>NW_024704749.1:22904317-23126992 GCF_018977255.1 Callorhinchus milii
CTACAGAAACCCAGTCTACAATTCAAGTGCACACTTTATCAAGACTGGCAAAAATAAAATCACTGCCAGTGAAAAATGTAATGGCATTTATTTATTAGATTATGCTTAATTGATTTGGACATTCAAGGCCACAAAATCACTTCCACTGATAGCAATCAAAAAAAATAAAAGTGGCAATCTCCCTAAAGGAAGTGTAGGTCTCACAGTGCGGACAACACGTAACGCAATGAAAGCAGAAAACTTCACATCATCACCCCAAAGAAAACATTTACATCAAAAACGAAACCATTGGCACAAAGTACTGTGGAATATCCAGACTGACTAGGTAGGCTCAATGCCTCTGCGATTAATCAAGCGGTAAGTAATTCATCAATTACAACCGATTAATTGGCACAGTAAAACCATCAGCCTATTATATTTTTTGATCTACAAAAATCACTATTCAATAATTGAATATTATTGTATTAAAGGTTTTGACAAATTCCAACCAAGGCACACATCCAGCTCCAAATCTTTTTTCATTGTATAATCTGCATGTGTATGTTATCTATTTACTGACAATTTTTCTGTTTTCTACAAATTTCAACAACAAGCAATGAGTGAGTACAAAATTTAAACATTATGGTTGTCTTAAACATCCAAGTTTTATACACACCCATTGGGTTCATTTATGATGTAAACATAAAATGTCAACCTCAATAAAACCATTCCATCTATTTTAAAGAAATGGCCATAGCACCGAGCATGTTGGATTAATCCATCAACTATCTTGAATGAACAATCAAAGGTGGTAAAGCAATCAAAGTGAACTCTGACAGAAAGTTAAACATTTATATTAAATATTGACATAAATTATTTACCAAATTCCTACTTAAAGACATGAATGGTTTATAGAACAAGAGCCAGCTTCCCGAGAGTTCAGCATCTAATACACAAAAGTAGATTTTGGCAGAGGTAAGTTATTTCAACCATGCTGATCACCTTGATAAGATGATGACATAAAAGGCTACTGAGACAAAAAACACAATATTCTTCCCAATAGGTAACTTCACAGCATTAAATGGGAGAGGAACCCAAATACATCCCTTTACAATCACAAAAAACTGGTTGAGTAAAGTACACATATTGTGTTTAAACATTCTGTTCACGCCACAATTTTAGTATCAACACAACTACCACATGGCTCTATGTGAATATAAATTAAATCCATAGAAATTAATTTAGACACAAGCAAGTTTTTGCTATAACAGATCTTTTCCCAAGTCTTAATTGTCTTAATTTATTAAATTCAGATACAGACATCGTTATTGCACAGGAATCTGGTTAAAAGCAACACTACATATACTGACCTACCACATATATGATTGATCCTATTATGTTTGAAAATAAAAGTTACTGTATAATAGTTTAATATTAAATTTGTAGAAAAAAGGTTATTTTGGATTTTGCCGTCAATTATATGAAAGAAGTGAGGCTGTGTATCAATGAACTATATTTTTCATTGTTAATGTCATTGAATAGCCTATTGATTATTCAGAGTAATCAATTTAATCTGTAATGACATAACCTTTAAATGATTATTTAACGCTACAGCTTCTTCATTTTCTTTTCACCAGTTCTTACAGTTAGTCAATCAAAATGTGAAGAAATAAATAGTTAAAACAAACTTTTGAATTTGAGAGTTCTGAATGAATTACAATTCAATCCACAAAACCCCACCCTGAGGAAAATATAAAGGTTTAATTCAAAAGACCACCCCATTTATTTACAATGTGCACTATTCACATAAGCAACAGCACCCTCTTTATCAAGAACAAAAAATACACACTAAGGAAAGAATAATTTCCTCACTTTACTGCATTTGTATTGAACACCAGATCTAATTGTATTTATAACTGAAGTGCAGGAACAGACACAGAACCCCACAATCATATTGAAGCTTACATTTTACCTCCGAACACTGGAAACTGACAAGAGGGCCACAAAATAACAAGCAGAGACACAATAGTGATCATTTACTTTATCTCTCTTTAGGCATAAAGAATTCAACAACCAGCAAACCAACCAAGCAGCCCTTTTACTCCCCCTGCGGACACCTCCTGCAGCCTAGGAGTTCATTAAGTTTTATGATCTTCCCCAAGTCTGTTCCGCTTATAAGCCTCACAATGGCTACAAATCTGGTGAACCATCTCGTACACTATTATACAGCTCCAGCAAATAAATGAATGTCATTTACTTTTTCAGTCAAGGTGGCAGTCTATCTTCAAGTTTATTTGACAGCTGTCTATATTTTTTAAGGGGTGGCAATCCAATATTTTTACCTTTAATAGGAAAGCAACCAATATTACAGCAATTCAAATTAGCTGGAACCATTTTATGTTTGAAAACACAGAAATTAATCCAGGTTGGTTGCTGAAGAAAACAATCAGTTTAGTTTAATACAATTTAAGAGGGGAAACAAAAAACACCATCTTTCAACTAGCTTTACATTAAGCTGAGAGTGTGAGTTTGAGAAGGCACCTAGCTTCCAGGTGAAACCAAGCAAAAATATTAAAGTGTTTTTCCAAATTCTACAGAATTGACAGCAAGCCGAACAATGACAAATTTACTAATGGGTCTAAAATGTTTTGATTACAGTAAATAAGAGCACTGAAAATATTTGGCACTAAAACAACCTCGACAAGTGAAAGATTCACAATGTTTTCATTTGAAATAAAGCATAAAGTAAGAAATATACGAAACTGCTATTACTCACAGCTCTGGTTTCCTAAAGTACATTTCAACAGCTCCTATAGGGGCCATTAGAAGTACAACGTTGCATGGATTCTACAAAGACACTAATCTCTCTGTATCGGTGGTGTTGACACTGATGGAGCCTAACATACCCGTAAAGTGCTTCAGTGGAATACACGTCCATCGTTAGTATGGCCAATACAGGATACCAGAATGGTAATTACCAGAATGGTAACCCAATCTGATGGGGTGTGGTGATGCCAAAAGAAATCCTAAAATAATCAAAACTGTCAACTCAACTAAACAGAGGTTTGTATCTGCAGAGAAGAGGATTACTTGTCATAGATCTTATGGGAAAGATTCAAGTTGGACCCTACTATCATCTTGTTGCAATCAAAACTTTTGTAGCACTTTAAAAAAGATTGTTATGCCCATTCCTGAGAAGCAGGCAAACGTTTAACAATAACCTTAATTTCAAATCCAAACTTCATAAAATGAACATTTGAAACAAAATGTTCAACGCAATCTAAGCTGTACGAAAAAGGCAATGAGTGTTACTTCTGTGTAACACTAATCTATCTAGTTTTCTTCTAACGGAACCTGGGCTTTGATAGCCTTGACCAGTTGGTTAAGATGTTAATCAATAATGAAAATTTGACCTATAAAACAATTTAAAAAACAGGGGGGGGGGGCGCGGGGGGTTACTGTCTGTATGAAAAAGCCTGCTACCTTGTGGTCTAGTGAAGGAATGCATAACATTGTGTGGGTTTTTTTGGAGAAGTCGAGATGTTTTCCTTTTTGAATAGATCTTATATGTACACAAGATATCATAATAGTAGCAATAAAGTGATAGTATATGAAAACCCAATCCTTTCCCCATAAATCCAATAACTTAACATTTAAAGTCAACCTAAGTGTGTCTATAGCCCTAGCAGTATATGTGGATATTTTACAAAGCAAATAAACCTAATGGTGCAGCTGCCAAATCCAGCTAGAAATATTGGTACATAATTAAACCATCTAGAGGAACACCAAGCTACGTTAATTAAAGAAAAATAATGGAGACAAGTACTGAATTTTCGGTGTTTCACATCGTTATCCACAACCCTTTTACCCAATAATTATTTACTTAAAAAAAGAAATGTTACATTTCATTCATCATTTTATATCAGAAATATATGTGTGAATACACTCTTCCTTTACAAATACACGTGAAACGATTCAAATTGGTGTACAGTTCCTACCATACCCGACCACAAAACTGAAATCCTCAGCATCGTTACCTCTAAGTTAAAAGCAAGGCTCTAGAAAGTACAATATTCTCCCGAAGCGCTTCAATAAATTGCTACTTGATACACGGTTTAAAATATTTCTGATCATCAGACCGACTACCTGTCAAAAAATGATGTTATAATCCCCATCTTTTCGCACAATAAATGCCCGTTAAGTTTTACTTAACACACAATCGGAACAGCTTGGTCTAGCGGCTTGTTCTTTTTTTAAAAAAAAACATTTCTTTGCTAAACTAAAAGAGCTGTATTGGTGGGTTTCACTGTAGTTGCAACTTCTTAAGCGAATCTTTTAAACGGCAAGGCATTTTCGCTTTCCGAATAACTTTCTTTTCGTTTGTTGGAAAAGTGTTTGCACAAAAGCGGGGACGTATACATCTTTTATAAATTCAAATGCAAACAAAACATATCTCCCTTCTTCAGGGGAAAAAAATACTATGTATAAACTTGTTCTGAGTGGGTCAGAAAATGTCATGGCTCGGAGAAGGGACAAACTGTACACGTGAAAGAAATATTTGTCATTTTCTATGATTTGCCAACAGACAAATACCGTCAAACACCGAACCTCAAAATACTTTAGCGATATTTTCTCTCATAACCTAACGTCATATATCCCCTTCAGCGTTATTACAATCATGTATTTGATGAAAAGTAGCAATTGTATATAAGTGGACAATTATAGTGCGTGTCTGCACTGTGTTTAATTTCACCAACGGCAATATTGTACCTGTGTATGTTTTGCCTATGTACACTCACATCACGCATATCCCTGAATTATGTTCCCCAGATTTCCCAGATGTGCAATATCGGTTAGAATCAACACTGGTGGAAGAAAATAAAAAATAACATTCAAACAAACCTAAACCAAATCTCAAAGCTTCTCACGTCTTCACCCGTAAAACGCCACACACACAAAAAAGCTGTCCCTTCATTGTCCCTCCATCTAAAAGATAGATACAAACTTTAAATAGTCTTTTTTTCGCCTGTACAGCTCCGCTCTTTCACTTTAGACTTTTCTTTGTTGTACGGACTAAACCTTCCGGTTTAAACCCTTTGTGCACAGTTTTATCCGAGCGACGCCTCTACAATGAACCGTTTCAAGCAGCGAAAATGTCACCGAACCTTTACCGTGTGCTCACTCAAAAGGAAACAAAAACGGTTTTTGAACCTTGATGAAAACATTCAGGGGAAATTATCACTTATGCGGAACAAAATCACTGAGGCACTCCGTTCTGTCATCATTTTATAAGATGGTTCTAGACTAAACTGGACATTAAGAGATAACATAAATAAAAACTTCTAACCTAATAACTGGTCTCAGAGTTGAATGCTATTCTACGTTTTCTAAGTTAAGACGCATTAGATGTATTATATATTATGGTACTTTACATGAACAGTACGAAAGTAAAAGTTGTTGAAACATTATTGGCACTAAACGCAATTTCAGATCTTTATATTAGGCAAATAATCTATTGCAAGTAATTCCTATCTATTGGTGTTAAGATTTGGTTCTTACTGTAAACAAACACTCGGAAACCGGCTACTCGTGAGGGAAAACAAAGCAAAGTCCACCGTCGCACACTTTCGATATTTTTATAAATACAATGCGGCATAAAAATCGTAATAGATTACTTCCATCAATTGTCTTTGCATTTGTACAATAATACTGCATTTCGCACAACACGAGAGAGACTGCCGAGGCTGTCTGTCTGTCATCGGCATCTGCCACCGAATGCAATCATTCCAATTACTAACAAAACATCAGAACTGGTGCATTTCCTTCTTGGTATCTAAGGTCACTCTGCCTGAGATATCGATATGATTGTCACTTTTTATAACCAAAAGTCCGACCGTAGTTTGCGATGTAACATCTAACATACACGCTGCTACTTTTCTACTCCGCATACAGCAAAGTGCGCCGAAGGCGGCTGGCTCCATTATAGATGCCAGAGGCGATTATGTTATGGGTGATATACGAGCATTTTAATGTACATTTCATTTAGCATCACTGTTATGAATTGTTAAATTTAGTGAAGCATTATTACAGTGTACAAAATGAAATAGGAGAGAAATAGAAATCAAGATGGCGGTGCACATGCCGCTGGAGTTCAGCGACTACAAGTATCAGTGAGGCGATCTGTGTGTTAACATGTAACCGGGAGCTGTACCTGTTTTTTCTTTTATTTCGCACAGGACGCTGAACAAGGCCGGCTTCATTCTGTGGCAATTCAACGCGTGTTTTCTGCAATACAAAATATAAGTTGATTAACAAGATTTATTAGCGCTCAAAGTCAAAAATATGGCGGCGAATTTGAGCGCTAAAAAGACATCAAAATCAAGACACCAACGCGCACACACACACACACACACACACGCGCGCGCGATAATTTTCTCGAAAATTGTTTTTGCAGGCAACCAACTTTGCTTGTGCTTCATCCAGACTCTGATCGGTGATGGTCATGATCTGATGAAGGATATCCCCGATGTCTTGTTTCCTCCCGTCGCCGTCTGCACCTTCATGTCCTTGCACATGTGGAGGCAAACCCATGCCCCCCTGCACCGAGTGTCCAGCCAAGCTTACACCGGGATGAGTCTGCATCATCCTGGATTGATCGTCCATACTCTGCCGCAGCACCACAAGAGAAGAAATAATCTTTTTTTTAAAAAAAAAAGAAAAAAAAAGAATTGGAACAGGTACCACTGGAGCCGAAGACCGTGTTGGGTGGTGGTGGTGGTGTTGGGGGGGGGACGAGTTTCTGGCTTTTGACTGCTTTCAAATTCCTTTTTCAAACTTGTCTACAATCTTCCTTTTTTTGGGGAAAAAAAATCGAGTAGTAAAATGTTGGAGAGAAGGGGTGGGTGGTAGGGGGGGGGGGGGGTGGGGGGTGGGGTGGGGGGGGGAGAGGAGAGGAGAGGAGGAGAAGAAAATATTTGTATATACCGTATATATTTCTTTTGAAAAAGAAAATGCAATTTTTTTAAAAAAAAATCTAGAATAAGATCAAGTAAAAGTAGCTGCCTCTCCAAAACACAGGAGGGGAATAATAAAAAAAAGAGAGCGAGCGAGAGAGATCATATGTATGTATATATATATATAAAAAAATATTTGCACTGCCCCAGCAGTGGAAACCGGATCAATTTACGAGCCAACTCTTTTCTGGAGGATTTTTTTTTGATGGCCGCTTTGCTATAGAGCGATTGACAGGCTGCCAATGCCACTCACTCACTCACTGCAGACGTGTCAGAGTTTAAAGGGAGAGAGAGAGAGAGAGAGAGGAATCAGTGCAAGCGCCGCCCTCCTCACTCCCCCCCTCCCTCCCTCCCTCCCTCACTGACTCCCCTCCCCCGCCCGCGGGGCGGCCCGTGACCACGGCGCCCGCTCACACTCTCACACTCACTCACTTCACTCACTTGACTCGCTCGCACTCTTGGCAGTTAGTCGCGATCGCGGTTGGGCGCGCGAAACCCACCACCGCCAACCGCCGCTCTCACCGGTCTCTCCCCCTCCCCCTCCCCATCTCACCCCTCCCCTCCCTCCCTCCCTCACAACAACAACAACAACAATAAAACACACCGCTCCTCAGCCTCCCGGTGTGTTTGATATTCCCTCACCTCCTCCTCCTCCTCCTCTCTCTTATTTATTCTCCAACCGACGGCTGTCAACCGCCCCCCCTCTCCCTCTCTTTTATTTATAAAACATTTATTTACCAGTTTCTCTTGCCACCCCTTCTCTCTCTCTCTCTCTCTCTCACACACTCTTTTTCTCTCCTCTCTCACACACTCACACTCTTAAAAAAAAGCGACCTCCACAGACAGACAGACAGACAGACACAGCCTTTCTCCTCAGAGAGTGTTTGATATTTTCTCTTAAATTCTTGAAGCGAATGTGAATCTCCTCAACCTCAGTCTCTCTCTCTTTTTCTTTTTTTCTCTCTCTTTCTCTGATCTCCTCAGTCTCTCTCTCTCTCTCTTTCTTTCTCTGTTTAATTCTTGAAGCGAATATGAATCTCCTTAGTGTCTCTCTCTCTGTGTGTCTCTCCCGCTCTTTAATCCACGCTTCTCTCTCTCTCTCTCTCCCTCTCTCTCGGCGTCGCTCTAACTTGGTGACGGACGCCTTCAGCTCGCGCTCCCCCTCCCCTCGCGCTCCATTCCCCCTCCTGTCAATCAACGCACACACATACTCCCCACCCCCCGGGAAAGGGAGGTAATGATAGACAACCATCCCTGTCCAATCGCAGGCCGGCCTGCACGCCGGCTCTCGCCAATCGCAGGGAGGCGGGGGCGGGACATCGCCGAGAGTCAAGTTCAGTGACGTCTCGTGGCCCAAGCCCCACCCACACTCCCCCTACCCACCCCGCCGACGCCGACGCCGGGCAGCGTTGACGGACAACCAAGCTGTCCAATCGTGCGCGAAGCTATCCCGCCCATCCGGTTCTGACCAATGACAGGACGGTAAAGGCGGGGCTTACTGTCAAGCGTCAAGTTCAGCGGCGGCGGCTCCGCCGGTGACTGGTCCTTCCGCACGCGGCGGTTGCCATGGCAGCAGACAGGGAGCCCGGGAGCGCGCGCGCGCGCGCGCGGCGGCCAAACCCTCAGCTGTGAGCCTGACACCACAGTGCAGCGCAGTGCAAGGACATGCCGTGGATACAGTGTCTACACACCGACATTGTGGGGTTTTTTGCACATGTTTACATTATATACACATATATATATATATATAATTGAAACACATGTTGCATTGTCTGATTGCATTTCGCGAGGTCAAACAGAGAGAGAGAGAGAGGGAGAAAAGTGGCACAGAAAGGCTTTTGCAAATCCTGTGTAAAAGTTATTCGGAGCTGTGAACTCCTATACATATTGGATGGGAGAGAGAGGGCATTCATTGTTGAGGAATTTCGTGCGTTCAGTGGCGCAATTTATTGTCGCCACCGCGAGGGGTTTCTGCTTTTTTTTTAAAAAAAATAAACGGAGCGCGAAAATGTGCTATTTTTTTTTAAACCAGTATTTTCCATTGATTTTCAACCCCCCCCCCCCCCCTCCAAAAAAAAAAAGAGAAGAAGCACAGCGGAGGGTTGTAGCACAATCCCCAACTCTTTGTGTCTCCTTTAGCACCACATCTCTTAGTCTCTTTTGGAGTATTTCTTTACGAATGTACTTCACTCCAGAATTGCAGCTAAAAATCCTACCACCAAGTTTTGGGAGAATTTCCTACAGTATCAGGACTCTGCCTGTTGATGTATCTGCCAGGTATTCCTTATTTTAATACATTTCAATAGTAATTAAAATATGCAGTTATTTATTGCTGTGCTGATTTCTGCTCCTGCGCTTTATAATTGGTCGAGACAGTGCTTTCCAGCTGTTTTCTGCTGATTATGAGCATTTTTTTAAATCTCCACTGTAAATGTAGTGGTTGTGGATTTACAGCTATGTGATTGCAAAGCAACATTTTTTTTGGGGGGGAGGGGGAGGAAGTAACTTTTTTTTTATATGACAAAAAGAATTAAAATGAATTAAAATATCATTTCTTTAGCTCCCACACAGGAAAGTGGCACTTTCCAATCGTACAGATAGTCCGAATTCAAAACGAACTATTTTGCAAACTATATTTTTATTATATATTATTTATATATATATATATTTACATAGAACTGTTGCACAAATATAATTCTTGGATTTCTGCAATGACAGTGCCCTCTTTATTTCTGCCTGTGAAACAGTATTGTAAATTAGAGATGAATTATATCTTTAAAAACAATTTGAAACTCAGTGGTGGTAGTTTAGCATTTACTGAACACAGCCATCGCTATTGCAGGTCAGAGAGACAGGTATTCGAGTCGAAATTTTCCTTATTTGGGAACTTTACCTTCAAAACTTATCCATAACCGTTCATTTTTAATAATTTCTGTATTTTTTCGCCTGAATTCTCAGAAGCATTTTACACCACATACTGTAGAAGGGATGTTATTTGTTACCTTGATTTTTTTTAATGCATAATCGTCCTAATAACTGACTCCTTGCAAAACACACACACACACACAACACAGACAGAGAGGGGAAACGCATCAACCGAGTTTGCTGGTCACCGGTTCGAGAACGTGTGTTAAAATAAATCTTATCCTATTTTTAGATTAATGCAAAAATTCTTGTGCTAGTTTTCTTTTTAAAAAAAACCGAAATAAATAAATAAAGCCCACTCTGAGGCTGAAACCCACTCTGAGAGGGTACAGCGACCTTCCCCACTCACTCGTGTGTGTCAAAAAGATCTTAGTGTCAAAAAAAATCTGAAAATAAGTAATACAATTGGTAGAATAATGCAGATGGTACTCCCAACGCCATCAGGAGAGAGAGAGAGAGAGATTCCTCCCTCCTCACCTTAATTGATTTCCCACAATTTCCCTCTTCACATTATTCCCTTCACACACCTCTCCCCTCTCCCCCACCAAAAAAAAATCTCCTGTCCAATAAGGAAAATTCTCCCTGATTTTGAATTGCCTCTTCCAACAGCAGACATGTAACTGGGAGCAAAATATCCAGAGTATTTCTATCAGGCTTGGATCCCAGGGAAATACTTAATGGTCTGTCTGCGAAACCACCCAACCTGCAGCGAACACCAGGTTACACCGTGGAAATAATAATCCTTGCATTTGATATAGTGCCTTATCGCGACTTCAAGACATCTTAAAGCGCTTCACAGGATATACTGTAACGTATAGTGACTGAATATATTTTGTGGATGAAAGGGGTTATCTCAGTGTATAACACAGCCTGGAACCCTTTAGTCTACCAGGTTGTTTCTCTCCCTCTCTCTCTTTGAATTGGGAAGATTAATAACAGGGGATGATGGTTTGTGTCTATTTCACGGTCTGTGACCTGGATTATGTTGGGTGGTGTTTGGCCAGAAGTGAGAGGTACATAGGATATACCTCTATAGGATATAGTGTCCAGAACACTATTTGTCCAAGAAGAGCCCTTCAAAGGGCTACATGTGAACTTATCTCTAAAGCTTCTACCAGTACAAATAATAATGCATGCATTTAATATAACACCTCATCACATCTTCGAGACATCTCGAAGCGCTTCACAGAATACACTATAAATTTTGGACATGGCAGTGTCCCACAAGCAGTCATGGATTGAGTGCTCAAATTTTTTTAAAGGGATTATTACACCTTGAAAAGCAATCCACCAAATGACTAACAACCGGGTTCCTACTTCCTCCTGTTAGATGATCAGAGGCTTATGGGGTAAGGAAGCTTGCCCAACGTTTCGCCCTGCCTGGGAATCGAACATAGGTCCTCTTGCTTGTGAGGTGAGTGCTCTAACCACCGAGTTATAGGACTCCATTGAGGAAGGGCTCCATATCCGTATCGTGTGTATGTTAATGTGATCAGATCTGTATGCCTTCTGACATCAGTATTCTACAAAGCAACCAACAATTAATTCCCTCACGTTATTTCCTCTTTCACATCCGAACATGCTATGAAATGGTCGCAATTTTTTTAAAAAGGCATATACAGCACAATGCATACAGTTCCCTCACCTTTCTCTTTTTCTCTTGCCAAATTGCAAAATGCCAGCCTTTTTCTTTGATTTCTCAGTTACAAGCAGGGAAATGGAGGGTTTATGAATAAAGTAGTCACATCAATTGCCAGGGAATACAGCTAAACTGTCAATCAGTAAGAATGCCATTCATCTCTTTTTTACCTGGAGGAAGTGGAATCAGGGTATAATGGTGCTGCGATTGCCTGTGTCAGCTCCTGTAGACTTCACTGTAACTGTCTGCAGTAGTAATGGACATCAGATAATGTAATAGTGAGCATTACAAGTAGTGTATGCGTCAAGAAGTCCTATTCCACTACCCCACCTCCCCACACACATACACGGCTAAATAGCAATAGTGGCATTTTGCCCACAAAATATACAGTCAATTCACTTGACAGTATATTCTGTGAAGTGCTTTGAGACGTGTCAAAAACATGATAAGTTGCTATATCAAATGCAAGGATTATTATTAGGATTCTGGTATATCTCAGTTGATGTTAATACCACCTATAACCTATCCCACAAAAATGGGATCATCAGACAGGAAATTGGATAAGCATCTGAACAATCTGAGCAGTGGCGATACTAAGGGATAATGTAGGAAGAGCTGGAATGTCAGATTAATTAAAAAAAGAATAATATTATTATAATAATAATAATTGTCACTCAATCCATGACTGTTTGTGGGAGACTGCTGTGCACAATTGGCTGCAGCGTTTCACCCACAAATATACACTTTATAGTATATTCTGTGAAGTGCTTTGAGATGTCTCGAAGACATGAAACCTTCTAGGTTTCTTAACAGAAAAAAGCTTCAACTTCAAAGTTGAAAAATGATTTCAATAATTTACCACATTTAAAATACTATATAAATTGAGCAAATCTAGAGCCAGGTATAATTTCTCCCTCTACCTTCGAAGCCCTCTTAAAATCCTCTCTGTTTGATCAGTCCCTTTGCTGGACATCCTCAAACTCTCCTCTTTTCTCTCTTGCTTGGTGATGCCCATTATCTTGGTGAACCGTTTTGCCACATTTACAAAGTTATTGTTGATTGATGCAATAAAAAACCTTTCTGCTGAGTTGAAAGGACATTTAAGGAATGGAGTTTGAGGACATTTCAGGATTTAAGCTTAGAGTTGAGCTGGCATACGCTCTTCTGTCACACTATTCCCATTGCAAAAGGTCTTGTAATCAAATGGTTCTTTCCACCCCACTCCCCCCCACACATACACGCTTGTTTAGTGTGGTAATAGAAACCATAGTCTGCTCTCAGCTTTCAAGAAAATGTATTCACATCCACTAAGTAATAATATTGGGCATCTAAAGTACTGAGTTGCATGGAAAACTCAGAATATTTAATAGCACCCAGTAGTGCATTGATTTTTGCAGTCCTGAGTTTATAATAAATGTTTTCACGTATTAGATCCAGCACCAAGTTTTATTTATTTATCCTATGAAATGATTGCGTTATTGGAATAGTTATAGATGCACACAAATAGATATCAAATGCAATAACCCCAAATTAACAGATTTTCTTTTTAAAATACTTCTTTCTCCAGCCAACATTTGAAGTGTGTAAAAATGGAATCAATGTCATTGTTTTTCCCAATGAATTAACATGTTGGAGATCACTTTCATGAAGCCACATGATTTCTTGTAAACATCTTTAATGCTCAGTGTACATGACCTCAGCTGCAACCGATGCTCTTGTTTTAACCACAAGATTCCAGCACCTCACCACAAGCCCCCAACACTGCATTGTCAGCATTGCCAGCACGTCTTTCAGAAGAGACATTAAACCTAGATCTCTCAGTCTGGTTTGGATACTCTTAAGCACAGTGATGGGTTTCTGAATGTCAGCTGTCTGAAAAAAACCCAAAAATTATATCTGCCTGTTCAGAACATTAGATATCTCATGGCACTACTTGAAAAAAGAAGGGAGTTTCTGTCTCCCAGCGTCCTGATCGACAATCCCCCAGATATAGTTGGTCATTCACCTCGTTCCTGTTTGGGACCTTGTTGTGTTCAAAATCTCTGCTGTGTTTGGCTACACGAAAAGGGCAGTAAACTTCATTCTAATTAATGTCAAATGCCTTTCGACATTTTGGCTCAATAATAAGTCACTATAAAAATGTTCTTTCTACATCTGGTTATTTTTTCATTCAACAGGACCTGAGTTGGTCCCTATTGCTTTATAGCATGATAAACATTTATTGCTGTAAACCAACATGTGCCAGCTATCTTGTCCTCCTAGTACTGAATAATTTAACTATTGATTTTATCTGCTGGTGGAAATTATATCAATATGTTAATCTGTCATCCTCACAGTATTACACCTCAGTAGCTATGTGTTTTGGTGGGAATACACACACAATACAATCATTTGCTCTCAGTGGCTGTCATGTTTCTGAATGGGGAGTTTTATGTCCAGCACATATTCCAAGTGACTGGCACACACGGACGTCAGCAGATGCAGAGGGATCTGACAGAAAGAGCGGAGGACGCACTTGTGGTGAGGAACAACAGTACGATTGAAGCTAGGTGTCAATCATCTTATTAATAGCGACTGCAACAGAGAGTGGCATTAAAGATGGGCCGTCAGCACATAATGGGGATGTAATTGGCGAGATTTGCAGAAGGATTTGTAAATAGCAAATCCTTGATGTTAGGCAGTTACTGACCCTCTCTCAGATCTGTTCAGACGCTGATTTCAGGCTGGATCAACGACACATTTGGGATTCGATTTGTGAGCAGGGCGAAACCCTAGGCAAGTTTCCGTACTCCACATGTCTCTGTTTACCTAGCACTCAATCCATGACTGTCTGTGGGACATTGCTGTGCACATTTGGCTGCCATGTTTTGCGCACAAAATATACAGTCAATTTACTTGACAGTATATTCTGTGAAGCGCTTTGAGATGTCCCGAAGACGTGATAAGGCGCTGTATCAAATGCAAGAATTATTATTATTATTTACAAATCCTCCTGCAAACTGCAAATGACAGATCCGTGAATACCCCCCAACACAGGAGAAAGGAACTAACAGAGAGTGAATGTTAAACATATGGCAACCATAAAATCTGTGAAGACGACAACACAAATCTGAAAATTATGTCGACAACATAATAGTGTATTTATATATGACAATCAAAATCATTCCATGTGATTTACATATACAGACATTTCTATTAACTAGATACGCTTCTCAACACATGTTCACTTCTGCTGTAAGGCTTCCGCCATTAAGTCTAAAGTCTATAGAAAATGCATCATTGAATGAAGGGATGAAGGTATGGCTTTGTTGGAGGGTTCAGCACATGTTGGATTGCTTTGGCATCAAGTGAAGCTGAGAGGTAAATCAGACATTGGTAAACTCTTTCAATATACTCTCAATATATCTCCCAGTTCATTATTACATTAGATGAAGCGATTTTATCACTGAGATCCTGAATATTTATAACTACATTAAAATTGATTTTTTTAATCTTCAATGACTGTTACAATTAGCAGCAGGGAAATAAACAGCTGTATCGCCAACACCAGACAAGCAGAAACTCAACGTCACATTGTGAGGGGAAGCTTGTTACAGTAGTGATTGGGGCAGCAACTCGGAGCTTCATATTCCTGAGGCTTGAAAGTTCTCATGATCATGGCTTAAGAGCATTGTATTCAATTTAAGATTGGGCAGAACTTAGGTAAGAAAATTCATAAATCAGTCTTACTTTAGAAGTGTTTTCTAAAAAAAAGACCTACGGTAAAAGGCTTGAATTAAATGCCAGAATGTTCTGCACATTCTTAATTACTAAGACATTGAATGGGCTTAATAAGGTTAAGCAAAATCTCTATTTTCCTGTAGATACATATTTATTCTTTCTTCTTCTTCGCCTGGCAAATTCTTATGTTCTTATTAGATTTCTATTACGAAATAATTTCTCGGGATACAATATATAGTTTGGGACACGACATGTCTCGCAAGTTGTTGTTGTTGTCCACTCCTCCCCATGCTTCCTCTCTCTCACACACACACACAATTGAAGCCATGTTGTGGCATTGGCACTACCCTAGCACCTCCAGCATCTGTAATGATTTAGTAATTGACGTTGTATGTGGCCTCAGTGTGACAGGGAATCAGTCCAGCCACTAAAGGCTAGAGGGTGGATTCACAGAATATTGCAGCTCTGTCTGAGCTGCAAAGCTGTCAAAATCAGGCAAATGTTAGGAGGGATATTTATGATCAGCAAGACTGACATAGAATGCAAACCCATTTAAACACACAGAGCTGTGTTTAATTCCAAGAGTGACACACATCAAAATAGGTTACATTGCCGACAAAAAAGTGTCTGTCACTCCTAATAAGTAAGCGAAGATTTGCAGGAGGCATTTGATAAAGTTTCCGCATTTTAAGGAAGATAAATGCACATGAAATTAATGGCAAGTGATAGAGATGGACATTGACAAACAAACAACGAACACTCTCTCTTTCAGGGAGGAGTGTTAAGTGAGGGAGGTCTGCGGAGCTGTGTTATTGGTCCCACACGGTTTACATTATTCATGAATGATAATGGAGGAGTTCAATTCTGGGAATAACATCTCGCTTGCCATTCACACCAAATGCTCTGCCTCAGTGAGTGAGGAGTAATGAAGTTTCCTCAAGTGTATCACACCCATCAATGTTCATGTGCCCAATGGACAAGCACTGAGAGAAACACAAATGTTTCCTGCCGCAAGAACTGCAGCGGGTTGGCAATGTGACTGACTTGTTCAGAGGTCAGACTCGGTCATTTGCTTGGCAGGAAATGCCTCGGTCTGGATACAGGGTTACAGGTAAGCTGATCAGAAACTTGAGAAATCTTGACTCTCCAAACCACAGGAAAGGACTATATCGGTCCCACACACTGTCCATAGAACCCCACTTACACACACACAGACACGCACAGCCAGCACAGATACATAAGCTGTAGTCACAGCATTGAAGGAGCATTGAGCCAGCAAGGCTGCTGCTGCCTCTTTTGGGCATTGATCTGTTTTTGTTTTGGTCAGCAGGTGTCTGACACATGCAGAAACCCATCACCGTGTTTAAAAGTCTCCGAACCAGACTGAGAATTCCCTGCGTGCCACCAAACCTGCAGTCAATCACCAGCCCTGAGTCAACTTGCCGACAGTTATAGGCCAACTCCGCAGTCAGCCCTGTGGATCAGTTCCTCTGATCAGCAGATGTTCGTTTCAGATCCAGCACTTGGGATGTCGGGTCACAGTGAGAGGAGTCCCCAACATATATTGAAGCAAACCATGTTCTCAAACTACCAAAGATAAAACAAAAGCACAAACCTCACGTTTCAAACCATAGAAACTAACGACCAAGAGAAGTCTTCCAAAAACAGAACTGGTCTGTTTCAGGCAGACGCAGAAGGTACAAACACGCAACAAAAGCAAAACTTTCTCACTTGACGGGGCTTGTGTTTCCAGTAGGAAAGCGTGATGTTTGGAAGACAAGTGTTCACTAATAAAATGATGATTGTCATGTTAGATAATGCCACGTGGGTTAATATGTTCCTCATTGTCCCTGTCAAGAACAATCAGCAACTCGATAGAAAGACAAACCTTGATGATTTTGGACATTTTAGACACTGATCTTACTTTTTACATGGGATTATCCAGCACTGGGCGAGTTAGAGACAGCATCTTCAAACACGTATATGACATATCTTTATAGTTTATTCAGAAAAATACATGTATACTTGCTGGTTATTCTCAAATCACATTAAAACATTCCCTGAACCAGTTTTATAACCCCCAAAATTAATAAGTTATTACACTGGGGTTTGCCCACGTGACACAGTTACTACACTACAATAATAATAAATAATAGTAATAATAATCCTTGCATTCGATATAGCGCCTTATCACGTCTTTGAGACGTTTCAAAGCGCTTCACAGAATATTCTGTAAAGTGAATTGACTGTATATTTTGTGGGCGAAACAATGAATGCTGTGAATAAATATTGTAATTCAGATTGTAGTTTTCCATAGCACCAGGAATGGTTTGCAGGACAAGTCAGCAAACTCTAATTTTACTGTTAAAGCTGTCTGCAAAACAATCTGCTTTGAAGATAGGACGGGACATATTGTGATCTGTTTATAGACCTGATGTTTCATTGCAACCATATTGGCTGTGTGGCGGGGGTGGTGTGGGTCTGTATCTACGACCGTTCCCACCAGCATCAGCTATGCACATAAATAGAGATCTACTGTGCTTAAATAAATCAGATATCAGTAGCAACATAATTCAATACAGAAGATATTTTATGTGAAAAAAATGTAGAGAAGATACACGGTGACGGATGTGAGTGTGGTGAATGGAGGTGAGGGGATGACAACAACTTGCATTTATATAGTGCCCTCCGCACAGGGCAGCGCCTCGTGGCGGAGCCTGATGCCAAGCCCGGGGGTGGGGGGGGTGTGGCCGGTGGGGGGGGGGGTGTGGGGTGGGGGGTGGCCGGTGGGGGGGGGGTGTGGCCGGTGGGGGGGGGGGGTGTGGCCGGTGGGGGGGTGTGGTGGCCGGTGGGGGGGGTGTTTGGGGGGGGGGGTGTGGGGGGGGGTGGTGTGGCCGGTGGGGGGTGTGTTGGGGGTGGGGGTGGCGGTGGGGTGTGGGTGTTTGGAGGGTGTGTGGCGGTGGGGGGGTGTTTGGGGGGGGGTGTGTGGGTGGCTGGTGGGGGTGTGGGGGGGTGTTTGGAGGGTGTGTGGCTGGTGGGGCGGTGTTTGGGGGGGGGGTGGGGTGTGGGTGGCTGGTTGGGGGTGTGGGGGGGTGTTTGGAGGGTGTGTGGCCGGTGGGGGGGTGTTTGGGGGGGGGGTGGGGTGGGGGGTGTGGGGGTATGTGGGGGGGTGTTTGGAGGGGGTGTGGGGTGGGGGTGGCTGGTGGGGGGTGTGGGGGGGTGTTTGGGGGTGGGGGGGTGTGGGTGGCTGGTGGGGGGTGTGGGGGGTATGTGGGGGGGTGTTTGGGGGTGGGGGGGTGTGGGTGGCTGGTGGGGGTGTGGGGGGTATGTGGGGGGTGTTTGGGGGGGGTGTGGGTGGTTGGTGGGGGGTGTGGGGGGTGTTTGGGGGTGGGGGGGGTGTGGGTGGCTGGTGGGGGGTGTGGGGGGGTGTTGGGGGTGGGGGGGTGTGGGGGTGGTGGGGGGGTGTGGGGGTATGGGGGGGTGGGGGTGGTGGTGGGGTATGTGGGGGGGTGTTTGGGGGTGGGGGGTGTGGGTGGCTGGTGGGGGGTGTGGGGGTATGTGGGGGGTGGTTGGGGGGTGGTGGGGGGGTGGTGGGGGGTATGTGGGGGGGTGTTTGGGGGTGGGGGGGGTGTGGGTGGCTGGTGGGGAGTGTGGGGGGGTGTTTGGGGGGGTGGGGGGGCTGTGGGTGGCTGGTGGGGGTGTGGGGGGTATGTGGGGGGGTGGGGGTGGCTGGTGTGGGGTGTGGGGGGTATGTGGGGGGGTGGGGGTGGCTGGTGGGGTTGTGGGGGGGTGTTTGGAGGGTGTGTGGCCGGTGGGTGTGAACAGAAGCTCTGTGGGTCACACTAACATGCTCGCTCCCTTCCCGTTCTCCCCTGATTGGCCGACGCCTTGCGCTATCCCCGCCCCCAGCAGCAGAACCACCCAATAGTGAGCGGGGGCGTGTGCGGCGGCCGCGCTGTGATTGGCGGAGCGGCCCGTCACTCAGCGCTCGGCCAGCAGGTTGGGTTGCGCCGGGGGAAACGGCGCGGGGGCGACGCTCGCTCGGAAAATGGCCGCTTCCAGCGCCCGCCTCTCCGCCGCCTTCTGACACCGGCTCCTGCCTGCCGCCCCGCCTGGCCATGTACAGGTGACACCGGCGCCCGGACACCCTGACTAACCCGGGACAGCTCCTCACTTCACGGTACGTCTCTCTCACCGCTCCCCGGCTTCCAACACGCACTAGGCCTCAGCAGCCTGTGGGGTCGAGTAGCCGGGCTCCCCGCCCGGCACCTCCCCAGCGCGCACACAGGCCCCGCATCCTCCAGCAGCGGAAACCAACAACCCCCGCAGGCTCGCTGAGAGGCCTAGTGCTGACTCCAGGCCTTTGGAGGATCCTCGGCCCTGGGTCTCTCTCTGTGGCCTACAGACAGACAGGATTTCTGGGTTCACAACCAGGAAAACAAACCTCCCCCCTTCTCCAGAGGCTGTGAGGGGGGGAGGAGGGGAGGGGAGGAGGAGGGACACAACTATGGGCTTCCTCTTGAGGTGTAAGTAAAAAAAATGTGGTCACTCAATGTTTGTGGGGGCGCTGCTGGGCGCAGTTGGTTCCCGGGTCTCACCCACAAAATACACAGTCACTACACTTTACAGTATATAATAATAATAATAATCCTTGCATTTGATACGGCGCCTTACCACGTCGGCGAGACGTCTCAAAGCGCTTCATAGGATACACTGTAACGTGAATTGACTGTAGACTGTGGGTGAATATTTCTGTGAAATATACACTTTGAGATATCTCGACGATGTGATAAGGCACTAAATCAAATGCAAGGATTGTTATGAAAATAAGGCAACCAGGAATAGCCTTCCCTGTGATCAGGCCAGATCTCAACATTTTGCCACTGTACAGGCAGGAGGGGGAATGCCAATGCTATGCTGACATCCAAGGGATTATGTATACTTTGCCTGAATTCCCCCGAGGCTGTTTCCGACTTTTTCACGCAGGCATTTTTTCTCTCTCTCTCTCTCTCTTCCTGTTCACTGTGATTTATAAGTTTGTGGTGACTTTACGGGTGTTTGGATCTGCTTCAGATGTCAAGTTGAGTTTTGTGGAGCAAACAAATGTTTTGGGGGCTGAAGGGTTTTGCGACATTGTTTTGCAGGGTGATTAGCTTATTGGGTGCTGGGATTTGTTCTGGCTCTGTTGTGATTGCAACGAGATGCTTCTAAGGGATGTTGATGCACATGTGAGTAAACAAGCTGATATATAACAGCATATAAGAAACATCAGGCCTTGTCTGGAAACTCAGTACCTGAAATATACAGGATCGCAACAGATCATTACAGTTCATCTGGCTGGGCCTGAAGGTACAGAAGTAACCTGCAAAGCACCATCTCTCTCACTCCTCAATTGATTTTTTTTTACCAACTGCAGTCTCATGGTTTGCGACATTAAGAAAAGATGGTGTATGTGTTGCTATTTCAAGTACTGTGCAGCAACCAGCGGGTTTCTGTTGCTGCAATATAATGATTTTAAAGGCAGGGCCTTTAAATAGTCATAATCTAGATTGATTTTTCCACCTTTAAGGTGAACATAATAACTTGCGACTTGCTTACTGTAACTTTCCTGGTCTGACATCATTATTGGTAATGTTTGTCAATCTAACAATTTATGCAATTCATTTTGATGTTTACTTATTCATGAAATACTGCTGTGTAAAAATAATAATAATCCTTGCATTTACCAAATCTAAGAATTATTATTATTTCATTATAGCGCCTTATCACGTCTTCGAGATGTCTCAGAGCATTTCGTAGAATATACTGTAAAGTGAATTGGCTGTATATTTTGTGGCCAAACGATTATGGTGTTCACTTTATAAACACAGCGTACATTTTTATTTTTAGCCAAACAGTATTTTGTTTGTGAATTCTCTCTCTTCTCCCTTTCCTTACTTTGAGGAATGATTTGGAGAATGGAAATCTCAGCACTGGTCTTGTTTGGTAAATTTAAAAAAGTCACCAAATTAGTGGCTGAATATTGCCTTGTAGCCAATGTGGAGACAATTGATCAGTGGGTAACTGCTGTGTTTATAATGGGAGATTCCATTAGGGGAATTCTAACACAGGAAATCCCATCATAATTCTATAAGAATTCCTGGTTAGATTTCTCTGGTGACTCTCATGTCCTTGTATTGCCGACATGTGAGCCTTAGAAGTGAGTGAATATCGACGGGCCACTTGACTGTAGAGAGCATTTCTAGTGGACTGTGGAGGACGGCTAAAGCCTAATCGCTCCTTACCTGGCTGCCATGCACACATACATGCACATCTAGTAGAGGGTATTGATGAGGGATAAGGAGCAGGAACCTTGCTGGTTTTTCCCTCCCTAACCCCAATCCATAAGATATAGCTCATTCACTGCCCCCTAGTTTGGGACGCAACCCTGTATCCCAAACTAGGGTGCAGTGAATGAGCTCTCGGACCCTACCCTGAGTGAGGGGCGCCATATAAGTGTACGTTGTTGTTGTAGCTTTAGAGATTTGTTGCATAATAGATCTCTATGTGAAGATATTGTTTAAAAGTGGTGAATTCAAAATAAATGCAGAGATGGCATTTTCTAGTAACATATGATATATACTTCTGATAGATAGATGGGGAGAGCCAGAGAGAGAAAAAGAGATGGTGAAATTGAATTAAACAATCTGCCACGATGTAATAAAACGGCCGAGCGGGTTGAATGTCTCCCTTCTGTTCTATGATTAACTCTGAAAACTGCTTATAAAACAACATCTGATGAGAGTGTTTCTGGTGCAGTGGGCACCCTGAGATATTGCTGATCGCTTTGCTATTGTCATTCCTCTCAGCTCGGTGGAAAGGGACCCATTTGCTGGCTAGTTTGACTTTCCAACATCTCTTCAGGTTACACAACCGACAATGTCAAACTTTCCCCTTAGGAAATTACTGAAATACATATGACTGTCAGGACTGTCATTCAAACTCAGCTCTTCTGTAGTGAGTGCGTTGTAGCTGGTGGGCCAGGCAGGTTGTGACTAACATTGATTGCAACCAGATGGTAGCGGATAACCTCAGAAAGCAGGACTCAAACTCATGTGATATGGAGACTTAGATTTTCAAAGCCCCAACTTTTGTCTGTCCTCTCCGCAACAGTCACCCTGTGGGCTTGCCTTGCTTAAGGATTGTATTTAGCCAGCAGTGAGCAGCTTACTCTTGCAGGACGATGATATTTCAGAATTCAAATGTCCACCATTGTCACATCTCTTATTGTTATCTTATTATAAGTATTAACACAAAGTTTATTGTTATTATCTCCAGTTTTAGAGGCTATTTTGGAGGACCCATTGAACGTGATGCTTTTAAATTTGCAAACGTTTGATTTTTATTTCCAAATGAATTGTTTCCTAATAGAACAGGATGATTGAATCTTTAAGGATCCTTTTCAACTGCTGTTAGCCAAATGTGGAATGGTCACTCAATCCACGACTGTTTGTGGGAAACTGCTGTGCGCAATAGTTGCTGGTTTCACCCACAAAATGTACAACATTTGAATCAACATTTCCTGCTTCAACTGTCTCCCTAGGGAGCCTGTTCCACAGGTTCACTATTCGCCACAGTCAATTTATTTTACAGTATATTCTGTGAAGCACATTGAGACATCTTGAAGATGTGATAAGGTGCTATATCAAAAGCAAGGATTATTATTATTATATTATT
Source organism: Callorhinchus milii (assembly GCF_018977255.1). NCBI lineage: Eukaryota > Metazoa > Chordata > Chondrichthyes > Chimaeriformes > Callorhinchidae > Callorhinchus > Callorhinchus milii. Next base: position 22,927,310 of record NW_024704749.1, read on the forward strand.
ATTTAATGGGAGTTTCTTCCTAATGTGAAATTCTGTACTCGCTGCCTTTATCCAATGAATCTATTGACTAGATGGCTGTGACTGAGGCTTTTGCTGATAAGTGTGCTCAGTTTATAAATGCTGAGACGCCTTCGAGACATAAATTACTCAGCGTCTGATGGCGGTGTCTCGTCCCAGAGCAGTTGAATGTGGTCTCTACCCTCCACACTGAGTTTCTGGCCTTAGCCGTTGTTAATGACTAGAACAAGGGCAATGGCATTGCTGTGCTCAGCGATGTAATGCAGGCACTCTTCTTACTCGAGTTAATGTTGTGTTCACAGTTTGTAATTGGGTTCCCTATATAAGCACAGAATGCAAAGTTTGCTAGAACTAATAGAGCGTAGAATAAAACCCTTTAGTTATGGCATTGTGCTTGCCAGGGATGCATCCTTGGGGAGAGAAAGTGCAAATGGGAATCGCTTGGAAGGGCTGGTGAAAGAGCAGAGAATTGAGTTTTGTGTCGATCATGTCTAGATCTGCGGGAGCCATTTAGACTTGGGAAGAAAAGTCCACATTGATAGAACCCTGAAACTAGCCATCACGGCTGAACGTTTAAACTGATGCTCATTCACCAATTGAAAGTCAGCTGTCGGGTGTTTGTATAAGCGCTCCGAGACGTTACCCCGCAGGAAGGGAGCTGTAAAAATGCAAGTTTTGTTCTCTTAAAAGCAGGACTCTTACCCACTCTGCTGAATTGATAATGAAAGAGAGGCAGAGCGTCAGTGTATTGTGGCATGTGAAAGATTAAAAGGTTAAGTAGCAACCACATGGAAATACTCCTAAGAGACAATAAACCTAAAAACTGATGCGAATAAAACCCAGAAATGCCTTTTCTCCAATGGTAACATTCTGTAGAGTTCTGTGTGCAGAAACATCAAGCTGCCTCAGGCTCTACCCTTGCAGGACTCAATAAGCTCGCTCGCCAGTAAATTTATAGTGGTACTAACCAAGAAAGATGGTGCAGCATATCAGCCCACATCATTAAGGTCAGTATATCAAAACATTGATCGCTGCATCAGACAGAAAGGCTACAAGTACTTGCCGATTATGGAGACGCGGTTTGCAAGGACAAGAATTTCTAAAGGCCAAAAGAAACTCAGCTTAAACAAGAGGGCAGAGGTGGCAAAACACTGGCTGCAGACGAATTAGATGACAACTTAATAGAAAAACTTTATCAATCTAATCTGCTTGGACCACACACACCCCACAGTCTTTGATAAATTAATGATGGTTATTAAATGTAACCTACTTTAAAGCGAGGGGAATATATGGAACAAATGCGCTTTGAAGTTGAGTGACGTTGAATCAAAATGTAAGGAAATGGGTGACATTTTTATATGCAATATAAAATACAAAATGAGCACAGAAGTAATGGAACTCAAACCTCAAGTGAAAGTGTAAGTGAACCCCAAATCTGCGTGGAATGGCCCTTTCCTTGGGTGACATTTTGGAGGTCAGTGTATAATCTGGTAAGGTTTGGGACATCTAAAGCTGAGATCAATTTGCTGGTGTGTTTCGCCCCAAATTATACAGTCAATTCACTTTACTGTATATTCTATGAAGCGCTTTGAGATGTCTTGAAGACGTGATAAGGCGCTACATCAAATGCTACATTTAGTCATTTCAGAATATAAACTTCTCTTTTACAAAATAACAGCAAACTAAACATATTGCATATAAAAATGTCACCCATTTCCGCAGGACTAGCTCTTCACTCCTCAAAGCAGTCCACACCACACCCACCTCACCTGGCATCCTTGGCAGATTTGTTGCTTGCTATGACTTTAAATCTCTGTTTCTGCCTTGATTCCTGTAGGATTTTATCAGAGCTATGAGTTGGCAGGGTGGATCTCCTGCTTCCAGAGAGAAAGCAACAAAATAATAATGAGATGAACTTACCTTGACATTCATAATGCAAGTCAAAGGCTTATACTTTCATTGATCGCTGCATTTTATTGCAGACCAGTAAATGTCCGTAAAACCTCTGTTGATTATTCTGAGCCAGATCATTTTTCTAGATCTCAAAAATGACGTGACGTGATCACAGTATCGGGGAGGAGGAGGAATGTGCTGCTATGAACGAGAGAGAGAGAGAAAGAGAAAGCTGGCATTTTAACAGTCGTTTTGAACCCTGCAATGGTTTTGCAGCTCCAGGGTATCAGTTTGTCTTTAAAACCAGGCGTGCTGTGAAGGTGGTTTTTGTCTGTTGTGTTCGGATGACAACAGCCAGGCCACCTCCACGCCATCGATGCAGAAAGACGTCCACTGTGAATGATTAATGATCCTGAAGTAATCCCTGCAGTTTAGTAAGTGACAAACAGGTGATTGTCAGGAGATGATACAGATCTTATTTTTAAAATAAAATCTCCAGTATAAAGGTTGTACAAAGTGCTGTGATGCACCATTCTTCCTTTCATGATTGGGTGGGTGGCATGGTAACTCAACAATGACTCAATTACGCAATATCTTCTCTCTATCTCATATATCTAGATCGCTTGTGATGAGTTGCGTTACTTCCGAGCTGTTTGCTCTCAAGAGCAAACTTGTAAGTGCACAGTAATTCGCTTCCCCAAAGCTGCGAGCTTTACCAAGTGCTTTCACTTCCACGATTTCTAGCTTCAACCTTTTTCATTCACAAAATCCTTCTGTGCTGAACTAATACACAGGTTTTACGGTAATTTCAATTTCTGCACAAGATGGATTAGCAAATTATTCAGGTTTTAAGACCCAATGGGCACAAATTAGGTTTGTCACTGAACGAGTTGAAGTCTCCCTTTAACTATCAAACTATTGTTGGCTGCTGATAGTTGCTTGAGCCCATGTCGTGATGGCAGAGCTATTTGGCAGAGTTTAAGAGTAAACTGCCTTCCTGAGCTGCTACTTGGGGTAAATTTAATGTGTAACTGGATTATAATAATCCTTGCATTTGTATAGCGCCTTATCACGTCTTCTAGATGTCTCAAAACGCTTCACAGAATATACTGTAAAGTGAATTGATCGTTTTGTGGGTGAAACGCGGCAGCCAATTGCACACAGCGGTGTCCCACAGACAGTTTTAAGTGACCAATTTTTAAAAAATGTACAGAGCCTGATTCGTGTTTTATAAGTCCTATACTATTACAGGAGTTTTATTTTTACCACAATCATTGACTGACTCGGGAACAAGTTGGGACAGAATGATTTGCTAATCCAGATTATGTCAGAAGTGCAAAGTACGTATATTGGGCAAAGCCTTTTTTTAGTTCAGTGCAGAAGCATTTATGAATGAAAGATGTTGATGCAGGAAATTATGAAATTATCTGGTAAAGCTCACTGATTTGGGGAAGTGAATGACTGTGCACGTGAGCACATGTGTGAAGCTGAATTATGTTCAGCAATCAGTGAGAGCCAAATGCTTGTGAGAGTTGAGCAGCAGCCTGAAGCAATGTGCATTTGTTGGTCTGTGTAAGATTTGTAAGTTGTCCTTTAAAGAGCTTCTGCTACCTCGGATGCAGGTAGCAATATGTGGCATCTGTCCGAGAGCCTGTCGTTTTGAGCACAAAATACATAATCAATCTATTTGATATCCTGTGAAGCGCTTTGAGACGTCTCAACGGCCTGATGAGGCACTAAATCAAATGCAAGGATTCTTATTATTAAAATGATTTGCCCGCAAACATGTTTCATAACATTTTATTGTGATGTTCATGCCCCCTGCATAGGGTGGACATTTCGGTTTTGGTCGGGGGAACGGTTTGAGGCACAACGTTATGATCTAATGTACGAGAGATACAACATTTCCCTGTCAGCAACACTTCTAGACTCATCTTGTAGCTCGTAAGGGGGGAAACTGACTATCCATCGCTGTTCACGATAACGCCTCCACTGGCAAATAAAACTGTAAACTGAATCAAGGAAAAGGTGGGGGAATCAATATATATTATACAAGATAATGTGGAGTCTGGAGTGTGTTCCAAGGCAGTAACCTGTCTCAGGGTTGAGATGACGTTGATAAACTGCTTGAGCTTTACACTTGCAGTTTAACTTCATCTGCAGCTCTCCGAGTGTTACAGCCTTGTTACACATTGGAGACTGTGCATTAGCCTGTGTGGAATAGTACTTGCACTGCATTTTCTTCGCCCTCGTTATCCATCTGGTGCTATATCTGTCAAGTTAGTCAGGGACCAACCCAGGCAATTGTTTTGCTGCTCCCTCCTCTCCTCTCCCCTCCCTCTCCCCCAACAGAACAGCCAATTTTCCCTCTCAGTCAGACACGAGCAGTAATTGTAATAATAATCCTTGCATTTGATATTGCACTTTATCACGGCTTCGAGACGTCTTAAAGAGCTTCACAAAATATACTGGTAAAATGAGTTGACTATATTTTGTGGGTGAAACTACAAATAGATTGGGTGTGGATTTTACGAAGGTTTAATTTTTAAAAAATAGAAACAGTTTGGTGAATATCTGTGTTTCATAAAATGAGGGGGTTTGTGTTCATCAGAGGAGGCTATAGCTGGCACCAAGTGTCAGTGTCAAGTCCTCCCAGGTTGGATGGAGCTGTGTCATTTAGAGGAGAATTGAAGCCAGACATTCTCACCTTAGGACAGCATTATCTGAACTGAGGATCAGCTGCCCTTTAAGCAAGACTCTCATGCTTTTGGAAGAAATAGAATAATTTGTCTGATGCTGAAGCATTTCTGATCGTGACTATAAAATAATATAACCCTTGCAATTGCAACCCTAACAACTGCTACATACTGCTAGATAAACAGAGGCATGTGGATTAAGGAAACTTGTCCAACGTTTCACCATGCTCAGGAATCAAACCCAGGTCCTCTTGCTTGTGACATGAGTGCTCTAATCACTAAGCTACAGGACTAAACGGTCTAGTTAACTGGGTCTAACTACAGTATATGATGTACAGTTCCTAATATTCCAGCCAATATTGTAGCTGCAGTATTTCCTTTCTGGACAAGCACCTCAGTGCAGATTCTTTCTTGTCAAAGCCTAACTGGGAACATATAGGCAAGGTTTTGACAAGAAATTCTAAGCTATCAATTTATCCTGGCAGTCTCTCCTTTATCTACTGCAGCCTTGTCGATCAATAAGATATTAGATATTTGGGAGATGATTGTGAGCTGTGGGGTAACAGTGTGGTTGGAAGGTCATTGGCACCTCACAGGCACAACACAATTACATGCACCAAATGCAGAGAGAGAGACATTCATGTTGTAAATGAAAAATCTTCTCTGCTCATAGTTGTTTAAAAAGCAAAAAAAATTGTATATTTCATCAATGTATTTATTAGACACTGCCCCTGCAGTGCTTTATAAATGCAAAATAATAGTAATCCTTGCATTTGATATAGTGCCTTATCACGTCTTCGAGACGTCTCAAAGTGCTTCATAGAATATACTGTAAAGTGAATTGTCTGTATATTTCGTAGGTGAAACTGCACCCTGACAGCAAGTTACTTCTGAGTAATAATAATAATAATAATCCTTGCATTTGATATAGCGCTTTTCACGTCGGGAGGAAGTCCCAAAGCGCTTCACAGAACACACTGTAAAGTGAATTGACAGTATATTTGTTGGCGAACGCGGCAGCCAATTGCGCACAGCAATGTCCCACAAACAGTCGTAGATGGAAAATGACCAATTTATTATTGTTTTTGGTTTTGGAGGGATTATTATTAGGCTCTGTGTGGAGTAAGGAAACTTGCCCAAGGTTTCGCCCTCTGCCTGGAATTGAACTCAGGTCTCTCGCTTGCAAAGCGAGTGCTCTAACCACTGAGCTACAGGACTCCGAAAGAATCCTGCACAGTAAAAAAAATACGCAACTGAGAGTTGTTGTAGTTGATGGAGCGCCTGTAACGCGGAACATCTCAAAGCGCTTTACATTGAATTTACTGTCAGGCCTAGTGACCGTGTGTTTATAGGCAAACACAGAAGCCAACTTGCGCACAGCAGTGTCCCACAAGCAACCACAAAGCGGATGGCCAGTTTTTCTGGAGGATTGTTGACGAGGACACCGGGAGAAAAACTCCCTTCACTTTTCAAATAATTTACTGAAGCTCCAACAGACTGTCTATCCCCTGGAGCAGTAATATTGGCGTCCACACCCTCTGTTTCTCTTTGTAATGAGCTGCCGCTCCCTGCTGTATTGTTGGCTGAGGGGCTGACTAGAGTACAGGCCACTTCCCCACAGGGAGTCAGAAGTCATGACCATTGAGCCTGATCCTGTCTTTCACAAAGTGCACTTTCCAGCAGGATTCACTCCATAGCAACCAGGTTGTATGTCACAAGGCATTTGGGCTACATCTCATCGTGACTGGCTCCAGTAACATTGATGAAGGACTGCGAATAGGTGGCCTGCCTCCCTTCTTGACCTGGGGGCTCGAGGAGAGGGGAATTAGAGGGCAGCTTCCTAATTCAGTGGGCACAGTCTGAGATTTGCACCACTACTGGCAGCACTTTCTATTGTCTGACTTGCCAACGAGCATTCTGATACTCCTTATACAAGAATAAACATCTGGAAGCTGATTAAACTGCATCTGTTTCAGCATAGGTATGATGAAATTAACCTTTTCTGTTCATAATGATTGTCCCATGCATTGTTGATGGTGAGGAACCCATTCATATACAGTGTTCAGACCCAAGCTTTGAAAGTTTTGCAGGACAAATATTAAATATATTTGAATTCAAATCTGCATTTCCTTTCCATCAGTTTGGCTGCTTTCTGAATGATTTCTACTTCACCTTCACTTATCAACATCTTCGAGTTTTCTGAATGCTCGTCTCTGTTATTTTATGTGCACGTTTTAATTTAAAAATATATATATAAGGTTTGTTTGCTGTGAAAGCCTGACATCAGCTACATGTGGAGTCCTGTAGCTCAGTGGTTAGAGCACTCGCTTTGCAAGTGAGAGACCTGACTTCAATTCCAGGCAGAGGGCCAAACCTTGGGCAAGTTTCCTTACTCCACACAGAGCCTAATAATAATCCCTCCAAAACCAAAAAAAAACCAATAACAAATTGGTCATTTTCAATCTACGACTGTTTGTGGGACATTGCTGTGCGCAATTGGCTGCCGCGTTCGCCCACAAATATACAGTCAATTCACTTTACAGTATATTCTGTGAAGCGCTTTGGGACGTCCTCCCGACGTGAAAAGCGCTATATCAAATGCAAGGATTATTATTATTATTATCAACATGAAATGGCCCTGATTTGTGAGCTAGCTTTGATCTTGACCCTGGAGTGAGTATTTGGTTGGAAAACTTGATTGATAGCAACAGCGGGATGGGTGTGTGTGTTGGAGAGGGGAGGGTAGATGCTGTGTACTGAGTCTGTAGGTTTTTAACGACGGTTCTAGAAGTCTGAGAGAGTGCATTGCAGTCTTGAGAGAACTTAAAAAAATAACAATAATGACTTGGGTGCACGGATTTATAAATGTTTTTAACTGCTCCTAAGTTTGAAATCTGATAAAGCAAAGAGAAAGCCTCAAAAAAGAGATGACCTTTTTCTTTTCATGAATTGATTTAGTTTCTTTTGCAATTGTGTCAAAACACGACTGCCTTAGAAATAGGTGACCGTGATGCAGTGTTGTCATTTTTCATTCCGCCATCCCCTGCAAAGCCGTAATTACCTAATTAAGCTGCTAATTATGAGATTAGTGTGGTGGGTACGCTGACAGAACGCTCTGACTTTCGGCACAGTTTAGGAGAACTTCAGACCTCTTTAGGGAAATGATCTGGCATTTGGGAATAAATTTACATTCGACTCAAAAGTTTGACACTTTTAATCTTCAAAACAAATCTCTGCTCTCTGAGTTTCCATATTTACTTCTGAATCATCCCAGACTGTGGATTGAGTAGTGTGGTGGCAGTGGGTTTGTTTTGAATACTGTACCTCCCTGAGCCTTTTTGGGCCTTTTTTTNATTGCTTGTGGAAAATAGCTATGCTTTTCCCCACACTGCCATTGTATTATAGCCCTTGTTTGCTCCAGGCTGAGATATATACTGAGGCTTAGCTTTCCTTCCCTGCCGTGATGTGCTGCACTGTTGCAAAGCATCTTACATAGCATACCCCAGCAAAGGCCTGCCAAAAGCCATCAGGAGCAGGACTGGCAGACTCCAACGTTAGCTCGCTTGTAGCTGAATGTGCAATGCACAGAGCAGCCGTCTCTCTATCACCATGCTACATGAGTGGCTAATTTGTGATCTCTCTTTTGTGGGGATTAAAAAAAACCTTTGACTTACAATCTTTTATTTTCACAATTCTTGAAATTGTTCAGCCAAGCTTGTACGTGTGGACAGGACTAGTGTGTGCGTCTCTTAAGCAGCATATAATGCCTGAAAGGTAGAATTCACGCATATGTTGCAATTTCCCCTGGCAGTCATTAAATCATTTGAAGTATAATAACAGTGTAGGAGGTAAATTAACAAACCATTAACAATGTTATAAAGGCCCAATTAAGGTGCCAGCATTTATTTGATGCATTGATGGGATAGCAGTAATTTTTGAGTGTGAAATGCAACCTTTTCGAACCTCAACACTGTTGCTCGCTCTTAGGAAAGTTCATTCTGCATTGCAGTGTTTAATTTTGATTTAAAAACAGTGAATAATACCAACTTGTACATCTAAAGTCTCAACATAGAAGCATTTAGAAATTGGCCCTACACCGATTATAAATGGTGTGTTTGCCTCCTTGCACATCAATATTTATAGAAGTACTTCAGGTGTACTTGGTATTTCTAGGAATAAATAATACCAAAAAAGGAGATGCTATATAAAGAATTTTTAGTTTCCGATAAATTCCTTTTTGTTTCCCATAAATGTCACAGATGTGACTCCTTTCAGACTCTGTTGTTTTTGAAATAGGAAAGAATAGACAGGCTGTGGGTTTGGATCAATGCCATGTTGGATTGAGTTCTGTAGCTCAGTGGTTAGAGCACTCGCCTCGCAAATAAGAAGACCTGGGTTCAATTTCTGGGCAGGGCGAAACGTTGGGCAAGTTTCCTTATTCCACACGCCTCTGCTTACCCAGCAGTAAGTAGGAACCTGGTTGTTAGTCGATTGGCGGATCACTTTTTTGGGGGTAATAATTCCTTCAAAAAACATAGTAATTTGGTCACTCAATCCACAACTGATTGTAGGACGCTGCTGTGTGCAATTGGCTGCCACTTTTCACCCACAAAAACACAGTCAATTCACTTTACAGTATATTGTGTGAAGCGCTTAAGACCTCTCCAAGATGTGATAAGGTGCTATATCAAATGCAAGGATTATTATTATTATGTTTCTGATACTTTCAAACTAACTGCTGTCTGTGCTACACGTCCAAAATTTCAGCTGGCAAACCCAGAATTTCTCCCAAATAGACCGCGTAGGACACCACAAAAAAAAAANCTTCTTGAACCCAAAACCTCAGTCCCGCTGAGTGTCACTTCATGATGACCATTTTAAAATCCGTCTGCAAAACATTTTAATGCACAGCTGCTTTCCTCCACCCTGAAATAGACTGAAAATACTGTGCCAATTAAATTAAAGCAAATGGTTAATTTTACGGCGGTATCTGATGTGTTATTAACAAGCACATAACATTCAATTGGCTGCAACCTCCTACAAGTGCTAATTTTTAACAAATAAAATCTTGTAGTAAAAATAATGCGCTGACGGTCTTTAGAGATTTATCCCAGTGTCTGCGGTGCGAGAATTAGCAATACAGTAATATGCTCTGCTCCGTGTAGAGAATCTGTTCATATTTCATTGGTGAGGATAACCTAATTGACACCAGTGAGTGATGGAGATGATTGTCAGCAGTTAAATGATCATTGCGCGCTTCCCCATTATGCGTTCCACTTAATTGTGGAAGTGTAAGGTCCTGTCGGTCGCTCGCAGTTTGTCCCACAAATAATGCCAAGCCAAAGGAGAGTCCTGCTGACCTTTCACTGAAATTAGGTGGATTGACTCCCAGACTGAGAAGAGGGACATCTCTGCCTTCACGTCTGAAATTCAGTGGCAGATGAAATATTGTTTGACCTACCCACCCCACCCACCACTATCAACAAACCTCACCTCAATGCAAGAGCTACAAGGTTAAGATGAAACAGGTTTGAGAGCTGTACTGGCCTCTTAATTTTGTTTGTATTGTAGTACAATTCTTAACCTCGCAGACTCATCACTACCAACAAATGTCAGGGAAATAAACCAGTGACTGGATTAAACAGCGAAGCACGGGGCCACCATTTCACAATGTGGGTCAGCCGAGGGAACCACAGCCACCATTCTCGCTGCTTTCGTTCTGACCTAGTTTCTCTGCACATTTCAGGAAAAGACGCAACAGGCTCCTTATGCCTGGCTCTGTTTGTGCCGAGGAGAGCTGTGAGGGAGCCTGGGTCAGCAGGGGTTGCGGTGCTGGGTACACAGAGAATGGAACCGCAAACATTCAGCTTCTGTTAAATGATTCGAGGCATGATGTCCACAATCTTTCTTGTAGTGTCCTTAATGAGTAAGCTTTTTTCTTTGTGTCAGTGCTGTCTTTACACCAGCATTTTTAAGCACCTTGCTCTTCAGTCGCTTGGTTGGAATTATACATTTAATAGTGGTGATTGTCAACATAATAAGCAGTAAGAAAATTACATGTTGAGCAATTTAAGTAACCTTGCAATCTGTCAGAGGCATTGAAAGACAACAAATATGATCGAGTTATAATTTTCTTGAACTATATTACAGTGTCTTGAATACAATAATGTTTGCCTGGATATTAAAATACCAAGTTATTCCATTTTGCCGATCTCAATTATTGGTTTGTTTTGTTAATTAGTAGTTTGAAACATCATGTGCACGGAATAAGTATATAATTTGAGTTTATCATGAAAATGTACTTTCACTTGCAAAATGGCTAAGAGCCAACCAATCCAGTGTGTGGAGTTGGGCGTTAAGACACTGCGATGCTGTGCTTGATGATGATAATAATAATCCCTGCATTTGATACATCGCCTTTTACGTCGTTGAGACCTCTCAAAGCGCTTCACAGGATTTACTGTAGAATTGTTTGATTATCTTTTGCGGGCAAATCTCGATTGGCTGCTGTTTTGGTGCTATCTGACAAGTTACCTAATTCCTGACTGACCTGGCTGTTGGGTGAATTGTTCTGAATCTCAGTAACCCACAAACTAAATTGCTCGTGTCCTTGTGTTAAACCATTAAACCTCTCAGCTAATTGTGATTTTTTGTTGTTAAACACGGTGCCGATTGCTTTCCGTGCAATTTTAGTCCAGAAGTTAGGCTCAAAGAATGTTCTGTGAATTTAAAATATCTTTAAATATCTTTAAAAATTTCACTCATCCTCTCAGTCCTTTTCCCTCCCACCAGAGAAATGGGTTGCATTTTGAGAGATGACTCTTGTCACAATCCTTCTGAGCAGTCAATTACCAAGTGTTGCTTTTCAAAACAAAATGACCGACTGTTCCAAGCATAAGAATAGATGTAGATAATCATCTGATGTGGGAACACTGTGTTTGCTGCGCTGCAGGCTCTGTGAACGTGTCACTGTTGGAATACAGCTGGTGAGAGTTGAATAACGTGGAATGCGGGCTGGCTGGGGTTGTGCATTGATAGCCCGCAGCTTCGCTTCCCTGTCTTCAGTGGTCTTGGAGAAACCTGCATCTTGGAGCTTTCGTGGTTTTGTCCCTCGAGGTTGAGTGCGTTTGGCAGAGAACACGGCACTGGACACATTTGACTGAATCGCGCTTTCTTTTCCGTACTCGATGTTGCTCTTGCACAGTTAATGCACGGAAATCTCTCTTGACGTTGTGGATGGACACTTACCCCTGGAAGTCACTGCCGTCTCTGCTGACAGTGCTTGTGACTCAACAATCCCCTATATTATGAGTGGGACACTTAGTCCATTGTTCCCATAAATACACAGTCACTACACTTTACAATATATCCTGTGAAGCACTTTGAGATGTCTCGAAGACGTGATAAGGCGCTATATCAAATGCAAGGATTATTATAATATTATAATACAATTTCACTCATCCTCTCAGTTCTATCCCAGACCTGCCGTAGTACACGGAGTTGAAAATTGCAGGTGGCGTTTGATTTAACATGTGTGCATTTTTACCTTTAAGCACATGCCCTAGACTAGCCTAGACAAGCGTATTCAGCTCCACTTTGAGGGAAACGGCGCTGGACGTTTTATAGGACTTTCGCTCTGTGGAATTTTTTTTTAAAAAAAGCGCTTCAATGAAACGAGGCTAATTGGAATGTTTGGCCATTTGTCCCATTGATTTTTTTGTGGTTTATTTTCAGGTGATCATTCAGGATGTAACATGGAAAAAAGAAGATAGTTGTAAAAGAAGCTGCTTCATCAAAAGAATGGCCTTTCTGGACAACCCTGCCATCATCCTGGCCCACATCCGACAGTCGCACGTGACGAGCGATGACACAGGGATGTGCGAGATGGTCCTTATCGACCACGATGTTGACCTGGAGAAGGCCTATCCTCCCGCAGCGAGTGGCGTGCGGACGAGTGTCCAGGGAGAGGGCAGCGGTGAGACTCAGGGCTATGACTACTCGCAATCAGTTGACATTACCTCAAGCTGGGATTTTGGCATTCGGAGACGATCAAACACAGGTAACAGCTGATTGCATCTCGACTCAGTCACAAATTCCGTACAGTAACTGAATCATACATCGGCACTGCACTTTGGATATTTTGCCTTTTATATTTAGAATACTTAGTGCTGTCACACACCCTCACTAAAATGTACTCTACATCACGGGGAGTTGATAGACCCCAGTCAGGGTCTGTTACAAATCTGGGTGACAGATTCCGTGCTTTTTTATTGACATTTTGGCATTGAGTTTTTAAGAGAAATGTGGCAGACTGGACTTCACAAGGTTAGTCCAAAAGCAATAATTAGAAAGGCTTTGGGGTGGGGGAGGGGGAGCTCCCACCTTGAGCAGAGTCGGAGCAGGTTTGTGCATCGTGGAGGCGGAAGGGGATCTGACCACGGCGTGACGGGGGTCGGTGGAAGGGGGTCAGAAGCACCTGGGCAACCAATGCAAGACTGTCTGCGCGGATCAGTAAAGGAAGGAGTAACTTTATGTTAAAATTAATCCTTATTTTTTTCCTGAAGAATCGTATGACTGCTCATATTAAGATGACGCGCAGTACCATCCCCGAAAGAGGCTTGAAACAGAATCTTGAGTATTTTAGAAGGGAACTAGGCAAATCTTTGATTACAAATGCAAACGGGGTGTTCGGTGGAGAGGGCACAGGGCAGTATTACTGAATGGAGAGTCTTTAGAGAGCTGTCTACAGTCCCCACCCACGGGCTAAATGGCCTCCTCTCATGCTGTAAGATTTGATGATTTGCGGTCAAAGAACCTGTACCCTTTTACGCAGAATGTACTTAATTTACAGATAGAATTTACATTTCAAGAGAAAGGCATGTTTTAGCTCCATAAATAAATTAAACTGTAAATCTCAAATTGTGCGACATGGCACGGTATCGCCACCTCAGACAATCCAGCGCAGTGACTGGGATTTACTGCTAAAGCGTCAGCTATATATCTTTGGATTAATTGATGGCCTAAAACTATTAAAATACTTTATGCCTAAATAAGGCAAAGTGCAGGCTTGTGTTTTCCTTATCACTGATATTTGAACATTCGTTTAACGTTTGATCCTGAAGCTTTTCCAATTAAAAATTATTTTCAGTGCAATGAAAGTCCCAATGACTTTTTAATTATCTTCAAAAACTTGTTGAATGAAAGAATGGTTAATTGGAGTGATTTTATTTTTTTTGAAAAAAGTTAAAATTCCTTTGTGAGTAATGGGTGTGCAACCTCATGTCTAATTTATACACCTAAACGGCATTATGCTTCCCGGAGCAAGTGTGTGGACAAAGTTGACTGACATAGCCACATCTTGGGGCTTTGAGCTCCATACATTTTAACAAGTCATGAATATTCATTCTCACTTCAAACTAAATGTTCAAAACTACCAAACCCTTTGATATTTTACTTTGATTAGGGGGGGAAAAAAACAACCATCGAAATTAGTTCCAATTCTTTTGAGTTTAAGGAAACCGTTTAATAATTTTATTCCTTGTAATCTGATAGTCAATCGACTTTTACCAACCATTAAAATTTCTAGAAGAAACATTATTAATGATTTATGGTTCTGAACTGGCTTATTAATCACACGTGTTTTTACATTTTAATATTCTCTGCACTGTTGAAACTCTTTATGAGCTCTATTAATGTTTTATGTCTTTTAAATTCAATTATTAATCATGAACACTTTCAGAATTTTGTTGGTATTTGCATAGCTCTGGTGTCATCTTTGAAAATTTATGAATGTTTGACATAGTTATACTACAATATAAACCCCCATTTAAAAATGTGTAAATGTATTTCATTGTGACACTTTTACTGCTGACTTTCCCAGACAAAAGATGTTGTTTTTTTAGTTTTTCTTTCTTGACCTTCTCTTCACAGCACAAAGGCTGGAAAGATTGAGAAAAGAGCGACAAAATCAGATTAAATGCAAAAATATTCAGTGGAAAGAGAGAAACGCTGGACATTCAGGTAAAGCACTCACTCGCATGTGTTTGTGCCACACGTACCGTAAACATCCAGATTCAAAAGTTTCAAGAGTAACTTGTTTCCCTTTAAATAACTCCTTTGTCTGCATCGTACACAACACATCCAGAATACAGAGAGTGGGTCTGCAATTATGTGCAATTTGTGAAAAGAATTAGATTAGTCCAAGCATTTGGAATAATGTTTTTTAAAAATGCAATTGTTTGAATGAGATGCCCTGATGTATTTGATGAGTTAATATATAAAAACCTTTTAAAATAGTTATTTGATGGAAAGCCTGTGTCACGTGGCACATCTTTCTCAGGCGATGTCAGTTTCACTTTTTAAGGCATCTTAAACAAAGTCTAAAAAAAATCCTTTTAAAACCGATCCTACAGGAAACCTGGTCACCGTGTTCAATAATCGTATCACTTAGGCCATTACCTCAATTGCACAGCCTTTTGCCCTTGCATGCAAATGTATAATGCAGAGGTCGACCATTCAGGATTAATGGAAAAGAATTACAGCTTATCATCATTACGGAAGGCACTGCACAATTGACCAAGGTTTTAATGCTCCTGTGATTTTTATTTTTTCAGTCCTTGCTACAAAAATGTGTAGAGTCCTGTAGCTTAGTGGCTAGAGCACTTGCCTTGCAAGTGAGAGAACCTGGGTTTGATTCCCAGGTAGGGTGAAACTTTGGGCAAGTTTGTTTACTCCATGCACCTCGGTTTACCTAGCAGTATGTAGGAACCTGGTTGTTAGTTGATTGGCGGATCGCTTTTCCAGGGGTAATAATCCCTTCATAATAATAATAATAATTTGGTCCCTAAATCAACCCACGACTGTTTGTGGGACGCTGCTGTGCGCAAATGGCTGCCGCTTTTCGCCCACAAAATACACGGTCAATTCACTTTACAGTATATTCTGTGAAGTGCTTTGAGAATCTCAAAGACGTGATCAGGCGTTAAATCAAATGCAAGGATTATTATTATGGGGCTTAGTTTGCTTGTAAACGCTGCACTCTCAGTGGTTAGAGCACTCACCTCACAAGTGAGAGACCTGGGTTCTATTCCGGGCAGGGCGAAATGTTGGGCAAATTTCCTTACTCCACACGCCTCTATTTACCTAGCAGTAAGTAGGAAACCGGTTGTTAGTCAATTGGCGGATCATTTTTCCGAAGATAATAATACCAAAAAAAATAATAATTTGGTCACTCAAACCACAACTGTTTGCGGGACACTGCTGTGCACAATTGGCTGCCACGTTTTACCCACAAATATACAGTCAATTCACTTGATAGTATATTCTGTGAAGTGTTTTGAGACATCTAGAAGACGTGATAAGGCGCTATATCAAATGCAAGGATTATTATTATGGGGCTCAGTTTGCTTATAAACACAGCCCTCTCTCTGAGCCCATAAGTCTTTGGGTGGAGACAGGTGTGAGGTTGGTCCATCAGTTCCTTTGCTGGGCACAGCCAAGGAAAAGGTGTGATGCTGCAGGTGGGTGGGAATATGTCCCTTCTGGAATTGTGGTCGGGCCTTCAGCCTCTCAGCCCCAGGCTCTGGAACTCTATCTCCCAGTGCCTTCGCCGCTTCCTCCCTTTCCTCCTTCAAGGCCGGTCTCAAAACCTTTCTCTTTGACCGTGCCGTCAGCTCCCCTCTCGACTCTCTTCCCCCTCCTCGCTCCCTCCCTTCCCTCCCCTCACCCTGACCATTTCCCCCCTCCTTGCTCCCTCCCTTCCCTCCCCTCACCCTGACCATTTCCCCCCTCCTCGCTCCCTCCCTTCCCTCCCCTCACCCTGACCATTTCCCCCTTGCTCGGGTCATGACCCAACTGTGCAGCGCCTTGGGACGTCCTCCTGACGTGAAAGGCACTTTATAAATGGAATCTTGTTGTTGTTGTTGTTGTTGTTGTGGACTGTTACAGAATAAGGACTAGGCCCATCAAATCTGCACTGGTCTGTATCTTCGCCTGAGTCACGCAGACTAAACCTATTCTCTTGCTTGCTGTCCCTGCCCTGAAAATGTAATAATTCCAAGATGGCAAGGCAATAATAGGCAAAGGCTCATGACATAAAATAGAATGTTTATTACAAGTGCAGAATACCGCCTTTTATTAATTGGATATTAACCCTGTTTTATGTGTATGTGAAACCTAACCGCGAACTACATCACTTGTTTATTGGAATAATGTATTCAAACCTAATTCTCTGATTTTAGCAGAAGCACTAGGATCCTTGTTTGAAAAGAAGGACTTCCGAGCAAAGCCACTGAATACCGGCAAACAGTCTATGCTTTCCATCCGCCTTGAACAGTGTCCGCAGCAACTGAACAACCCGTTTAACGAATATTCCAAATTCGATGGCAAGGTGGGTGCAGAGAGAAGCTTTGTATTATACAGTATACTCCAGTTGTTGGATGTCCCGTGCTTTCTCAAACCATCAAGTTGTTGCTTGTGTGTTGCGTTAGGAAATACTTTTGAATCAGAGGAAGCTCGGGCTGATGTTGGTGCTTTCTGCTTGTGTGACTTTTGGATGGTAGCAAACACTGAATGAAAATGTTTCTGTGCCAGTTACCAGCATAACTGGGTCGTCTTTAGACAGGCATCATATGAAGCTAAAATACTAATAGCCTGTTATTCTTGTGTTGATTCATTCAACAAATTAGATAAATTTCAGTTAAATAATATCTCGGGATATAATATATAGTTTGGGACTCGACATGTCATGCGACTACCAAGATGGTGGAAGGTGAACTGGATGGA
This sequence comes from Callorhinchus milii, assembly GCF_018977255.1. Taxonomy (NCBI): domain Eukaryota; kingdom Metazoa; phylum Chordata; class Chondrichthyes; order Chimaeriformes; family Callorhinchidae; genus Callorhinchus; species Callorhinchus milii. Next base: position 22,944,700 of record NW_024704749.1, read on the forward strand.
TCTTGGTCTTCTTTCGCCAGCAAATTCTTATGTTCTTATGTATTGAAGCTGGTTCCTGTCAAACAAGAGGTCGATTGATTTGCATGTATCTCATCTTAGACACACAAACATTCAGCTTCCACAATGGATCCCTGCTTCCTCAAGTAATGGGGAAATTTCAAGTTACGAAGACATCTGGAGAAACATTTAACCCTCAAATCTGTTGTATTTTGGATTAGAAATGTGACTTCATTCCTCACAGGTTCTTCAAGTTGGTTCTTCAAATGCCTTCATGCCCTGGCACTTCCCTATAACTCTGACCTGCTTATTTCCCAGTCCACTGGCTCCTGCCCTCGTTCGACTGGCTCCGTCCTCCTGCATGTCCCTTTCAGCCATTATATCCCGAAATTCTGAAGCACTCTTCCTCTATCCCTCCGCCTTCCTCCTTTCTGCCCCATCTTCAGATCACACCTGATGGCCTTCCTTTTCGACCGTGCGTACGGTCCTCTCTCCCCTGCTCGGCGTCGTGCTCTGCTATTGTCAAGGGCTCTGGAATGCTAACCTGCATGAGGGGCTCTGTGTCAATGCAAGTTGTTGTTGTTGCCCATTGAGAGATCACCAGTCATCCCGCCAGATAAAGTACCAATTTACAAGAGCATCTTTTCTGTGTCACACAACCTAGGCTTGTGAGATCAGTCACAGCCACACATAAAAGGAATTGTAATTGTAAATCTTATCACAACAATTAATACTCTGCTCATCCTAATAATCAATAATCTGTAATCAAGTGATTTAATACCTTTATGTGAATGTCATTAACTTCTGAAAGACAACCACGTGTTTCATCAGCTCCTGGCAAATGTAAATTAGCCCGGGAGTTTCAGGCTGTTAAGTCCTCCTGTGCTTTAGATGATCATTATGAACTACCTGACCTTGTGGCGGTTTCATGTCTTGTGCTGCGTAATTAGGCTACAGTGTTTGAATTCACTCCCAGGTATGTATTGTGTTGTAAAACTGTAGGAGTTATACAGTAAAAGCAGCCAGCTAGATTATCTCTCAATCAGGCTGAAAACTTAGCTCAGTGCAGTCTTTCCCTAATGTACAATCAATCTCTCATATATGTCAACTTTGTTTTCTACGGTTATATTCATATATTTTACTCCACAAGCTAACAAAACCCAATTAATTCAATTGAATCCATGGTACTCCTTAGCACATGTGCCCACAGTTCCCTGCTATAAAGCAATAATATTCGAACCTCTTACTTGTTAACAGATCACTTTGAAAAGGACTGTGTGAGTCCTGCAGTTACTGGAGGAAGCTTTGGTGACAGGGAAGCCGGGAATTGAAGAATATTCAGAATTTTCACTAACGCAGAAAAAAGCAGCCAATTCCTTGTGTTTCTTACATTTTATTGCGTCCAATTCGTACTTTCTCCTCATTGGCATTGTCCTTTGTTCTTCGAGTTGGCCCTCAGCCTCTTCACGTGGGGTTCCACAGACACTGCTTGGTAGTCTGGTGTGATGCTCAGTCCTCCACGTGTTGAGGGCAGGACAGCCATACTGCTATCACCGGTCTGCCACACGTGAGCACAAGCTGGAGAGTAACACCACTGGCTTTAACTTCCTTAATCCCTGGGAAAGCCGCCCTGTTCAGCCAGGACCGTGATTTGAACCAAAGTGTTCCGGCCCCTAAGCTACAGCTTCATTAACCACACCATCAGGGTTGCTCAACTCTCCAGCTTTATCATTTCCTCATCGCTGAGAAACTCGTTCCAGCAACTAATTGTGATGAACTCTCGCTTTTCGTCCCAGTTTTACTTTCCTTTACCAGAAATATTCCAGTTTTAGATGCTGTATTCTCACATTGTTAGTGTAGCGATTTAATATAATAATAATAATCCTTGCATTTTGATACATCGCCCCATCACATCTTCAAGACGTCTCAAAGCGCATTACAGAATATATTGTAAAGTGAATTGACTGTATATTTTGTGGGCAAAACGTGGCAGCCAATTGCGCACAGCAGTGTCCCACAAACAGTCGTGGCTTGAGGGACCAAATTATTATTTTTTTTAAAAGGGATTATTTTGATTAGAACGTTTGGAGAGTTTTATTAAAGTTTTTATATATATATATATACATATCTCTATATATACTGTATATGCATCTGCTTCAGCCTCCAGCTGCCTTTTTATGAAGTGCGTTGGCGATGCACATGGTTTAGTTCCACTTGAAAACTGTAATGAGGCAATTACTGTGCTGTTTATAAGAAAGTTAAAATTATAGCTGTAAACAGTTGTTTGCAGTCGGTCTCATTTGTGGGCCTCAGTGTATTCATAAATAACTCTGAGTAGAGGTGCCCGTACAGTCACAGTCATGTATGTTTTACGAACCCAGATTGGAGTAGCTTGCTATTCTCCATTAAGAACAGTGTAGGGATTTGACAGCTTGCTTTCTGACAGCCAGTATGTGGAAGAGGAATTGTAATAGTTCACATAGGTTAGCGTGTGACTTCACGGTGGAAGGAGAAAGGGGGGAATATTTTATAAACACTAATTGCTTCGGTGTTAATTTTGTGTGTTGATCGAAGCAGTTCTTTTAAAACGTATCGTGGGGAATATACAGCATTATGCAGCCTGTGGTGAAAATTAATATGAATGTAGTGCCAATTATCATTTGCTGGTTGCTGGGTTTTAGCAGCATTTGGGGACAGTGGTCTGTAAAGAGAATCCTGCCTGCACTTAACTGTGTGTGGGGGTGGGGGGGAGCGGGGGGTGTTGGAGGTTAGTGTGTGTGAATGCGTGGGGGGATATTGTGAAATTCTCCATGAGATAATACGTTTTTTCTGGGTTCCATGCATTTGATGTCATTGGGATGCAATGCTTTAGGATGTTATTTACATTTCCCTGAACCCTAAGCCTGTGTTAGTCTCTCGCATGTCAAGTTTATTTACAGGCAGCTTCCAGTTATCTTTTAGTGTTGCACGACACACAGTATAAAAAGTCAGCTTGTACTTTTTGTGCGCCTGTAATTGGATTAAACCCCCTGTGTATGTTGAGTCTGCATGGGATTGAGATCCATTTGCTCCTGGATGTATCTCTGACATCCGCTGTAGGACAAATCATTCCTTGCTCCCCATTGCCTTGTTGGGGTGCTGGTTGAAACAGGTGGAGGTGCTCCTCACTATACATTGCAGTAAAACGACCTGCAACAACAACAATAAATTACATTTACACCGTACCTTTCATATCAGAACGTCCCAAGGCTCTGATCAGTCAGGAATCCGTACCCGAGCTGGGGGTTGCGATCAGGAGGGGTGGAGAGCGGGGAGGGGTAGGAGGGTGACCGAAGGCACGGTTGAAGAGGAGGGTCTTGAGACGGGTCTAGAAGGAGGCAAGGGAGGGGATGTCCCAAAGACGTGACGATGAAAACTTTTATATACAGAGAGAACATCAGCATTGCCTATTTCCCTCAATGCTGAGCTGGGGGTGAACGTGTCAGCCTCTAAGACTGCCAAAGCAAAAAGCCTTCCCTCTCGCTGGTGAAGCAGAAAGGAAAATCCAGGATTGGGAATTGGAATCGTGTTATTCATCTAGAATTTCAAATGTTCATCCCAATAATTGGGGGTAGGGGGCAGGGGGGTGTGCATAGAAAGTTATGGGATTATCAGTGCTGTCCTGAATTTTGTGAGCCGACAAATGCAATCCTATTGTTAAATAAAAAACAAAATACTGCAGGTGCTGGAAATCTGAAATAAATAATAATTATTATTTAATTATTATCTGAAATAAAAGCAGAAGTCACTGGGACACGCAGCAGGTCAGGCATCATCTATGGAGAGCAAAATGAGTTAACGTTTCAGGTCGATGATCTTTTGGTCATCGACCTGAAACGTTAACTCATTTTCCTCTCTCCATAGATGCTGCCTGACCTGCTGCGTGTTACCATTGTTAAATAAATAGTTTCCGAAACAACTTGCTCCATTTGGAACGTGAAAACACTGGACTATCTCTATTTCCTCGTTTCTTCTAACCTCCCGCAGCTAAGCCCTGCACAATCATTCAGAATCGCAGAAGATTTTATTTTTAGTCAGTGGAAGAAAGTTTTTTTTTCCTGTTGGTTTGGAGTTAGCAATCTGCTGATGTATTTGAGACGGTTGCAAGGTTACAGAAAAAATGGATTTGTAACCATCTGTCAAAACCCTTAACTTCCTTTTATAAATGGGTCACTACTGCAGGGAATATTCTATGGCAGGTGGAGGCGAGCTGTACAGTAGTATCTCTCTGCTTTCCCCGCTGTAAGCGTTCTGGTGACATACCAGATCTGAAACAGCTTTAGATCTGTTCCAATCCTTTCCAAAGATTTGGGAGCAGGTGACACACGAGCATTGGCAAACCTTTGGCAGGTTTCCTTACTCCACACGCCTCTGATTACCTAGCAGTACGTAGGAACCCGGCTATTAGTCGATTGGTGGATCGCTTTTCCGGGGGTAATAATCCCTTCCACAAATAAATAAATAATTTGGTCCCTCAATCCAAGATTGGTTGTGGAAAATTGCTGTGCGCAATTGGCTGCCGCGTTTCACCCACAAAATATACAGTTCATTCACTTTACAGTATATTCTGTGAAGGGCTTTGAGACGTCTAGAGGACATGATAAGGCACTGTATCAAATGCAAGGATTGTTATTATTGGCTTTACAGTGTAACCTCAGTCGGTAACCCACCATCTCCCCAGCAGTACTCTGGGCAGCTCTGAGATGAAATGGCCAACAGACGCAGTCACAACACCTCACTGTAAAATCTGGTGAAGCGCTTTGATGTCTTGATGACGTGATTAATAATAATCCTTGCATTTGATATAGCGCTTTTCACGTCGGGAGGACGTCCCAAAGCGCTTCACAGAACACACTGTAAAGTGAATTGACTGTATATTTGTGGGCGAACGCGGCAGCCAATTGCGCACAGCAATGTCCCACAAACAGTCGTAGATTGAAAATGACCAATTTGTTATTGGTTTTTTTTTGGTTTTGGAGGGATTATTATTAGGCTCTGTGTGGAGTAAGGAAACTTGCCCAAGGTTTGGCCCTCTGCCTGGAATTGAACTCAGGTCTCTCACTTGCAAAGCGAGTGCTCTAACCACTGAGCTACAGGACTCCACGATAGGTGCTGTAGCAAACGCAAGGATTATAGATGTGTATTTTATAGCCACAAAGAAACAAGTGATTGGAATCTTTGTGAGGGAGAGAGAAAAAAACACTCTTTCTGTTTTTATAACCTGTCATTTAAGTATCAATCATGGCTGACCCTTTGCCAAGCTTAACTGACTGAGACCCTATCTAGCATATCTCAAAAAAATGTAAGCTAGATATATTATTTTCTCTCTCGTTTCCTCAACCCCAACCTCCCACCCTTTCCTCCTCACCTCCTCAATTCTGTGGCCATGACTTTTCTTGATGTTTTAAAATTCCCTGAACCACCATCTGTGTGCAGAATGGGTTCTTGTTCATTCAAGTGCACACAGATGGATGACACGGGCTTGATGCAAGCTGGTACTGACAGATGAAATGTCTGTATCTGCTTGTATATCTGCTCACTTGTCTTTCGCCCTATTTTTATACCAGTATTTCTGGTGCACTCACCGCACAGACCGCGCAGACTAAACTTGAAGCTAAAAGCTTATGGCATAGCTCGCAAACAGAGCAGCTTTGATGGGAACAGGACCTTGTTCTGAAACCCCAGTTTGCTTCCTGATCTGTACATTCTGTTGCATTTTTAAGACTCTCTGGTTTCATCAAACATGGAGTCCCGTAGCTTAGTGGTTAGAGCACTCGCCTCGCAAGTGAGAGGACCTGGGTTTGATTCCTGGGCAGGGCGAAACACTGGGCAAGTTTCCTTACTCCAGGGACAGATTCTAAACTCCACAAAATCTCATTAGAGACTGAGTTGCTGTCTATGAGGCAGCAGGATATCAACAACAGCAACATTTATATAATTTGGTCACTCAATCCATGACTGTTTGTGGGACGCTGCTGTGCGCAATTGGCTGGTGGGTTTCACCCACAAAATATACAGTCAATTCACTTTGCAGTATATTGTGTGAAGCGCTTTGAGAAGTCTCAAAGACATGATAAGGCGCTATATCAAATCAAGGATTATTATTATCGTAACTAATGAATGAACCTGCGCTGACCAAACCAACTCTGCTGAGTGCTGGTAAATGTGGAGTTGTGTGTTCACTGGAACATTGCGTTGGTGGAGAAACTGTTTGGCAACAATTGTCAGTCGGACGGATTGGAAACATGGCAGAATAGTTTCCGTATTTCCTCTCCTCTTCCTGTTTTTACTCACCTTTCATGCGGTGCAGAAAGCTTTTAATATAGCCCTAAACCGTGTCCAGATTTCATTCACATTATTTCAGTTTAAGTTTGGTTGTTTTAAATATTGGGGGGGGAGGGGGGTTAGAATTGTATCATTCATTAAGATCTCTTCCCCATCACAGACCGTCTATGTGTATCTATCTCCCCCCCTCTCCCTTTTCTATCCTCACCTTACACCTTGGTTTCCATTATATTGAGAGGCATTATTTTAAATTAAAATTGCTTGCCTTGCAGCACATTTTGTGGCTTGTTAACTTGCTTTAAGCAGTACCAGCAGCTTTCAGGGTTGACTTTCAGCTGCTGTAGAGGTGACTTGCAGAGTGGAAGCAATGTGCTCCTGTTCCTGGGTGCTCTTGCTTTGAATCGTGCTGTGTAAACTTAACCTGCACTCAGATACCTTACCCCAAACAACACATTGGTTTGTTCTGTTGCCACTGAGTTTCAGATGTTAGACAGCTTTGTGTTTATAATAATCCTTGCATTTGATATTAGTGCCTTAACACATCGTCTCAAAAGTGCTTCACAGAATATATTGTAAAGTTGATTGACTATTTTTGTGGGTGAAACACGGCAGCCAATTGCACACAGCAGTGTCCCACAAACAGTTGTGGATTGAGTGGCCAAATTTTAATCTTTTTTTTGAGGGATTATTACCCCTGGAAAGTGATCAGCCAATCGATTAACAACCAGGTTCTTACTTACTGCAAGGTAAACAGAGGCGTGTGATGTAAGGAAACTTGCCTATAGTTTTGCCCTGCCTGGGAATCAAACCCGGGCCCTCTCGCTTGAGAGGCGTGTGCTCTACGCTACGGGATTCCGTGAACACGATGACATGCAGAGAGAGAGAGAGAGAGAAAGTGTCCAGTACTACCCTTCAGATTCGGTTGATCAGGGACCCAACCCCCCCGCCCTCACCCCAACCACCATCACGTGTGTGCAAGTGGAAGAATAGGAATTAAAACTGTCACCTTTTACCAATTTCACGCATCGCGACAGATCAGTTTTTTTAGTGTTTAGTACGTTGGCATCAAATGATTTGGGGCATTTGTAAATGCAATTATTGAGACAAAATAAAAAAAATCCAATTGGTTTGCAAAGGGTTGCAGGAAACAGTAACTTTCTTTTTTACAGAAGGCGTCATGGAAACTATTCCGCATGTAAGTTTTGTGTATTTGTGGAGAGGTGCAGCTGTGGTCGCTTCATTCGTCAATGAAGGGGAGAATCTTGACAGCAGTCTAACATCAGACTCCAGTTAATCATGTGACCTACTTACATGGGCAGGTGTAGCGAGATGCTTATTGAGATGGAATTTTCTGTTTGCTTGTGATCAGTGGATACTTGCAGTCTTTCACAGTGAATTAGACTACATATCCGTAGTTTTACCCTGCCTCTTCAACAGTGCTTACGGTCACCTCCCTCTCCCCTAGGCTCGGTGTCAGGCTCCGCCACTATTAAGCGCTCTGATACGCTGCCCCGCGTCAAAGGCGCTATGTAAATTCAAGTTGTTGTTTTAAATCTCCCAAGTTGCACCCAAGAGTGATTTGGTAAATGCAGAGAGAAGAGATGTAACTACGACACTAGACTGTCTTCCAACTTGCTTCAGCTCAGATTCAAAAAGAAGTTTAACAAACAACAACAAATTACATTTGTATAGCACCCTTCACGTCAGGAGGATGTCCCAAGGCGCTGGATAGTCAGGGATTTGGACTCAAACTGGGGTTGGGATCACGAGGGGTGGAGGGCAGGGATGGTTAGGGGTAGGAGGGTAACTGAAGGCACAGTTGAGGCTCTTGAGATGTGCCTCAAAGGAGGCAAGGAAGGGAGTGAGGTGAAAGGACTGTGGGATGAAGTTCCAAACGGTGGGGATAGAGAGGCTTGAAGGCCTGATTGCCGATGGAGGGCCGGTGGTGGGCGTGGAGCAGGCCGGACCCCGCTGAGATAAGTTAGAGGACAGGTTGAAATGGGGTCAGTGGGTCACAGAGGTAGAAAGGAGCAAGGCCGTGGAGGGCTTCCCTTTCCCTGTTAGATTCTGAATGACTGGCTGTGAATTTCCAGCATTTTCTGTTTTATTTACTGTTTGTTTAGAATTCTTATAAACCGCTCGAGTGATCGCGAGTCCTTGCTGTAATAAGGTATGTAAACTGTAGGCACAATCGTTCCAGCTTTGGTATCTTAAAGCTCCCAACAAGATCATTGAACCTCATTTATCACCTTATTTTTATTTTGCTTCCTATAAAGTTAATCCTTTCATGATGCTCAATAAGCCCATGCAATTTGCAGTGACATTTCCATGTGGATTTCTGATCAAAGGACAAATAAATGCAGGAAGAAATGTCATTTCAAAGCCCCCTGCCTCTGTTATGTATGTCGGGAAATGCTGTTTTTTTAATATATATTATATATCCACACACACACATGTATATGTGTGTGTGTGTGTGTTTGGAGTCCTGTAGTTCAGTGATTAGAGCACTCGCCTCGCAAGTGAGAGGACCTGAGTTTGATTTCCAGTCAGGGCCAAACATTAGGCAAGCTTCCTTACTCCATACGCCTCTGTTTACCTAGCAGTAAGTAAGAACCCGGTTGTTATTCGATTGGTTGATCGCTTTTTCAGGGGTAATCTTTCAAAGAAATAATCATAAATTAGTTACTCGATCCACGGCACTATTTGTGAGACACTTTCTGTGCACAATTGGCTGCCGCGTTTCACCCACGAAATATGCAGTCAATTCACTTCACATTATATTCTGTGAAGCGCTTTGAGACAGCTCAAAGAGGTGATAAGGCGCTGTATCAAATGCAAGGATTATTAATATTATTGGTCAAGTTTTCTAGTTCCCTCTCGAAGTCTAGTCAGGCAAGACTTGGTTATCTCATTGAAAATCCGTTCTCGTATAGAGAATAAAGATTCATCTTTGTAGCTTGATTTAACACCAGTGCTTTAGAAATGCGGCATGTGTTGTAGCAGATGTTTACATAAGGTACTGTCTTTCCTGACAGCGGTTAAAAAGTATGGTTGCAGTAATCAAATTGTGGTGCAGCAAGTCAGATGCAACTACTAGATCGAATTAAATTAGATACAAGATTTATGAATAGCCTTAGCGGAGATAAAATTTCACTGGCTCATCTTCATCTGCTGTATAATAGCCTCACGCCATGGAACTTACTTGTGCTTTAAACACAAACAATCCTAAAGATTTTTACGCTAAATAATTATCCCAGTCTTTCATGCCTCGATATAGTCCTCATCTAATTTATTACTGCTATCATTATCTCCTGTGTTAATGAAATGATTTGACATTTTAAATGCTATGAACATTAGACATTTCATTATATTTTGAGGTATGTCCTGACAGAGCTTTCAGTGTCTTATAAATTTCTATTAAATAGATGTTCTGTTACGACAATTTTTCAGATCATTGCGGAGCTTTTGACTAATAGTTGTGTTTTGACTCCATTATAATATAGCAGTATTTTTTTTATGTCTGAAAAATCCTTTTCTCATTCAGGTTTACCATGTTGCTTTTAAATTAAATCATTTACTTCTTAGGGTCAGCATGTAAATCAGCAAACCAGAGCTTGTTGTGAATTATTGACTTGGTGAGATTTTCGTAACCTGCAAGTCAAAAAGGATTGTTTTATTTTTAGAATTAAATTTTTTTTTACTTGTCTTTGTTAAAACTGCATTGGAACAGCAGTAAAACTGAGCAGAGTACCCTAATAGATTTTTTTTTAACTGCGTTGTTAACACAAGTGGAGCTCTGGATTGTTGTGTTTGTGCCGTGGATAGATTTGTGGGGCTGAATGCTGCAGAAACGATAACATATTCAAGCTTTCCTGCCGATAGTGGATAGCAGCATTTACCACGGCTATATTGCTTTACGGGAACGGTTAAGAGGACTTTTCAAACCTTTTGTTTGTGTGCCAAATGGTAATCTGAGGCTATAATAGTTGTGTTAATCTTAGATCCATGCGGAGAACAGAGTGAGGCTTTATAATAATAATAATGTATTGCTTTTATGTGTTTTGTTTGCCCCCAAAAAACCTTAATTTTTTTTAAATTGTGTTTATTAACATCGTTGACGCAGGTTACAGACGAGGTATTTTGCTGGGAAAACCAAGGCTACAACTGTTTTCATCACATACAATTGGTTAGGTTTGCTGTACTGATGCGCAATAACAGCACAGAGCAAAACACTTCCACTTAGATAGTACAAATAGACTTATTGACCATGAATTTTTTTTGTCAATTTTGCTGTTCTGGCAGATTCTTCTTTTTAAGTGTTCACCATTAAATTAAAAGAGAGAACCACAATTTCCAATAGTAATTAACTTGAGTATATTGTGAAGGCATCGTTAGCATTAAAGTAACCTTTATGCCTTCTTGCTTTTATCTGGCTTCATGTAGTAGATAATGACTTTAAAGAGCATTTGTTAAAAGGTAAATGGTAATGAGCATTAAGAGATGGGGGATGTCTTGCAAGCCATTTTCTGTACAAAGACATGTAAGGACCTCGGTTTAAACAGTGTAAAATTAGAGGTTTATACTTGATGTCTCCTTGTAATTGAAGTGCCCAGAATAACCTCCGCACATTCCCAGATGTTGTGGGATATGTATTTCTTATAAAGCGTAAGTCTTTCATTAATGTCTTTGCTGAAGAGTTATGGGCATAAAATGTTGGCTGCATGATTCATCTAAATGAGACTAGTGTCAAATTTCAAAAATGCATTTTCTTGCATTTCAAATAACCTGATATCTCTGAAAAAGCTCAGCATTGACATTGTGTACAAGGGGAAATAACTCTGTCGTCTCCCCCATCCACATAACACCCTCCCAACAAAATCTAGGGGCTGCGTTGTTGGAGGCACAATCCTTTGTATAAGATTTTAACCCAAGTCCCCGTCTGTGCCTGTTCAGGTGGATGTTAAAGATCCAGCCGTGCTATTCGAAGAGTGAAGGGAGATTTTCCTGATTTCCTGACCATCTAATTAGTCATTCAGCTCATTGCTGTTCATTTAATTGCTGTGGGCAAATAGGCTCTCACGTGCACTGTCAAAATACACAGTCACTGCACTTTACAGTAAATTCTGTGAGTGCTTGGCAGCCGCCTCCTGTTGTGAAGGGCGTCGTATCAAATGCAAAGATTAATGTCATCTTGCTGGGCCAAGTGCCTGCCACCTTCGCTTGCAAAGACAGACTCTACACGTGACAGTAATTGACGGCAATGCTTTGGTTTTGACAAGGTAAAGTTCCATAGTGCAGGTTCTTTTTAAGAGATGAGCATTGCACTTCACATTGGGCAAGAGATGTTAAACTTCCAGCTCTGTGGTACCCAACTCAACTCTTGAGACACCGTAGTGAACATTTTCCCTTTCAGCTTGCTACAAGAACATCTTTCCACATGTTCACCTGTTTGTAAGGAAATGTGATGAGGATCCAAGAGCGAGGTTTTATGTGTCAGGAATTGGGGGAAATTAAAATGCCGAGTGTGTTATGGTTAGTGGCACGAGCGGAATGCGGTTCGTTTCCATCAGATCATCAGTTGTGCATTTTATTTACGTTAGCTACTTGGAGAAGTTATAAATCTTTTGGTTGCAAACTGCATTGATTGAATAGTTGACTGCACGAATGTGCTCACAACAAATCACGGCATATTGTGAATCCAGTTTGCGCTTTGTAATGCAGCTGTCACAATATGTCGCCAGGGCAGAAGCATCTCTGACAGTGTCATCTCTGACAGGCCTGGGCCACATTGGGACCCAGGGTACTGCAGTTCGGCAGATGGGACTGCAATGGGTACTCACAGTATACTTTTAAGATGTACAATAAAAGGTTTGCTTCTGTGTGTGGCAATGGAGGGAGCAGACAACTACAAAATTACATTTGTAGAGTGCCTTTCACATCGGGAGGACGTCCCAAGGCGCTGGACAGTCAGGGGTCAGGACCCGAGCAGGGGGGAGGGGTGGGGTAGGGGTGAGGGAAGGCAGAGAGGTGGGAGTGCGACCAAAGGCACGATCGAAGAGGAGAGTCTTGAGACCGGACTTGAAGGAGGCAAGGGAGCGATGGGAATGTGGGATGGAGTTCCAAAGGGTGGAGGCAGAGACGCTGAAGGCCCGACTGCCAATAGTGGGGCAGGCTGGGTGGGGGACATGGGGAGCAGACAGGGGCAGCATGGGGTCAGCAGGTCACAGTGGTAGGAAGAAGCAAGGCCGTGGAGGGCCTTGAAGGCAAGGATGAGGATTTAGAATTTTGTCCTCTGAGGGATGGGGAGCCAGTGGAGCCGGCGAGGGTGGGTGGGTGGGGGTAATAGGGTCATGGAGACTGGTGTGGGAGACAACACGAGCTGCAGAGTTCTGGATGAGCTTGCGGAGGGAAGAGTTGGGAAGTCCGACAAGCAGGGAGTTGGCATAGTCGAGCCTGGATGTAATATATGCGTGAATGAGGGTTTCAGCGGCCTGAGGGGAGAGGCAGTGGCGGAGCCGGGGGGTGTTGCAGAGGTGTTACACTTTAGAGCATGACAGCTCAGTGGTTACACTTTATACCACATAGAATTGATTAAAAAAAAATCTCGGTCTGTGTTTTAAGTTGTTTGCATTGACACAATGCAGAAACTGGGAGTTAATTCCTCGTGCAGAACATGTAGTGACTCTTGATGTGGATGTACAACAGGAGTATTTCTATTAGAAGTTGCTTGACTTCATGGCTGAAGGAATTTTCAGCATCCACCCCCCAACCTTCACTATCAGATTTCTTAAAATGTGTGAATCTATGAGATTATGGGGGGAGATAATGACACAATTGCTTCTCACAACTGTTAATTTAAATTCTCATGTGAAAAGTAAGAGAAAAGATAATTATAAGTCCTGCGTTTGATATCGCGCCTTAGCACATCGTTGAGACGTTTCAAAGCGCTTCACAGAATATACCGAAAGTGAATTTACAGTATATTTTGTGGGTGAAACGCGGCAGCCAATTGCGTGGACTATAGTAAGATTCTTGTGACTATCCATGTACATTGTCGAGAACGTTTCTGCTTTTGTCTGTCTTCCCGAGCGCTGAGTCCCCTATTGAAAAAAAATTAAATACAGCATGTGGTTCTTAAACCAGTGCACATACGGCTTGTGTTAAACTTCCAAGAACTTTCTGCCTATTTTGTTGTCAGCCATTAATAATGAGTGGTTTGAAACGGGTATTATTAAATGCAGATCTCTTTTTAAAAGTGATGCCTAGTTGCGGCTGCAGCTTGTCAGTAATCACACCTATAGAAACTCGTAATTTTCTTCAAGGAAATGACACTGACAGTATTAAAAAAAACCCGAGTGCCCCCATGAAAAGCAAGTTCATTGCAAATTAGTGGTGGTCCTTGCAAAGCAGCAGGCAAAGGCGTGTCAAGTAGTGATACTGATAAAGAAACCTAGCATTTTAAGCTGTCAGAGCTAGTGGCTCAGCTAGCTTTGGAACACATTAATCACATCGTGTCAACTAAAACTTGCATCAAATTAACACATTGGAATCCAGCGCATTAGTGTGAGGGCGAATTCACCTGATCATTACAGAACACCATTGCCACTTTTTTATATATATATATATATATATATATACACACACACTGAAAGATATAATTAAGTGGATTGAATGGAAACGGCAAATATTAAATATCTGTTCTCAAGACGTCAGGCTACAAAGTGAATCATCTCCAGCAGACGTGACATTTGCCGACTCGGGGATTGTTTAGCTGCTTTTTAACGTTATTTTAAGAAAAACGTTTCTTCCACTTGTGCTAAACTATTCGAAAAATGCAATGTTAAGCGATGCTTCACCCACAAGATATACAGTCAGTTCACTTTGCAGTATATCCTGTGAAGCGCTTTGGGACGTCTCAAAGACGTGATAAAATGCAATATCAAAACCAAAAATTATTATTGTACAGTCTTCTTAGCAGTTCCAACATTGAGAGCTGTGACAATATTTAACTAGTTAATTCTGAAATGCTGGGCTGTGGCAGGTGCACAAGGTAAATTCTTCAAGCCCAGTCTGAATTCTGAATTCTATTTTTATTTACTCTTGGTCCAGGATTGTTCGCCGTGAAATATTAAAGATGAATGTGTTGCTGCTCGAGTTAACAGGGAATTTGTCGCTGGCGACTGAAGCCAGTCCTAGAGGTTGCTCTCAGAGGATGTGCCTGTTTAATTGTTTGCGTATCCTCCACTTGCCTCTGTGTAAACCTGCTGTGGGAAGCTAGTGCCACAATCCGTAATTTCAGATTTAAACTCTGTTAATTATTCAGAGGAATTTTACGCTGGAAAAATACGAAGCTGACATCAGTAGAGAACTAGAAGTGTGTGTGTGGTGTGTGTGGGGGTATATATGTAGTGTGGGTATGTGATGTATTTGATGTCCCTCCCTTCCCTCCCCTCACCCTGACCATTTCCCCCCTCCTCGCTCCCTCCCTCCCTCCCCTCCCCTCACCCTGACCATTTCCCCCCAATGCTCGGGTCATGACCCAACTGTGCAGCGCCTTGGGACGTCCTCCTGACGTGAAAGGCGCTTTATAAATGGAATCTTGTTGTTGTTGTTGTGAGTGGTGTGGGGCTGTGTATGATGTGTGGGGGTATGCGGTGTGTGTGTGTGTGTGTGGGTACATATCTCCACAGTGATTACTTCACGTTGTGCCAAGACAATCGCACGGTAAAACAACTGGCTTTCTCTGCATTCTTTGTTCATTAATTCTCTCAATCCCTTCCTAGCCCCGTTATAACCCACGGAAACCAATGCTGTGTTGCTGTGGATCCTTCATATATTTTTTAGTTCCTTCTTCTGAATAGACTGAACTTAAGAACCAATATTGTTAACTTAGGCTTTGTATCATTGACTGATATTTTTGTTAAAATGTGGCTTCCTTTTAAATACAAGTACTGAATATTCCCTTTATACCTTTCAACTTACTTCCTCCGCCGGGAGTGTACTTCTGAACAATTAAAGATGCTTTTTTTCGTTATAATTACTATTTTCCCCCCACAAACCTAAAGGAACAAACAAATCCTGTTTCTCCTGTCTCCTGTTCAGGTAGATATTAAAGATCCCTTGACAACTATTTGAAAAAAAGAAGTGAGTTTCTCTCTCCGGGTATCCTGGCCAACAATCAGATAACGTTGGTCACTCAGTGAGTGACCCCCCCCACCCTTTCCGAGCAGGGAAGGGAGCAGTAAGATCTCCTGTAGAATCTGTGGCAGCTCCAGAACTAACTGATGGATTCCCATGAACTTGCTACAGTAAATCCCGTGAAGCGCTTTGAGACGTCTGGACGATGCTATCGGGCGCTGTATAATATGCAAGGATTACTGTTGTTGTTACGTTTGATGTGTGGCTGAGATGTGCTGCTTATTCAGCTGAAGTTGCCGTGTGAATTGTATTGTAACAAAGCCAGTGGTGCAGTGTGCAGACAGTGACAGAGAGAGTCCATGTAGATAACACTCTCCTGACCACATCTGCTCAGAGGAACCACATGTCAGTTCTATCTCGCTGTAGTGTTTCCTTCCATTGTTTCTGATGATTTAAAAATACTTTTTTTGGGGGGTTGCGTGGGCGTGGGGGGAAGATAGTGATTTATAACCTGATGTTTGTCTGGCTTTTTGCTGACCCTTTTTAAGCGGTGACTGTCTGGCGGGGAAGCTAACGAGTTAAAGTGCTGAGGAGAATCATGTGGAATGAAATAATTTTTTACTTCAGCAATTTATTGTGTTTATGCTAATTCGCTTATGACATTGTGTTCTCTTGTTCCTACAAAGCCTCCTGTTTGGGATTTTATTTCCTCCGAGTCTTTTCATTTCCGTGCGCTTCTTAACAAATTCATTTTATATTATCCCCAATTTTTAAAACTTTGGAGATGATGAGAAAGATCATTGATTTTATCGCTTCTCATCACATCGAAATGTCTCAAAAACGCTTTGCCAAAAACAGCAGTGGATAAGGATCTGGAGGATTGCTGACCAGGATCTTGGGAGAAATTCCCTTTTTTTTCAAATAGTGTCCTGGGATCTTTGATGTCCATCTGTCAGGCAGAAAGCACCTCGATGTAACATCTTGATTCAACATTGCTGCGCTCCCCCAGTACTGCATTAGAGTGTCAGCCTGGACTCTGTCATTCACTCAGACATATACACGGCACTGATGCACGCATGCCCGCACTATGACACACGTACGCTGACACTCACACTCACGCACGCTGACACTCACACATACTCACACACACACACACACACACTTTCAAACAGGGTCAATGAACAGCAATCGGGAGCAAGAATTCTTAATGATTCTCCCCTCTCTTCCCTCCCTCTCCCCCCACCTTCCTCCCGTCCCCGTTGTCCTTTAGCCTGAGAACACTTTAATTGTATCACCGCTGCAGCTCCAGCTGAGATCAGATAACAGAGTGCAGGCCAGGGATTGACCTGGGGGAACTTCCTGCTCTTGTGTGTTTCAGGGTCACACTGTTTAGGGTATTTACCCACTGAGACATCTGCATTTACCCACTGTGCTTTGTTCCCTGCTTTTGTCTGCCGTTAGCAGAGAGAAAAAGCAGGAGGGACGTGAAGAGAGCAGAGGTCAGGGAAGTGTTTTGAGTTCAGCCAGCCTCTCAGCCTTCACGATAAAAGACGAGAAACAAAAGTGTATCACATTTGAATATCATTTTGAAAGCCGACAATGTTCCCTGTACCCCAGACACAAGCAGCTTGAAAGCAATGGTGACGTTTAGCAAAAAATAAACTGGTCATATTTGCAGCGGGAATGTTTATACGATCAATTTTGCACAACTTCCCCTTTTTTTTATCATAAATGTAATAGTGTTGGGAAATCAGGATGTAGGTGCGTTTGTGCTAACAGGAGGGTGAAAAGCAGCCAGTCATTTGGCAGAAGCAGAAGCAGACATTTGGATTGTCTGCTTCTGCTGTTATAACAAGCGATCCCTCTGGGGAATACTCCTTAGAGCCGTTTCCCGAGAAAACATTTGTGTTCAGTTACTGCTCGGATCATCTGAAGGTATTTTAGGAGCCAGGCTACATTAAGGGACCATTACCACAACCACGCAAATATCACTTGTAGCAGAAGAGATTCCAGAAGACATCTTTTTTTACTTGGTCGTTTTCACTGTCTTGAAAGGCCCCACAATAAGCTGGCCTTACTGAGCAATGGATTTCGCCTGGTGCTTTTGCTTCCGAACGACTGTGATTCTAATTTCAGAGCAATTATTTGGCTATACCAAGTACCACAATACCCTTCCCAACCCACATGCATTTGCAGCTTTAATCCCCTTCTAAAATGCTTGCCGAGTTGCTGGGTGCTATATTTTAACTTACGTGAAAGACTGTAGCTGGCTCATCGGCAGGACCTGGAAGGGCAGAACAGTCACTGGGGGCAGGGAACATCCCACTCAGCTCCTGTTATGTTAACCCTGCAAGCCAAAGCCCTGATTAATGGGTAGGGTGGTCCTAGCTGGACAAGCTGCGGGAAAGCTTGCCAGACATGAAAAACTGACAACGCTTTTTTTCGCCAAAGCTGTGTTTCTGGAGTTTCTAAGTTTTTCCTGGCACGACTGTGTGGATGTTGTGAAGTCTACACCAGTCTGTAAGAGCTTTATTTTCCCAGCCACCCCCTGTTCCTTCAGTCATTATTGTTTTGCAGGATTATCCCCCGTTACTTGTTATAGTCAGTGCCACATAAACACTTGTCATCCACCTACCTGCTTCACTTCACAGATCATAACAGTTTTAATGGATTATTAGCAGTGACTACAAGTTGGGAAACTGATCAGGTGCTAAACTACATTTAGTATATTTATGGGATGTAGAGCTTCTCATAACCATTGGACTGACGTAGTGTGTGGCATAAAATTGGATTCTGATTTTGTAATGCGCTGAATAACAAATGGGAGGGGGGAGTGGGTAGAATCACACACTGGGGGGGTTGGAGGACACAGAGTGCAAGACGTAAACTCAAGCCATATCTGAATATTCTGAACGTTCAGAATGTGCAGCACCTCTTGACCGCCCGCCCTCTCCCACAGCCACTGGCAACACTTTGCTTGTCTACCACGGCCACAATCACTGCACTTAATCGTGCGACTTCAGATTGTGATGTAAAAACATTTCCCTTTTTTTTAAGAAACTAAAATGACAAGTTTATTAACCTCCCACCAGGCATGTTTGCTCAGGGACAGAAAACTCCTTTCCTAACTTTTGCCAGGGCTGCGGTACAACCTTGACAAACTCGTTGTCCGACACTCGATTAATCGGGCAAGTGGGTGTTTTAAATTTGTATCTACAAATCAAATCGGGAACTTGCATCAAATCCAAAGCGATTGGAAAGTTCAAACGGGTGGCAATGCATGGGCATAAAACCCTGGGTGGGCATAAAACCCTTTTATGTATCTCTTATTTCAGCCTATTTCTGTGTGTTAAGCCAGGTTGTTGTCAAAAAAATAATCCTTTCAATTGATATAGCGCTTTATCATGTCGTTGAGTCGGCTCAAAGCTCTTCACAGAATGTACTGTAAAGTGAATTGTCTGTATTTTCTGGATGAAACGCTGCAGCCAATTACGCACAGCAATGTCCCACAAACAATCGTGAAGTGAGTGACCAAATTTAAGAGGTTATTACCGTGGAAAGCGATCCACCAATTGACTAACAACCGGGTTCCTACTTACTGCCAGGTAAACAGAGGTGTGTGGAGTAAGGAAATTTGCCTAAGGTTTCGCCCTGCCCGGGAATCGAACCCGAGTCCTCTTGTTTTTGTCAAGGACGTTTGCAGTTTTGTCTTTGATTCTGGGCTGTGTTCTCGTGCTCTTTTGTTCCTTTCATTTTCCTTTTTTCCTTTGGGAAAGCGGAGAATAATTAAATCGAACATCTTCTGCGAGCAGCTGGAGTGGAATTCCAGCTGATTCCAGCACCTGTGAATACTGAGCGAGGGCCTGAGGGCTGCAATGGCATTACACTGAGCCGTGCCTACACAGCCCCGCGCTGATCTGATCTGCCGGCGCTAACATCCACTTCCTTCTGTGAGTTTCAGATGTTTTTTTTAAAAGCTAGAGTATGTGATGCCTTTTTAAGACTAATTAAGGGAATGATTTGTGAAATGGTGGCTATTTATTTAATTAATCACCACCGCGGAGCGATGAAACCCATCTTTTATAAATCCCTATTAGTTGCTGTGTGAGTAATAGATGGAGGGAATATGGGAATGTCACAATGATGCATTTTTTAAAAACAAAAGTCTGCTTTTCCCCCCCCCCCTTTCCTCTTGACGGACTTCACCAATTTCTGATCTCGAACCTTATTTTTCATTTTCACTTCTTATAATTCAAAACCTTATTTTTTCTAAAACAATTTGAAAAATACAAATCCAAATACAAAAAACCTAAATAAAATCCCTCCTAATAAACCTCAAACTGTTATTCACATAAGCATTGCAGTTACATTTTGTTATCAGCCTTGTTTGAATCGAGTTCTAATGAACAGGGCACGACTAGAAACCCTTTAGATGTGAAGAGGTTCATTATAAAACCCACTTTCTCATTGAGCGTTTTTTTTATATAAAAAATGTTCCTTTTCTTTTTGCTACAAGATTTCTTTTTTTAAAAACTCTTTATCAATCCAACATGCTCTTTCCAGCAATCAAAATCTCTCGTTTGCTTAGTATACTGTATAATTAACTGATATGTTGGGAGGTGGGGTGGAATAATAGGTTGAAAAATCATGAATATGGTAATGCAGCCGCGAAGTGATGTTGTAGTGATTATTGCAATGCAGATAAAGCATTTCTAGTAAGTGTCTGTGTCTATTGGAGCCTCAGAAACATCTGGACTTTTTAATTGAAAAATAGTGTGGTGCTGTGCAGTGGCAATGCTTATGCTAAACATACTGTAAACCAGGATGAATTATAATTGATTGCAATATTTTAAACTTGTGCTGCAATTCTCGAAAATTGGGTTTCGATATTTGTTTCAACCGAACTTGTGGGTTTTGTCACATTGTACGTCTCGAGCCCAAAATTAAATCAAATCTTTTGAGGACTTTAGTGGCGTTTTTGTACCATGTTTTGCCCACAAAATATACAGTCAATTCACTTTATAGTATATTCTGTGAAGCGCTTTACGTCTCAACGAGGTAATAAGACAATTAATAATCAAATGCAAGGATTATTATTATTAATATGTGCGTTTTGGTTTTCAGCGCCTTGGGACGTCCTCCCGATATGAAAGACTCTATACAAATGTAATTTTGTTGTAAAATCGTTTTTTGGATAGAGCTGCACAGACTGAGTGTTCTGTGCTCCTTTTTTTCCCCTCTCTCTCTCTCTCTCTCTCTCTCTCTCTCTATTTCTCCCTCCTCCCTCCATCCCTATGTCTTTCCTTGTATTCAGGGTGGGATAATTTGGAGAAATTCATTTTTCACAATGGCTTGGGAAAGAAATTATTTCTTTCTCTCAAAGGCGCAAACATTTATTTCAAAGGTGCAGAAATAAAGGTAGAGTTCCATTTGAGTGGAAAATGAACCAATGATTCTTAAATAACATTCGCAGCTCTGAAACTATCTTAATCTCTCCGTCAGGCGCGTTTTGTGTGTAAAAACAAATTCTCCACCTCCCAAATAAAAAATGCTTCCCTTTTCTTTTTGTTAAAATGCTTTTGTTCACTTTTACGTAATTAAACCTTTAAACTGCAACCTACAGATGCCATCACTACTTGTCTGTGATTGTCCTCCTGATACAATTGTTTTGGGGCGAAGCAGAAATGCCCCCGGTTACCCCTTCTCGCCCCCGCTCCCCCCACCCTGATGGCAGCTTGCGCCACCTAGAGGCTGAGCTCAGAAGTGTAAGGCATTGTCACAGCTGTGCCAAACAAATGTAAGTGTCAGCCAGGCTCGAGATTCAAGCCTGTGACCAGATGGTAGCAATGTCCCATTGTAACGGGTAAGCCACCAGGCAATCATACATACCTACCGTTTAATATTGTGTGATTAGTTTTTCTACTATTCTTCAAAACGCTCCGGGATGCTACCCAGCGTGAGAGGCACCATATAAATGCAAGTTGTTGTTGTAAATCCTTGTATGTCAAGCATTTATAACATTTCAAAGTCACCATCAATTGTAATTTGAGGGGAAAGGCACTGTAGGAAAGGCACTGGTTGCTTCAGAAGACACTACGATAGTCCTGTAGCTTATTAGATAGAGCACTAGAGGAAGCGAGAGGACCTGCGTTTGATTCCCGGGCAGGGTGAAACGTTGGCAAGTTTCACACACGCCCCTGTTTACCCAGCAGTAAGTAGAAACCCGGTTGTTAGTTGATTGGCAGATTGCTTTCCGGGGGTAATAATCCAGCAAAAAAAAATTGGTCAATCAATCCACAGCCGTTTGTGCGACACTGCTGTGCACAATTGACTGCTGCATTTCGTCTACACAATATACAATCAATTTACTTTACAGTATATTCTGTGAAGTGCTTTGAGACGTCACGAAGACGTGATCAGGTGCTACATAAAATGCAAGGATTATTATTCTTATGATATGCATCTCCACATCACAACAACAACAAGATTCCATTTATAGAGCGCCTTTCACGTCGGGAGGACGTCCCAAGGCGCTGGACAATTGGGTCAGGACCCGAGCATTGGGGGGGGGAAATGGTCAGGGTGAGGGGAGGGAAGGGAGGGAGCGAGGAGGGGGTAGAGAGTCGAGAGGGGAGCTGAAGGCACGGTCAAAGAGAAAGGTCTTGAGACCGGCCTTGAAGGAGGAAAGGGAGGAAGCGGCGAAGGCACTGGGGGATAGAGTTCCAGAGCCTCGGGGTTGAGAGGCTGAAGGCCCGACCACCGATGGTAGGGCGGTTGGGGCGTGGGATGTGGAGCAGACCGGAGCCAGAGGAGCGGAGGGTACGGGCAGGTAGGTAGGGGGATAGTAGGTCGGAGAGGTAGGAGGGAGCGAGGCCGTGAATGGCCTTGTAGGTGAGGATGAGGATCTTGAACTCGATCCTCTGGGGGATGGGGAGCAGTGGAGGAGGGCGAGGGTGGGAGTGATGTGGGCGCGAAGCCTGGTGCGGGACAGTACACGAGCTGCAGAGTTCTGCAGTGTGGAGGGAGGGCCGGGAAGGCCGGCGAGGAGAGAGTTCCCATAGTCCAGCCTTGAGCTGATAAAGGCGTGGACCAGAGTTTCAGCCGCGTGAGAGGTGAGGTAGTGCCGTAGTCTGGCGATATTCCGGAGGTGATGGAAGGCGGTGCCAGTTGTGGCGCAGATATGAGGGAGAAAGGACAGCTCAGGGTCGAACAGAACACCGAGGTTCCTGATGGCTTTGAGAGGTGGAGAGTGCAGCCTTGGATGCTGATGCTGTCAGCGCCATCCATGTGACTCATAAAAGATAAGCTGCTGCTCTGCTAAAACACTGCGGTTGAGAATTTTCCGGGGGAGGTAGTCTTTGGCAGCTGGGATCAGGCTTCAGGATAGTTGATCGCAGAGCAGCTTTGGTAACGGCACAGCCCGAACCCACCACAGCCCGAACCCACCACAGCCCGAACCCACCACAGGCAGTACCCACTATAGCAGTGGGAATCGCCAGGAGATGATATGTTAACCCTCTCCCGTTCCATCACTCCCCTTCCTCACCCCACACAGACCAGCCCCTCCATCAGGATGTGAAGATCAGGTGCACTCTCTCCTGAATTTTCCCGGTGCCCTGACCAGCAATCCTCCAGATGAATTGCACATTCACCTCATGACTGTTTGTGAGACTTTTGCTAACACAAAGTCCAGAAAAGCAGTCTCACTTGACAGTAATTACCTGTGAAACGCTTTGAGACATTTGGATGGGATAAGGTGCTCGAAGAATGCAAGTCCTTTCTTCCTTATCACTCTGGGGTTTGATGCTTGTCAGCTAGAAATCTAGGTTTAGGTTTCCTGATCTGCCTGTTATTGAGTTGGCGGCTGTCTGGTTTCACAGCAGTCAGTGCTTCCGCGCTGCTGTCAACTTCTGTATGGTTCTGGACAAGGACCACTGGGTTCTTCCAGTCAGGTTTGTTCACATCGTATTCAGTGGACACAGATTTTCGGTCTGCTAACGTATGAGGTTGAAGGCTGCAAGCTAGAACAAGAATTGATCCAGGAATGTTTACCATTTCACGGCCAGTGGAGTTCTCCGAAATGTCAGTGCTGATGCTTCACGACTTCTCCCAGAATCTTTCAAGAAATCTCGCTTCGTACCCAGTGCTGTGATATCGCATGAATGGAATTTTTTTTGTGAGAAACGTCATGTTGTAAGAGAGGAGAGAGAGGCTGTGAAAACTCTTGAAGCTGGAGTCTTTCCTGCTCAGTATTCCTTCCCAACATCACTGAGAAGCTGCCAAGCCTGGACTCCAAACACAATTTTTATGGAAAGGTGCTGCAGCAAAATAGCAAAAGACCCGGGCACAGATACACACGCACACACATACATATTCTATATATTTTTGGTGGCTTTGTGGCTCACTGCTCAATGTCAATTGGCTGCCTTGTTTGCCTGCAAATTCAGGCCTTCCCTTTAAGAAGTTTGAACATTATAGAAGCTATATCTAAACCCAGGACTTTTATCACATTTCTTATACATATTCATAGCCTGAATGTGGGCATGTGTACGTGGAGGGCGTTGGTGTGTGTATGTGGGGGAGTAGTGGTGTGTATGAGCGTGCGGGTGTGTGTATGTGGGGGCGTAGTGTGTGTATGCGGATGCAGGTGTGTGTGGGGATGTAGGAAGGTGTGGGTGTGTGTATGTGCGGGTGTAGTGGTGTGTGTGTGCGGTCGGGGGTGTATGGTTTGTCATTAGTTCAGACAATGTCAAATTTCCACCCCTCCTCATGGACAGACACAGATTCTATTCGTTTCCACCTCTTTCCCCCCTCACCCCCCCTTCTCTCGCTCCACATTGGCCAGTGGCACATTGTGAAATGAGCCCGATTGGCAGATTGCCCTTTTAAAATAGCTGTTACTGGGGGGCAGTGCAGCAACCTCCCTCACACCAATAAACTCATTGAAATGGCTGCCAGTTTGCTCAAAATGGCTGTCTGACCTTGCTCCACAAATCAAAAGTGAAAGTACAATTTTGATGCGTTTGCCAATTAACCCTGCTGTTCCATTCGGGGCCGCAGTTTCCATTGATGCAGTCGGCTACTTGAACCCATCTGTCAATTAGCCTGGCCACACATTGAAAATTCTAATCATCAGGCAGTGGGTTAAGAGTGAGGCGATAGAAAGGAGCCAATTTGATGTGACCCCAAATGGTTAATGCTTATTAAAAAACAAGTTGTCTGGCTTATTGCTCGCATCCTTTCAGTGCAAAATGCATATTTCTCCCTCTCTCTCCCTCTCTGTTTTTAAATGATGGTTTTGTGGACACCATTCTGCAATATTCCCAGCAGATTCTTACCTGTTCTACAGTTTGCAATTTTCACTTGCTGCTAAAAATACGTTTGCACATTCTAAAAATACAGACTAATGTGTGAGTGAGTGTCATTCCATTATGAAATTTACACTTGGCTACAATCTCCATTTCATGTCTTTTTTAAAAACACTTTTATTGGGTAGAAATCTGCAGTGAAATCACACCAGCCACGGTCTTGAAAGTCGTGTCACTTCTTTAAAACACCTCAATGTGATCGGCACGACTTGTAAAATTGTCAAAAAGTCCGTCCCATCTGACAGATATTGAAGGAGAAGAGTGGGGGTGAGGGGGTCAGATGAGGTGGATGTTTAGTTGGACCTTAAACATTGGTACGGACTAGTTGGGCCGAATGGCCTGTTTCAGTGCTGTACGGTGCGTATAAGTCTATACTTGTTGGGGATTATAGTAACATTCTGTAGGTTTTGAAGAATGTATTGTGCAGTTAAGAAGTGCAAGCTATTGAGGAATGATGAATAAAGCTGAATGGATGTTTTTTTGTTTGTCGTGATTTTCAGGCTAATTTGTGACTACCTTTAAGCACTGTGGTTTAAGATACGCCAAGAATCCTGTAGCTTAGTGGTTAGAGCACTCACCTCGCAATTGAGAGGACCGGGTTCGATTCCCGGGCAGGGCGAAACCTTAGGCAAGTTTCCTTCCTCCTTCATAATAATTCCTTCCAAAAATTAAAAAAAATTATAATTTGGTCACTCAATCCATGACAGTTTGTGGGACACCACTGTGCACAATTGACTGCCACGTTTCACCCACAAAATATACAGTCGATTCACTTTACAGTATATTCTGTGGGACGCCACTGTGCACAATTGACTGCCACGTTTCACCCACAAAACATACAGTCGATTCACTTTACAGTATATTCTGTGAAGTGCTTTGAGACGTCTTGAAGACGTGATAAGGAGCTGTATCAAATGCAAAGATTATTATTATTAAGGATAGTTGAAGAGCTGACCCTGATGTGAATCCAGGGCCATATTGCAGGATTTGCCTTGAAATGTAAATGCATTTAAGAAGATGAAGAATATTGAATTTAACATCACGCAAACGAGTTGCAGATGCACGTGCTCCTAAACCCAAACCCGCCGATGAAAATATCGCCAATCATCCTGCAGGTGCCAGGCTCAGTTTCACGCATGTGTAATGTGAACTGACTGATTAAACCCGATGCTCTGTGAGGTTCTGTCTGCTCAATACTCTTTGAAGGAATTGGGGAATGAGGCAGGCAGCACTATAAATAGGAGTTTCTCTCTCTCTGTCTACACGGAGCAAAGTCGGCAGTAAATAATTGTATGTTTTGTAGAGGTGTTCAAATAAAAAGGTTCAGTGGGCAGTGAAAAGGGTTAATGGGCACATCAAACCAAATCCGTGTCTCAAAAATAACTTGAAATGGTCATCGTTATCCCCCCAAAAAAATCAAGGGAGGTGTGTTTTGGGGGTTTCAATTTGAAACTTAACAGCAATAATCTTAAAGTCAACTGTATCATAAATGTCCATTTTTTTTGGGTGCATGTTTTATGGCCGTTTTAAATGGCTCCAGGCTATTGAATGTTATGAAATAGTTTATGTTCTTTTTAGTAATTTACAAGAGTATTAATGACTGTAATGCAACCCTTATCTCAAGATAGATCATCAGATAATGGATTGAAGAATATGTTTTTCCAATGGTATTTGATTAAAATCTTTACGTCGATATTTAAGTCTTTGAGAGACACCCTATACTCCAAGGATTAATAGAGTTTGGAATGTGTAATTCATTCTTATGGTGATAAAAATCCTATTTTAACATTTAAAGCTTATTGATTTTTCTGGAAAATGATTTAAAGAGATAGAAGTCTTAAAAATTACATTTGAACACCATTGGAATTGCTTGGCAATGATGTTGTGTTATCAGTATGGAATATGGCATTAATGGAATAGATCACCCAGTTGAATTATTTATGTGCTCCAGATCTTCTCAACATAGGGGCTTTATCTGCACTGAGTAGATGAATGCTCATCTTTCGAATCACGAGTCGAACATTATTGCTTTCATTGTTACATCGCATGCATGGCATACCACGCACAAAAACCTAGAGCTATTTCTCACATCTGATTCATTAAGATAATATGGAAGATTAGCCATTTCGCAATAATTTTGTGTCCCTCTGTATCGCCCCCCCCCTCCCCCACACACGCAAATTTTTCACAACCACTTTACGCTGAAACCTCTTTATGTGCAAGAGAGAGGGCACTTAAAGAGATCAGCAAAAGGCAACGTTTAAATAAAAGTATAGCCGACATTAAGAAAATTGGAAATGTGTAACTAGTTTAGACACGGAGCACG
The DNA here is from genome assembly GCF_018977255.1 of Callorhinchus milii. Taxonomy (NCBI): domain Eukaryota; kingdom Metazoa; phylum Chordata; class Chondrichthyes; order Chimaeriformes; family Callorhinchidae; genus Callorhinchus; species Callorhinchus milii. The sequence continues at coordinate 22,971,853 of NW_024704749.1, forward strand.
AATAGCAGTCGAGGGGGAGTCTGTTGTGGAGCATTTTCCTGGAATATTCTTTGAGCAGAAAAATAATCCCACCCCCGCCTGCCCGGGAAATTCAAATAGCTTTGGATACGAGGAGGTGTAGTGGATCCTCTCTGGGGCCTTGGTTAAAATCGAACCAAGAAAGATGGGATGAAATTGCAGCCTACAAGAGCCTGATATTTGTGTTCAAAAAGTCTCAACCCTATACCAACCTTCCTCTGAATCGTCCCCTCTGGGTTAATCATCTTGCTCCCTACAGCACTTGAATATATTGCTACAACACATGCCTTAGCAAGGACAGAATCCCGGACAACATGCACCCAGTCGTCGCCCCACAGTCGTGTGGTTGAACAATTATCGTTTGCGGCATAAATAACGTTTGGCTCTCTTTAGTTTTAAGAAATATGTTGGTAATAGGCCTGCTGTCAAAGTCAGTGGACGAGTGACGAGGAAATCCAATTTCCCCTGCCCCGCAGCCATTTAATGTCTGCAGATCCATCACAAGTGGGCGTTCTGCGTTTTGTTTGTTCTCAAATTAACATCGCTTTTTGTTTTAGCAAAAACAAAAGGATCTGGTTGTAATAAACCGGGACACTGGGCGAGTTGTACTGCGGAACAACAGCAGCTAAACATTTCACAGGACAGCGTAACGGCCCCCTAAGCACGAGCCGTGCATTGATCTGCAAACCACGCTCGAGTCATTGTGAAAACATTGTGAGGACTATTTACTCAAAATCTTTTCTTCTTCTCTCCCCTTTTACAGGGCCACATAGGTACCACAGCAACCAAAAACATTGATGTCTACCTCCCCATGCAGACCAGCCATGACAAGATGCAGCCAATGACCATGGTCACGATGGCAAATGCCAGAGTTCAAGATCTGATCGGCTTAATTTGCTGGCAGTTCACGAGTGAGGGACGGGAACCCAAACTAAAGTAATTCAGTAACTTGGTTTTTATCTTGGCTTTTTTGCTATTTATTTTGCTCATCCCCCCCGACTCACACTCCCCCCACCTCCCTTTCCCGTCTTGTCTTCCATTTCTTTGCATACCATCAGTCTTTGTAAATGCACACGCAGCAGATTACAGATTGTCAGATAAAGTGTTTTCCGTTTATTGATTGGTAGCGTAGAAATCCAGACATTTTCAGCCATTCGTCTGGGTGCTATTTGCTGCCGCTGTTTTTAAATCATTGTATTTATTAATCTCACTTTCTTATCCCCTATCCATGTGGACATGGACTGGTTGGGCTGAATGACCCGATTCCGTGCGGGAAATTCAATGTCAATTCCTCAATGTTACCACCTCTCGGGTGCTTTCCAGTGTTACTGCAATTTTAAAAAATCTATTCAACGTCTCATTTCATTCTGAAGTACATAAGGAGGGATTTGTGATTTGGTTCAGGTGTGAAATACCTTTGTTTTCCTGCTTACTGTCAGCAAACGTATCAGTTTATCGGAAATCTCTTTTCTGACCTATTGCACCCCCACTTCTCCCTCCCCTTCCCAGTTCAGTGTAATTTCTCCAAATGCTTCTGTGCTTCTAACACAAGTCAAACTCGCTGAGAACCTTTCCTGTGTTTGTAGCCCTGGTAGCCTAGGTAGCCACTGCTGGCAGGACAGGACCTCAGTCCCTGAGCTGTCCTAACACTGGATAAACTCCCAGTCAGCATCGGGGATTCCATCTGCCGCAGGGGACATCTTTCTAGCGAGCTGAGGCTAGCAATCGCTCTCTCTGCTTCACAGTTACGTGCCCTGGGGATTCTTACTGAACAGTTGCTAAAGTAGAAGTGCATTGTCTACTATTTCCTCCACTATTTCATGATTGCTGATCCATTGGGTAGTGTAGACATCCCACAGTGTGTAGAGGTCTCCTGGTGGGTAGGTTGGGGAAGGCAGCAATTTCATACGTCATATGTTGAACGATGTACTTTATGATGGGCTCAGTCGAATAAACCTGGCATTGTGGCAATTGGTATTTAAATTCTACTTTAAAATTGATTTATAATCTGCATTGACTCCATTGATTTGAATTTCTTTGTACGCACTTGTATAGAACTTCTATCTCAGAATGCCGCTAATTGCATTAAAAAAGCACCCCGCATTGATTTTGGTGATGTATGGAACAGTTTTTTTTCATGTATTTGTAAATCCTCTGATTAGATTCTGTTTGTCTGCCAATAATTGATTGTACTCAACATTAGGTAACATTAGGTTACAGAGAGAGAAAAGTATGATTGATGGCACTCTACTTCCTGCTCCAAAGGCCATTGCAGCAGCAACAACAACAAATTATATTTGTAAAGCGCCTTTCACGTCGGGAGGACATCCCAAGCCGCTGGAATGGCCTGGCAGGCAGGGGGTGGGGGGGGCAGGCAGGCAGTGGGGGCAGAAAGGCGGTAGGGGCCAGGCATTCGGGGACTTGAAGCAAGCCTGGCCTCGGAGGTGGAGATGTAAAGGGTGGTAATGAACCAATGAGTTCTCTTCAATACCTCTGGTTGCATCTGTCAATCCAAATGTTCTTACATTGGGCGAAGCTTCCAGAGACTCTGGCCCCCCAGATCCTCGATCACAATGATGGGAAGGTTCTCTATAAATATGTACACGTGCTTCTCTCACTAGCCGGCCTCCTGCCTCTCTGTAGCCTACATTTACCGCTGACCATTGCTCTCGGCTTCCCTCTGGTTTACCCTCCACATTGTTCAGGGCTTAGCTTTGATGAGCATGCGTACAATTAGCATCAAAATGAATAATTCAAACACTGTTCCCGTCTGTACAACTGTGTGCAGTGTAAGGAGGGGGTACCCAGCAGCTTAGTCGACTTCTGTTGTTTAGAATAGAACGCGTTTTGGGTATTTGTCTGTTTATATTGACATGGAGAAAGTGGTATGAGTGGAAGCTGATACCTTCTTCTTGCCACCTTCAAAGCCCTCCACGGCCTTGTTCCTCCCTACCTCTGTGACTTGCTAACACCATATCGACCTGCTCACTCCCTCCGCTCAGCAGGCTCCACCTATCTCCCACCCAGCCCGCCCCACCATCGGCGGTCGGGCCTTCAGCCTCTCTGGCTCACCCTTTAGAACTCGACCCTACAGACCCTTTGTCTTGCCCCCCTCCCTTGTCTTCTTCAAGACCCATCTCAAGACCCTCCTCTTGGATTCGGTCACTCTCCGCTCCCTGCCCTCCACCCCTCTTGATCCCAACCTCAACTTGGGTCCAAATCCCCGACTGTTGAGACGTCTTCCTGACATGAAAGACGCTGTGTAAATTGTTATTTGTTGTTGTTAAAGAAGATGGGAAAGATACAATATGAGGAAGTCATCCCTTAGGCTTTGGTAGTAGTGTTGAAACCAGTACGGATACAACAAGTGAGAGGTATAGGAACCAGGGTTAAGCATTGGTGGTTAATAGATTTCCTAGAGAATAAGGTGTTATATTTTCCTTGTGGGTGAAATTGAGACTTAGCCGTTTGTGTTTTTATTTGTTTATTTTCAGTAAAACTACAACTTTATTGCTTTTTCTATCAGATCAGAGCCATATTTGCCTCTGCTAACCGCAGTCGGTCGAGCCCAGCTTTAAATGTTATTGATTCCTGGATCGTCCCAAAATAAATCCTGAGATCCAATTATATACCTGCTCGCTGGAATCATTGATCGTGCGGGAATCCCAAATAATTATTTGAAATGGGAAATTCTGCAGTGATGAACTTACTCTTTTAGTTCCAGGAGCCAGAGTATAACTAACCGTGGGGGGGAAGTGTACCATCGCTGGCTGAATGACCTAACAATGAAGTAGTTCGGCCTCCTTCAGCAGCACCAGTATCTGGATATGTGTCGTACTATTTATTTTGCAGCATTTGCCACTTTTAATTGCAGGTTTTGCTGCAATGAACATAAAAGTGAGTGGCAGGGAAACAAGCAAAAACTGAAACCAAAGATATTGCGCTGTCTGTCACCTGTGCCGTAAAGCATGAACGTATTAAACTCCCGACTCCCATTGCCAAGAGATACTAACAGACTTACTTAATGCCAACGCTCGTCATGTCTGGGTCAAGTTAAAATTGACTCAAATGAAGAGGTGGTCACCAGTGAAAATGCACAGGTCTACCAGGTTAGTTGGAGGTTCCAAGGAAGTCTTGAGTCATGTCAAGTTGCTGATTGTAATCATTCCTTGTCTGTGGCTGTGTGGGCACAGGCTCTGATACGACTGGATAGAATGAAGCCGAGGGGAGGTCGGATGGTGTAGCCTTTTGCAGGGAGCTGAGGTGATGCTGTCCCTGTTGCGAACTGCAGTCAGTTTTTTGGTGAATAGAACTGGTTGCGTTAAACCAATTTAGGTGAAAGTGTATTTTCTAAATGTAATACTTGGTTGTCTATTGATACTGGAGTTCGACTTTGTTGTAGATGTTGTGGTTCTGACTTTTTTTTCCTATAAACACACTGTTCTCATGATGAGCTCTCCCCGCCTGTTTGTGGGATACTGCTGTGCGCAATTGGCTGCCGCGTTTTGCCCACAAAATATACAGTCAATGCACTTTACAGTATATCCTGTGAAGCGCTTTGAGACGTCTCGAGACGTGATATGGCGCTATATTAAATGCAAGGATTATTATTAAATGAGCTTCAAGTCAATAATAGTAATCCTTGCATTTTTAAGTCAAGTGAGTAAAAGATATAAGGGACCGGAACAAAGTAAGCATAGTTTCTCATCCCCTGCAACCCAGACCTCAGTTACCTGTTCCCATCGATTTTAAGAGTTGATTCAGTCTATTTACAGATGTGCAGGAGAATGAGTTCATCGCGAACTTAGCTGTCACTACAGGATATATAGTGTTGCATTCATCACATTGTGGACTTTTTGCTGCAGTTTCTCAATATTTCACAGCTGCCCTTAGGGGTTTTCTGTAAATTTACATAGCCTCCCACTAAAACATTTACCGAGTCCCCTTGCAGGACAAGCTTCTACACATGTACCCCAGGCAGGGCAGGGTAGCATTGCGTCACGCGCAAATGATGTTCTGAGTCTGGCTGCGATTTGTCAACCAGTCGACTCTCCCGCTTTACGAAGACTTGGGCACGGTGAGGTTCTGGCACATTGTTAATGGTCCATCAAGTGCCCACTACACCAAAAAGCTTTTACTCGTGGGTCAGAATATCTGGGTCACATACAACCCACTGCCCGTTAACGTCCTTCAGTCCCTCCAGCACAAGGACTCTGAGACCCTGAGAAGGAGTTAGGAAAGAAAAAGAAGCTTGCAATTTTATATTGCGGCTCAAAGCGCCACACAAGCCGTCATCACTGCTTAAGGGCGGTGACTCATTGTCGGCAAACATAACAACAACTTACATTCATATAGCGCCCCTCATGCAGCGCAGCGTTTCTGAGCGTTTGACAGTAGCGGAGCATGATGCTGAGTCAGGGGGTGGGGGGGGTGACTGTAGCCACGGTCGAAGAGGAAGAAGGTCTTCAGGCACGATCTGAAGATGGGCATGAAGTGGGCAAGGCAGAGGGATCGAGGAAAAGTGTTCCAGAGTTTAGGGTGTAGTGGCTGAAAGCATGGTTTTGCTCAGTGCAGTGTCCCAAGGCCATCAGGTGAATGTAAGCATTAATGTGGAGGATTAGTGCTTACATAGATGCATTTGTTGACTGTGAATACTTTGGACCGCAAAATGCTAATTTTAGCTAGACAGATTTACACAGCATAGTTATTAAATGTTTTATTGTTTTTTTAAAAAAAGGCAACACTGGAACGAAAACAGAAGTCGCTGGGACACAGCAGGTCAGGCAGCATCTATGGAGAGAGGAAAGTGAGTCAATGTTTCGTCAGAACTGGGGCATGTTGGGAGGGAGAGGCTTTTAAGAGTTAACAGGAGGAGGGAGGCAGGGCAAGGAAGACAAAAGAGAAAATGGGGCAGAGGACAGGGGATGATGGGTTAAAGAAAACACTGGACCTAAGTGAGAAGGTTGAGAGGAAAGCTTAACATGACAATTCTGCTTTGAGGATATCTGAAGTGAAGTAAGTGAACTGTTTGTTCCTCGGTGCGGTTTTTCTTTGGCTGACCTACACGCCCTATTGTGCCAGAACTTGATGTTATAATATAATAATGATAATCCTTGTATTTGATATAGCACTTTTCACGTCTTCTAGACGTTTCAAAGCACTTCACAGAATATGCTGTAAAGTGAATTGACTGTATATTTGTGGGCGAAATGCGGCAGCCAATTGTGTACAGCAGCGTACAAACAGTCGTGGATTGAAATGACCAATTTATTGTTGTTTTTATGAGGGATTATTATCAGGCATTGTGTGACTTGCCTCGTGCTACCTGCCAGCAAGGCAGTCCTAGTCCTGGGTAACTGGCTGATCTAAGGGAACAGGGAGTGAAGCAGACACAAGAAAGAAAACCCTTTGGAGATCTCCTCCTCCAGCACCACTTGGATCCTCCCCAAACAGCACAGCTTCCCTTTGAAATGCAAAACCACCGGAGCTGGGGATTGTATTGTTTCTAACAATTGTAACCCAAGGATTTGAGGTAGAATTCAATGCGTTTCCAAAGTGATAGGATTTCAAAATTAAGCTGAAGTTTTGGGGTTGAATGAGGACACATCAGCCAATCCACACAAGGTGGGGAGGGTCTCCACTTCAGTTCTGGCAAGTGGTTCAAAGCTAGAACATTCTTTGAAACAATAACATTCCATTATACAAGGTTGCATATTTAATAATACTGTAACACTATAAGGAATGGTTTTGTGTGTGTGTATATGTATATTAAAAACTTCCATTTCAAGATGGTTTGATCAGTGCTACAAGGATATGGGGCGAGGAGGATAATTGGAGTTGAGGTACAGGTCAGCCATGATCTTATAGAATGGTGGAACAGGCTCAAGGGGCTAAATGGCCTACTCCTGTTCCTATGTTTCTAAGCTAGCAGCAATTGGCTCCAACATTGGAAAGCCAGGACCCTTGTTCTCTTCCTTGTACACCGTCGGTGGCTGGCGTTCAGCTCCTGCCCTCTGGAACTCTGTTCCCAAACCTCTTGCTCTGGCTTCCTCTTTCCCTGGCCTCCTTCCTCTTTTACTGCTAAAATCACCCCCAAAACTCAGGTGCATATCCCTGATTGTCCAGAGCGTTGGGACGTCCTCCTGAAGTGAAAGGCGATATACAAATGTAATTTGTTGTTGTTGTTATTTGAATGTACCTATGGTTGACATTCCTTAATTCTCGTCTCCTTTATCCTGCAATGTGCCCGTATCATAGTCACTGAGTACTCTAACCTTCATTCAACATGAGAGTTGCTACACAAATTCTGCACCTTGTTTGTGTAACTTTTTATCCAGACTGTTTTGCTTCATCGTTCTGTCCAACTCAAAGAGAAAGAAAGTTGGTTTTTCAGGTACATGGCAACAGCAAAGCAGAGATAGGGTGGTAAGAATGTGAGGCTTGTTGAGGAGCCCGTAAACTTGTTTGAAACGGAATTGGATAGATACTTGTAAAAGAGGAATATTAAAAGGTGTGAGCCGAGTGGGATTAGATTCGGTAGATGGTGCTATCAATAGCAAGCTATTGTGGTTTTAGCTGGTCAGACTCCAGCAGTTACCCCCAACGCACACTCTGGAGTCCCCAAGCCTTGGCTCTTACCAACCTGCGCCTAATACTCTCCAGAATTAGGTAAGCAGGATGCATCCCTCCAGAGAGAGAGAGAGAGAGAGAGTGCATTCCATTCCATCAATCTTTGTCTGGGATTTCCATGTGTTGGTGGGATGCACAGTTGGGTTTAGAAGCTCTTAAGCACAGTGATAGGTTTCCACATGTGTCAAACTGTTGGCTGACCCCTCAAAAAAGGGTAACACCAGGGTAGACATGGTGGACCTGCTTCAGTCTCTGATGCTATGCTAACAGAACCCAATCTTGTCAAACAGCAACAATGTGCTCATTGTGCCGTTATTAATGGTGCTTTTGGATCTTGTGTTATCATTTACTTGCAATCTTGCTGGTCATTCTATCAGGAAAACATTCTTATTACTGCAGTGTCATTACCTGTTTAATACAAAACTGAGTCATGACAACTGGCCTTATATCCCTATTTAAAATGCCATATTTAAACACGTTTTTTATGTGGAAAAGTGTGAATTAATTGGAAAAATTGCAAATCAGTTTCGTCAGTCGAATAATTCATTGTCAAGTCGAATCAATAAACTTTGTAAATCAACTCAATTTATTCATAAATGATCTATAGATCAAATGACCAATTAAACAATTAGCGTGCACTTTGTAATTAATTAATTGAGAAATCAATCATTTAATTAAAATTCCACGTTTAAGCCACACATTTTAGAACCATAGTGACACATGAATAATTAAGGAATGTTTTACACCTTGGTAAGATTTTAGCTGGCAGATTTACAATACTTGTGCCTCTTGTTCTATAATGGAAAATTCCTTGAAAGGAGAGAGTGACTTTCCATTACTGACGAAAGGAAATTTCCATGTGTCGGTGGCATACGTATGTGGTTGAGATTTTCATAAGACCATAAGAATTTGCTAAGCGAAACGAGCGCGGTGATTTTCCTAAGCACGGTGATGGTTTTCTCCATGTGTTCGACATCCATCTGAATAAAAATATATTTTTTTCACAAAAATTGGGAAACGTGATTTCTGAGATAAATAAAGTTGTCTGGGAAGTAAGGAGCTTGTGGTGAGACCACCTGAGGTTACTTAGCTACAAGGTAAGTGCACTATGTACCAGTGGGACCCTCTGCACAATAGCTGGCTTCTGGAAATCTGGAACTCTCTCCCTCCCCCAAAAGGCTGTGGATTATGGCTGGATCCATTCACATTTTCAAGATTGAGGTGGATAGATGTTTGTTAGGTATAAGGGTATCAAGGGATACGGGACAAAGGCAGGTAATTGGAGTTGAGGTACAAATCAGCTGTGATCTTATAGAATGGCGGAACAGACTTGAGGTGCTGAATGGCCTACTCCTGTTCCTATGTTCTTGGGCTCCGAGTCTGTTTGTCCAATTTTCGCCTATTTGTATTGGGTTTTGGTGTGAAGCTGGTGTAAATCCTGCTCGCTTGCTTGCGATGCTGTTGAGTGTTTTGCTGAAACAGCCTGTCCGACGGTGGTTGTACACAAGCTGATAAATGCAGTCAATGCAAGTGTTTCCCTCTCTGCTCTGCAAACAAGCTTAGGAGCTTTTTTTAAAAGTCTATTTTTAATGTTGTTAAATCACCTGTATATTGGTTTCTTGTCTTAACATTGTCTTAATATTAAAACAAGCTAACTCTGGCTAACAGGACTCTGAGCACTTTCTTGCTGTGCTCTTCACAGTCCTGGCAAACACGGCGTAAATGCCTCTTCCTGCTCGTACCCCTAACAGCTGGGACATTGATAGTGGTGAGATGAAGAGCTGATAGATTGATAGACGCCCCTGTTCTTTGACCTTCTGGGTAGGTTGAAATTAAAAGGTTCAAGGTCATTTGAGGGACCATTGTCGTCATCCCATCTCTGAGCACACCATTTTGTCTTGTGAAAGTCTCTGGAAGAATGCGTTTCTGTAAATTGTGAAATATTTTCAGATCAAAATTGCACTTTAAATTCCAAAGCCATCTTCCCGGCATCTCGTGCTGAGATTTGTAGCTCCTCGTTAGACCTCGCTACTCGCATTCAAAGTGGCTTTTGATATCTGTAGCCATATGGAGCCTTAATATCGGCGACTGCATATGAAGGAAAAATGGCCCCAGTGATCAGAGCGGCACTCTGTGTTACTGCAAAGTGCACTTGTTCATCAGTGGAGGGTGGACAGATGAAGGGTGAAAGCACGATCCAGAGAGAGAGGAAGGCGTCAGTCAGAAGGAAGACTGGTGAGGAAAGGTTCGGACTGCACCCAGGCATTTTTTTAAAGAACGGATAAATGGAGCAGCAATTGTAGAAGGGATGGTAACTGTCAGATAGAGAAAAGTCAGGGGCTGTGTTCGAGAGCAGTTCTGCCATTCAGGTATAACTGAAGTCCTGTAGCTCAGTCGTTAGAGCTCTCGCCTCACAAGCAAGAGATCCTGGGTTCGATTTCCGGACAGGGCGAAACCTCAGACAAGTTTCCTTACTCCACACGCCTCTGCTTACCTATCAGTAAATAAGAACCTGCAAAAAAGAATTTTAAAAAATGTGATCATTCAATCCACGACTGTTTGTGGGACGCTGCTGTGCCCAGTTGGCTGCCTGTTTCGCCCACTAAGTATACAGTCAGTTCACTTTACGGGTATTTTCTGTGAAGCGCTTTGAGAGTTCTCGAAGACACGATTAAGGCACTATATCAAATGCAAGGAGTGTATAATAACTGTACCAGTGTAGCTCACAAATACACTGTTGATGATGTACATTCCAGAAGAATGCAAAATATAGCTGTGATATTTATATATTTTTTTGATTGGGTCATAGCAAATGATACAATGTGCATCACCTTCATTTTCTGACCCTGTAGGTTCTACATATTTTAATTTTGTCAATTTTACACCAGGCCTTGGTAACGCCATGTCAAAATAGTGAGATACACACAGTGATATCAAATGTACATTGTGAGCCCAAGAAACTCTACATCTTCATACATCACCTAATGGCAGAATCTATGGTTTGGTGCCACTTGCTCACATGGAGATTGTGGGTGGAGCACATTCTGTTCTGTACCTCGTCTCGCAACCCAGAGGACCTGGGTTTGATTCCCGGGCGGGCCAAAACCTTAGGCAAGTTTCCTTACTCCACACTCTTGTTTACTCTATCTAGCAGTAAGCAGCTGAATATGGACAAGACGGAAGCCATACTCCTTGGCTCCGTTAACGTCTTCACTTCTGCAGATCTAAACTCCTCAACCTCCCTGGGTTCTCCCTCAGACTCACCGAACCAGTGCACAACCTGGGCGTCCAGTTCGACCCCCAACTATCCTTCCTCCCCCACATCCAGTCCCTGATCAGGACCACCTTCTTCCGCCACATTGCCCGCCTCCAACTGTACCTTACCCCAAATTCAGCCAAAATCCTCGTGCATGCGTTTGTCACCTTTCGCCTGGATTACTCCAACGCACTCCTCGCTGGTCTCCCCAGTTCCACCATTCACACGATCAGCTCATTCAAACTCTGGCGCCCTCATACTGACCCGAATCAAACTCCGTCCCCACATTTCCCCAGTTCTGGCCCAGGCTCCACTGGCTCCCCATCACCCAACGGATCAACTTCAAGATCCTCACTCTCGTGTTCAAATTCATTCATTCTCTGGCACCTCTCCCTATCTCTCTGACCTCCTCACTCCCCAATCCACCACCCGGAGCCTCCGCTCAACTGGCACCAACTCCTGCTCGACCCTCGCACCCTCCGTCCCACCATCGGAGGTCGCGCTTTCAGCCACTGCGCCCCAAAAATCTGGAACACTCTCCCTCAATCCCTCCACCTTGCCCCTTCTCTCCCCTTTTTCAAATCCCACCTGAAAACCTTCCTCTTTCACAGTGGCTCCGGCTCCGCCACTGTTAAGCGCTCTGAGACGTTACCCTGCATGGAGGGTGCTATATAAATGCAAGTTATGTTAAGTATTAATCCACTTGTATAATAATAATAATTTGGTCACTCAATCCCCTGTTTGTGGGACACTGCTGTGCGCAATTGGAGTTTCTCCTCGTATCCTAGCCCACAATCCTCCAGATTAATTGGTCATTCACTTCATGGCTGTTTGAGAGACCTTGCTATGTTCAAACAAAAAAGCCAGTGCATTTGACAGTAATTATTTGTGAAAGACTCTTGAGACATTTCAACACATTTCAGGTACTATAAAAACACTAGTTATTTCTTTCCTCCAGTTTGGCTCCATGTTTTCCCTGTGATTAGATGGACCTTTGTTATGTGGATCAGGGAGCACTGGGAGGGTTTGTGGGGAACATTGCCTGTTTGGGAACTCCGCAACCTGGTTCAGGTGGGTGACGGACTCTTTTCGTACAAAAATGAAGCTTCTTGTGCAGCTGATTTGAAAAGTTTGTCTGGTCACTGACGTCTGTTCAAGAAACTCTGATCTGATTGCTGTGAATAAAGAGAAAATCCTTCCAAGGTGGTGGATCGATGACTGCAGGTCTAATTATTACCAGAGAGAGATAAAAGGGAGAGAGGCTGTGATGGCTGGAAATCTGAAATAAAACCAGAAAATGCTGAAAATCCACAGCTGGTCAATCAGAGTCTGAAAGAGAAGGATATGGTAATATTTTAGATAGAACCATTCATCAGTTCCAACCTGCAATGATAACCTGGCTTTCTCTGTTACATCCTGATTCCCCTGCTAAGGATTTTCCAAATTCTTATCGCCGATTCTACCAGAGAAATGAGACTTGTGGGCAAACCATTACAGTGAGCGTTTTGTGCTCACAAGTGAATTGACTAGATATTTTATGGGTGAAACGCAGCAGCCAATTGCGCACAGCAGTGTCCCACAATCAGTCGTGGATTGAATGACCAAATTATCATTATTATTATTTTTAAGGGATTGTTTCCCCCAGAAAAGAGATCCGCCAATCGACTATAAAATAGGTTCCTACTTACTGCTAGGTAAACAGAGGCGTGTGGAGTAATGAAACGTACCTAATGTTTCGCCCTGCCCAAAAATCAAACCCAGGTCCTCTTACTTGCGAGGCAAGAACTCTTAACTACTGAGCTACAGGATTTTAAAATGGAGGCAGCGAGGCACCTTGAGATCTCAGGTAGTGAAGTCAGCCTCTCCGGGTTTCTCCTGCGTTCAGAGGGAAGGAGAGAATCTGCAGTGATGAGTTACCTTTTGAGCATTTTGGAAATCTGATAGCATTTGCCAAACCGGCTGGTGACAAATGGGCAGAATATCAAAGCTTTCTAGGAGAATCCGCACCTCCTATAGAGTGAGTGCGTGCGTGTGACCGGGATTTTTAGTTGTGCTTTGAATCCTATGAAAAGATTGCCATCACTTTCCTGCACCTACCGTGATTTGGAGTAATGGGATTTTCACACCTATGAGCAGATAAGCGGGAGCTCACGATCACATATCCCCTGTGTATTTCCTTACTCCATTTCACACAACTCAGTGATTCTAGTTTAGTTCTTACTTGGCGAGTAGAGGGATAGGGATGTTAATCATTACAATAAGCGTGTATTCGCCTCTACAGCCTGAACCATTCAGTCAGGGCTCCCGGCTCTTCGTGAGAGTTTGAAGTGTGCTTGCTGAATGCTGCTCAGGTTGTCTTCTGTCTGTGTGTCTGTTGTATCAGCAGGTGTCTGTAAAGCGTGGGTTGTGGGTGTCTCATGTACGAGAGAGAGAGCGAGAGAGAGAGTGCCAAATCAGCTCAAATGTTTACTCGGCTTCAAACTCAGACACAGACCTGCCATTAAACACTGCACGACATTTCACAAGCTTCCCCCCTCCCCCGGCCCCCCCCCCACCAAAGTATAAAAACCCGATTGGTCGTTTTGAAATAATAAATTTTATTTTGGGTTCGTTTTCCTTCAAAGCAGCAATGTTAGTTTTGCCTCTCAAATATGTGAACCATGGTGCTGTTTGCTGAGATGAGAATGGGAACAGCGCCAAGGGATATGTTGGCAAAAATACCAGTCGCATGGTGTGTTTTCTCTTGGTTTCTGCCAAAGTACGCAAAGCTGCTGAAAAAAATCACTAATGGAGGCTGGCATGTTAAAATGAAACCTATTGCAGCGTTAAATATTCGTTCAAAGTTTCCAAAGTTTTTTTTTGCTTTGAATCAAAAAGAACCCCTCAGTTTTGAGGGGATTTGTTTAGCTCCACAGTCTACATACACCAACCCGGTTAGATTTGCTGCTCTCAGCAGCCAAACCCCAGAGCATTAGAATTAACTTGACCACTGAGACTTTATCTCACACGCTTCTTATTTCTTCCCGTCCAGTGAGAACGTGGACGCCTACTGCCTTCACATCGCCGAGGATGACGGGGAAGTGGATGGAGACTTTCCACCTCTCGACTCCAATGAGCCCATTCACAAGTTCGGCTTCAGTACGCTGGCACTCGTTGAGAAATACTCGCCGCCCGGGTTGGCAGCCAAACAGTCTCTCTTTGTTCGAATGTAAGTACAAGCATTAACCTTTATTTGTACTTGGGCATGTCCTTCATTTTGCCCCTCAGTCTTTGTACAGATAGTTATTGGGTGATTGAAGCCGAATGCAAATTCGCAACAGAGACTGGGGGAAAAGGTCCAGTGTTTTAGGTGTCAGGTCTAACTCTGTGGCAGTTATTTTTCTACCATGTGTAAAACTACAGGTTTAGAAAAGGTGTTGGAATGCAATCAACCTGTGCTTTCTCTCAGTTGTAATAATGCAGAACCTTGTACCAATATCCTAACTCCTGATCAGTACAGTTAGAGCGCATTGTGTTTGTGTGTTTATGATCTTCCATGTCTGGGTGTGATTTGCATAGTGTTTTGCTCTGAATCCTGCTTACGATGGAAACAGCCCATATATAATGCACCATCCTATTCAATTCTGTGTAAGGTTTCTGCGGTTTGTGCTCAATGACTGAGGGACATCTGCATGGGGGAATTCTTAGGGTTTTTTCGCCCATCTTTGATAATAATAAAAATTCTAAATAATCCTTGCATTTGATATAGCACCTTATCACGTCGTCAAGACTTCTCAAACCGCTTCACAGAATATACTGTAAAGTGGAGTGACTTTACATTTCGTAGGCAAAACGCGGCAGGCAATTGAACACAACAGTGTCCCACAAACAGTCGTAGATTAATCTTGACATCTTAGGTTTGTGAAGTCCTGTAGCTCAGTGGTTAGAGCACTCGCCTCGCAAGCAAGAGACCTGGGTTTGATTCCCGGTAGGGCAAAATGTTAGGCAAGTTTCCTTACTCCACACACCTCTGTTTACCTAGCAGTAAGTAGGAACCTGGTTGTTAGTCAATTGGCTTATCGCTTTCCCAGGGGATAATAATTCCTTCAAAAAAAATAAATAATAATAATCCTTGCATTTGATATAGCGCTTTTCACGTCGGGAGGACGTCCCAAAGCGCTTCACAGAACACACTGTAAAGTGAATTGACTGTATGTTTGTGGGTGAACGCGGCAGCCAATTGCGCACAGCAATGTCCCACAAAAAGTCGTAGATTGAAAATGACCAATTTTATTATTGTTTTTGGTTTTGGAGGGATTATTATTAGTCTTTGTGTGTAGTAAGGAAACTTGCCCAAGGTTTCGCCCTGTCTGGGATTGAACTCAGGTCTCTCACTTGCAAAGCGAGTGCTCTAACCACTGAGCTACAGGACTCTAGATTTGGTTCCTCAATCCACAACTGTTTGTGGGACACTGCTGTGTGTAACTGACTGCCACGTTTCGCCCACAAAAATATCCAGTCAATTCACTTTACAGTATATTCTGTGAAGTGCTTTGAGATGTCTCGAAGACATGACAAGGCGCTATATCAAATGTGAGGATTATTATTATTTATTTGATTATGAACTCAGACAATAGACTGTCAATGTTGCTGTTTGGTTAGTGATTTGGGGTGAAATGTACCCAACTCCAAAGTATGTGATTGAAGAATTAATTCTAACAACTAACTGAAGTATCTTTGGGATTATGTTAGTGGGGACTGATATTTCAAGCTATGTTAGTATTATTAAGTGCAATCAGATGGTGAAAATACCAGTGTAGAGTCTCACAAAGTAATCTACGAAAATGTGAACGGTGGTTAACCCTTCACTGGGAGACGTCTAGATTTAGATTGAGACAACAACAAGATTACATTTGTAAAGCACCTTTCACGTTGGGAGGACGTCCCGAGGTGCTGAATGTTCGGGGATCAGGACCCTATCAGGAGTAAAATGCGCTCTGTTAGATTGGCTAAGGTTGTCTGTTAATTCCTGTTTAATTGCCACCAGCACAACATTCTCCAAATGAAAACAGGAAACAAAGGCAATTAATAATAATCCTTGCATTTGATACAGTGCCTCATCACGTTTTTGAGACGTCTCAAAGCGTTTCACAGAATGTACTGTAAAGTGAATTGTTAAAGAGTTGAAAGAGCTACACAGGCTTCAACCTCACCACAGCCAGAAGTTTCTGACAAGCTCGGAGGTTTCCCAATAATTATAATGAGATAAGACAACAATGTGGTCCTCGTGGTGCTGTTAAGCAGCATTCTCTACCTTTCAACTCGGATATTGACCTAGTTTTCTGAAATGTACCTGTTGCCCAAATTAGCATACAGTTAACTGTGTTTGAACAGCGACAACACGTCCGTACTTAATGTGGTTGTAAGGAGCAGCACTTTTCTGAGACTTGGAGCAAATAAATAAAATGCTTCAGAGTTGCATGCAGTGATAGAACAGTACAAAAAAGGAAGTGTTTTTTTTTAAAAAAAGGCAAAACCATTTAAAGCATCTGTAAGGATACATCCACATAAGCCATATGGTTGGATTGAAGGCTGAAAAAAATAATAATTTGGTCGCTCAATTTACGACTGTTTGTGGGACGCTGCTGTGTGCAATTGGCGGCTGTGTTTTGCCCACAATTATGCAGTCAATTCACTTGACGTATATTCTGTGAAGCGCTTTGAGATGTCTCGAAGATGTGATAAGACAGTATATCAAATGCAAGGATTATTATTATTACAATTTAGATTACAGCAACAATGTATAATTGTATGCAAATTCTGTCCTAATGGGAAAATACTTTAGAGGGAAAGAGCACGCATCTGTTGGACAGGTTTATTACGATTTACCCTTTGATTTAATTAATCAGTTATTCCATTTCCACTGTACTTTTTTTTCATTTCCTCATTGCCTTTATCCCTTTTCTTTTGAAGAATGTGATCTTGCAGCAGCCACAGTGCTGTTAGTGAGCCGCCTAATGCTGTGTGCTGATATTTGATATGGCTGCAGGCCAGTTCTACTTCTTGCCCTTCACATTTTTAGGCCATTACAATAGTTTATTCTAATTCCAGATTGTTGTTGCAAAGTCAGAAATGTTACAGATGGACTTCACGTAGATTTGGCATCCACCGAAACTGACACGGTTTCCTTTCTGGCAGAAGTTTCTGTCTGGAAACTTTTTTTCAGTTTGGGAATATCTGGAAGTTTGGAAAATGAAATGCAGATGCAGAAAGTGCAGATGTTCAGCGCTTTGAAATGACAAATCGGTCTAGTCTGTATCATGACAGTTTAAAATGAAGAGTGGAAAATAACTTAATATCCAAGAGAAGCCATCGTTTGTCCAGGATTGTGATTCACTGTGTTTTTGATTACACTAATTGTGCAGTGTATAAACTGTGCAGAGAGTTTGCGCTGTTTAACCCTTCACAGCACAGGCGGGGAGGAGGGATGTGGTGTGGGCTGATGCATTTGAACTTTGGGAGGAACAAGAAAGGACAGATCAGAGGTAGAATGATGACAGTAATGTTGATTACAAGTGAAAGAGGGAGAGAAAGGGAAGAAAGTTTGCAACAGAAAGGCAAGAAGTTATGTTTCATGTCGGGAGGATGTCCCAAGGCGCTGGACAGTCAGGGATTTGGACCCGAGCAGGAGTTTGGGATCAGGAGGGAGGGAGTGTGCGGGTAGGAGGGTAATCAAAGGTCAGAGAGGAGGGTGTTGAGACCCATCTTGAAGGAGCCGAGGGAGGGGGTAAGGCGAAGGGACCGTTGGACGAAGTTCCAATGGATGTGAAAGTCAGGGGTGAAGGAGAATCATCTCAGTAGATAACCAGCATTTCTTGAATTTTGTTTGAGTTGAAGCGAAGCAGAGGTTACGGAGCTACTTTGAGTGGGAGTACGATGATCTCAGGGAGGCCACATGTGAACAGTCTCATCCAGCCTCGGGTCACTGGTGAAGCCCATAGCAATTGTTTGGTATCAAAGTCGTCCTGTTGCTAACTTAACAGAACACCACTATGTTTCACCTGCAAAATATACAGTGAATTTGCTTTACAGTATATTCTATGAAGCGTTTTGAGACATCTCGAAGACGTGATAAGGCGCTATATCAAATGCAAGGATTATTATTATTTATATCATGTAATAAACTCATCACCTGTGCAACCGTCAACTGTGAAATGTTGAACAATTGTAACTTTGCACAGTACTCCACAATCCTCTAAACTCAGGGCTATAGGGAGGGCTTATAGGGTTCTTTTTTTTGGATGCTTTTTGTCAAAAAGCCCAAGTTTATCAAAGGTGAGTTTGTCTCAAAACTTTGTTCATCCTCGAGCTCAGCCAGCCATGTTGTTCAACTCAAGGCCGAGAGTCTTTGTTTCCAGCTGTCGTGACGTGACCTTAAACATCTTTTTACATTATCCTTTATTTTTCTTTGTGAGGTTCTTCTCTGTAATTGATCCTAAACCTTCAGCCACTCTGCCCCCAACCTCTGGAATTCCATCCCCCAGTCACTCCGCCTCGCCCCTCCTTAGCCTACTTCAAGTCCCGCCTCAAAACTCTCCTCTTCGACCATGCCATCGGTCACCCCCCTTCTCCTCTCCCTCCCCACCCCCCAACCCCAGCTCAGGTCTGAAATGCTGTCACTGTCCAGCGCCTTGGGATGTCCTCCTGATGTGAAAGGCGCTATACAAATGTAATCTTGTTGTTGGGAGTTGGGTGTTTGGGATCAGGAGGGGTTCGGACGCGAGGGAAACGAGCTGCACATGTCATGTGGGCCCGGGGCTCGGATCCTGTTACAGCAGGAAATGTTTGCACAGGAGCTGCTGCTGGGGGAAAAAATGTCAGAGTTAAGCGGGTGCCAACGAAAACTATTACCCAATCGAGTTTGTAAGCAAAGCTCAGTGGTTGTCAGTTTGTCAGTGCAAGTTGTTCTTGGTGTGTGTTTGATGCCTGGCTTAATGTGGTTGTCTGTGCAAGATGTTGGTTATCACGACTGGTAAATAATTGAGTTTGAATAGGGAGAGAGCCCTCATTATCATCCACCTGTGCCCAGCTGGAGGGGAGGGTTGAGATAAAGCCATTAAATGTCTTTTACTGGCACCACAAAGAGCTCAAATACATCTGCGTCTTATTTTCTGTTCTGGCACAATCAGTTGAGTGAGCTAAGCAGGCATGACCACATTTGGCAAGTAGTGTGGAATTTGGCAAAGTCATGCAGCGATGTTTTTAAGAGCTAGTCTGAGGGCAGCCCTTTGGCCGCTGTACACCATCATTAGTGCGTCCAAAGCCCTCTCTTTATAACCTGTCCCTACTGCACGAGGGAGTGGGCGAAACAGGGTAAAATGTGGTGTT
Source organism: Callorhinchus milii (assembly GCF_018977255.1). Lineage (NCBI taxonomy): Eukaryota > Metazoa > Chordata > Chondrichthyes > Chimaeriformes > Callorhinchidae > Callorhinchus > Callorhinchus milii. The sequence continues at coordinate 22,991,123 of NW_024704749.1, forward strand.
TCATATATCTATTATCTATTATTACTATTGTGTGTGTGTGTGTGTCTGGGTAAAAATATTCAGTAGTGATTATTTCACTGGTTAGAAGTGGGAATAACTGTTAAGCTGTTAAAGACACAAGAAGAGATACACTAACTAATGGGAAAGCTGAGGTAATTGCTGTAATAGCTAAATTGCCTTTTGTCAGGATCGCTGACAGGGCACAGGGCACAGTTACACTGTTTGACCCAGAGTGCTGCTGCGGGTAGTGCGTGTGTGGAATTTTCTTCTTTTGATTTTGAGCAGAGCTTAAGAAGTGCTGTCGCTCCGGATTGTACAGGCAGTCGGCCTTGAAAACTCCTAGTTTTGGGGGAGACTGAGAGAAGAGTCAGTTTCTAATTCGTACTTTTCCTTTCTTCTCTCAGGCTGTCTGGTAGTCTCTGTGTGAACAGAAACTTTATCCGGTGATGAGGTCGGACAGCGAAGTGGTCTGTCGCCTGGGATCTCACCTGACATTGCCCAAATCCTCTTTGTTGTAGTTGATGTATGGAGTGTAGTTAGTGACTTGCCTGCTCACTGGTCAGTTTATCATCAGTGGTCAGCAGTGAGGTACTGGGTTTCAGCTTCACCTGCAGGTGAGCGAGAGATATTATTACCAGCAGCACACCTACAGCCTGCTCACTGCCTCTGTACCTCCCAGGTGTGCCTTTGTCAGTGCAAAGACCATCCGAGCTCATGTTACTGATCAAATCTCTTCACTGTTGTAAATTGGCTAATATTTTACTGGAACTTCGTGAAAAAAAATGTTTCCCTGTTAAAATAAATCTAAGGCCAGGTGGCAATTGTGTCAATCTGTGACTAGCCCAGGCAAATTTATAACACCTTTTGCAATCGGAGCCAAAGAAATTGAGGAGGACAAGTTTGCAGGGCTATGAGGAGAGAGGGGAGAGTGGGATTGATTTGGAAGCTCTTTCAAAGAGCGGCACCGACACAATGGGCCAAATGGACTCTTTCTGTGCTGTATAATTCTATGGTTCTATGAAATTGGTTGATCACCGATCAAAGTGAGCGCTTTGAGACGTCTCAAAGACGTGATTAGGCGCTATATCAAATGCAAGGATTATTATATATATATAAATATTCTGAATCTTCATTTGTGCAGGAGCCCATTGGTAAGTCTCTGATTACTGTGGAGTCCTTTAGCTCAGTGCTTAGAGCACTCGCCTCGCAAACGAGAGGATCTGGGTTTGATTCCTGGGCGGGGAGAAACATTGGCCAAGTTACTCCATGTGCCTCTGTTTACCTAGCAGTAAGTAGGAACCCAGTTGTTAGTCAATTGGTGGATTGCTTTTCTGCGGATAATAATCCCTCCAAAAAATAAAGTAATAATAATTCGGTCACTCAATCAACGACTGTCTGTGGGACGCTGCTGTGCGCAGTTGGCTGACGTGTTTTGCCCACAAACATACAGTCAATTGCCTTTACAGTATATTCTGTGAAGCGCTTTGAGACGTCTCACAGACGTGATACCAGCACAAGAGCGGCAGCGGGCGCCGAGGAGCATTTTTAATAATTCCTTTATGTTTCCTTTGTCCAGTGTTCCATCATCCCCTCTATCTTCCCCGCCCGTCCTCCTCACCTTCCTCTCCAGCTCCATATCCGGCGTTGGCAGGACTTATTGGACGACAATTCAAACGACGTTCAAGGAAATTTCACAACATGAAACAAGAACAGTTGCCCGTGTAACAAAGCGGGAGATGTGTGGCCTTTGCTATTAGAAAAAATGTTATTGACATCCAATTTACTGCACATTATTGCATTTAAAGCTGTCAGGAGAGGAGGTGCTACTGAGGGCTCTGAGTACAAGCTTCTATCACTGACATCTGATAATTGCACCAATACTCAGGGAGAACAGTTGATGTTTATGGTGGAACAGTCTCAAAGGCTGATTTCTGCTTGGAGCTGCTGCCCTATTCTTGTCTCCTGAGCCAAGCTTCACTTCCCAAGTTAGGAGGGGTTTATACAGGGACAACCTTCTCTTAAAAATGCAGTGTTTATTGGCCACAATTTCATGAAAATGTGTGTGGGGGGATTCATCTCTGCTGAGTATTGTCTAAACCTGTAACAAAGGGATTGCCAAGCAATCCAGGTTTGTAATAATTTTTGATAAAAACAAATACCAGATGTCAGTGATGGAAGTTTGCACTTGTGAACAAGAATAATATTCTCCCCTCGCTCTTTCCTCCACCCCCCGCCATAATTATATTTTTAAACAATGTGGCACAGATTCTCTGGATGTGGCTAGTCAGTAATTTCTATATTTTATATTGTTTTCAAGTTGTGAAGGTCAAATATCTCCCGCGTTGGGTTTATTGCGGGGAGCGACTTTTCCGTTGTGTTTTGTGGCCATTTTCCTTGAATGTTATTTTCATTTTCCTCCAATAAACCCTGCCACCCTGGATCTACAGCCGAAGCTGGAGAGGAAGATGGAGAGCACAGTTACCTCAGAATGATCACTATCATTAACATTCATGGGTGGTTCACTTATCATTTCTGACTGCAGAGACATGGCAGGCTTTATGAAACGTCTGCAGGTGTAGCAAGATGATACATATAACATTGTGCCACAATGGATTTATGTATTCGGTTACAAAAGAAAAGTCTAATGAAAAAATACAGAAGGTAATTCTTTACTCCCGCACCACACAATTTGTCAGTAATGTCCTTAGCAGATAAGCACTGGGGTTTTTCTGTGCCTATTTTAACCCTGTCACCTGGAATGTTTTTAAACGGGGCCAAGTGTATTGACGTGGGATTTATGAGCACGCCCGTGCTATGTTTCAAAGATTGGCTGTTCGGCGTTTGACAAAGACGGGCGTATATTTAATGAGGCTGAGAATTCATTCCAGGTATCAAATGGGAAAGGAGGACTGGGCCTCTGTGACGCTGTTTTCCCAAGACCTACACGCCATTGTAAACCATATGAATATTAATATTGTCATTTTTCTCTTAGCCCGTGTGTGTGTGCGAGAGACCCTCTCATCAACACGTGAAAAGAAGTGGTTCCAGGCTACACGGTTTAACCAGCTTTTAAACTTAGACACTTTTCTGACAAACAATAAACATCTCCTCTCCTGAGGTCACTTGCACAAACCCCATTCGTTGAATGTTGACAGAATTCCATTCACAGGATCTGGGTGTAAATCCATCTCCATTGATATTCAGATACAATTGTGCTTGTGTGGATGCTTGTCTCCTGTTTGCAGCAAAGCTGTTGCGTCACGTGGGTTGTGATGGCAGAATTCTCTCTCTCTGGGGGGTTGGGATTGGCATGAAGCCCGCTTGAGGATACCCAGTTGGACAATGGGACACACACACACGCACACACACTGGTTACTCAAAAAGAAACTGCAGGCTGGCTTGTAACGAGCCAGTTTTACCTTCTCATATTTTCTACCAGTTTCTGACGGAGTTTCCCTGTTATGTTTTCAGGATATTGTAAGCGGCATTGAAAAAAAATAGTAGAGTTCTTTTACCGAGAACAAACAAAAGAAAGACAAACTTTGCAACAGAATGATGGAAACCATCAACCAGAACAGTTTCCACCTCCTGTTGTAGAATTGTGGTTGTAGTTGAAATAATCCCTCATTCATCTCATTATTTGTTGTCTTGTAATGGCCAACTGTAGGTATGTGTTAAAACTATTAATGCCGTTGCCTTGAATCATGAATTATTTAAGGTTAGTTGGTCAGCCGGCCAGGAGATATTTGCAATTGGCAATGCCCTAATAAAGCTAATAAAACGTAAGTGAGTTATCATTAGGCACCAGTCCAGTCAAGGGCTCACATGACCTCATGAATTGTGAGTGTGAAGCAGGAAAGGTTTGTTATTTGAACCCTAAGTTTGCATTCCTCGCTCATAATTCACTCATGGGTATCGGTTATCATTTCTAATGTGTGCCAGATGGAGACTTTCCATGTTTATTTTTTCTTACCTTTGAGGCAGTCTCCTGTTTGTGGAGGTTTCCCTGTGTTTGGCTGAGATTGAAAAGTGGCTATTGCCAACTTAATGACTTGAGATCTTCCAGCTGCATTGGATGTCATGGGGGCTATGAGATGTTTTGATGAAAGAATAAGGAAAATTCTTTGTCTGGTACATTTTACGTAGACTCGGAGAGTGTAGTAACAATGTTTGTGTTTGATATCACACCTAATCTTGCCAACGTGTCTCAAAGCGCTTAGTCAGAGTTGCAATTAAGTATAGTAAATGTTAAGTAAGGAAACAGCAGCCAACCTCACCAGCTCCATCCCACAAACCCCGAGACCAATCGCCACTTAATCTGAATAATATAATATATAGCATCCAGAATCAGACAGTTTATAATTGTCAACCACGATACTAAACATTGATTTAAGGCTGTATGAAGTGGGTTATGTCCTGAGTTTTGTGTTGCTCCATCACAAACGGTGCAGTAAGCCTCGTCGTGTGTTTCCTACTTACAATTGGCCATCTCTGTCCATTTGTGAACCATGTGGGTTTAACACTTAACCGGCAACTAAAATGACTGAACCCTCGCTCTCCTTTGCATCAGTGTAGAAATTGTAGTTGAGGTACAGATCAGCCATGATCTAACAGAATGGCAGAACAGGCTCAAGGGGCTGACTAACCTCCTCCTGTTCCTACGTTCCTATGAAACGTGCAGTTCTCTGGACACTCCTGTCGCACTGTAGGGTTGAATGTGGTGATGATAAAGGGCTCTAGAGCATCTTGTCAATTCATAAGAATCTTAAAAGCTAAATGGGCAGAAAAGTTTATGTGTAGTGATATTTAAGTTTGCATTTGGGAAAGGAAGACGAGGTGCCAGTGGATCTGTGCAGCAGGCATCGCTGTGAGGGGCATCGCTGTGAGGGGCATCGTCTGGTGGGCATCGCTGTGAGGGGCATCGCTGTGGCGGGCATCGCTGTGAGGGGGATCGCTGTGGTGGGCATCGCTGTGAGGGGGATCGCAGTGACGGGAAGTGCTGACGGTGGTTTGGCTCCAAAACAATCTGCAATGAGCGGTCTGGGATCCGATCCAGAACTTGATGTAAATGATGGCTGTGGTTCAGGATACACTCAGTGACAGAGTGCAACGTATGATTATCTTGACAGTTCTCAGCCGGCTGCTTGGTGGGAAGGGCTTGACCACAATAAACTGGCCCAACAGATTGGCAAGATGAGCTGATCCTTGTGATAAGACCCAGTGAGTCGGTTGTGACTGTGCTGTTCATCCAGAGTTCCTCCCGTTGGTTTTCAGCTGCTGATGGTGTGTTGCTCAGATACTGCAGGAAGGCTTACAGCCCGGCCCGCCTGACCATCCTTCCATTTTGAAGGTGTTGCCGATTTGGGAAAGCCCGCCGAAAGTGACGAACAAACAAGACAGCACTTATCATGTCAAACTGTCTAAAGGTGCTCAGAGAGATGCATGGCAATGCAGCACTGAATGTCACATCGGCAAATTCTAGGGAATCCAAATCAAAGCTGTTGTCCCTTCTGAGTGAATAAATGCTTGGGCAAAATATACATCTCTGGCGTGGAACGTGCATTAAATTTGGGAGAAAATGAATTCTAAAGAGCAGCAGTTTCCTACATAGCTGTTCTATGAATACACTGTATTCTACAACAACAAGAAATGACATTTACACAGAGCTTTTTACGTCAGGAGAACGTCCCAAGGCGCTGGACAGTCAGGGATTTGGACCCGAGCTGGGGGTTGGGATCAGGAGAGCTGGAGAGCAGGGAGGGTAGGGTTAGTATATAAATTGCCACTGGAACGCCATTACATTGAACCTGCAGGATTATCCCATTACCTGCAGGCGGTAACTGTGAGAGTACAATAAGTTTGACTTTTGGTTTGACTGAATTCAGGTGGTTCCAGTTTCAAATTGGGCTTCAATCCGTAACCGACCGTACGTCAAACAAATGCCAGAGCAAAAAAATCTTGAGAGATTCGACATGCTAATCCTGCATCCAGAAAGCTGTTTTGTCTACAATCCGTGGAGAAAAAAANTTGGAGTTTGAAAGTAATTGTAGTAGCTCAAGTCAAAATATGGGTTGAATGGGTTCAAGGGCAAGACAGAGTGAGGACATGCAGTGGGGAATAGCGGAAAATGATTTATTCCAAGTATGAGGAAAACCTTGGTAGAAAGATCTATCTTCCTAATGAGTGGAATAAATATTTCACTGTTCGCATTTTGTATTCTGTTTATATGACACTTGACTTAAAATAACCACGGCTTATTTGTTTACGTTTCAGCATTCTTCCCTCCTTTGAATTATTACATATGGAAGGCATTTTAATGCTTGCCATGATCTCTGTACATATGACACACTACACTTAAAATAAAATTCTTTTGGATTGTAATCGTATCTATACTAACCTCTCAAGGCAGCAGTGAGTAAATCGTTCACCATTTGATGTCCGTAAAATCAGAAAAAAATCGTATTGCTCTTCACGGGCACCAGAGTATACGTTTCACCAATTTCTCCCGCTCTCACCCAGGGCCATGAGGCCAACTGTCTAATTTTGTTAATCTTGCAGGAGGAGGCTACCATCAAATGTGCTGTGGATGGTTTGCATTAGGGGGGGTTCTATGCAGTTTTAGCTGGTTAGACTCTAGCAGTTATCCCAACGCTCTGGGGTCCACAAGCCTTGGCTCTTGCAAACCTGCGCCTAATTCTTTCTGGAATTAGGTAAGCGGGATGCATCCCTCCGGAGAGGAGGAGAGAGAGGGAGAGTGAGTGCATTCCATTCCCTCTCTGGGATTTCCGTGTGTAGGTGGGATGCATGGAAATCTCAGCTTGGTTTGGAGACTCTTACACACGGTGATGGATTCCCGTATGTGTCAGATAGACATAGGTATCTTTGGTCACCCGGCTGACCCCCCCCCCCCCAAAAAAGGGAAGGGGGAGTTAATCTGAAAAAATTGTTACGTTCATTCATCCTGAGCTGTCCTTTCTCCGTCATATCCGCACCACAACTGGCACCGCCTTCCATCACCTCCGGAATATCGCACTACCTCACCCCTCACGCGGCTGAAACTCTGGTCCACGCCTTTATCACCTCAAGGCTGGACTATGGGAACTCTCTCCTCGCCGGCCTTCCCGGCCCTCCCTCCACAAGCTGCAGGACATTCAGAACTCTGCAGCTCATGTACTGTCCCGCACCAGGCTACCCGACCACATCACTCCCACCCTCGCCCTCGCTCGCCTCCACTGGCTCCCCATCCCCCAGAGGCTCGAATTCAAGATCCTCATCCTCACCTACAAGGCCATTCACGGCCTCGCTCCCTCCTACCTCTCTGACCCAACTGTACAGCGCCTTGGGACGTCCTCCCGACGTGAAAGGCGCTCTATAAATGGAATCTTGTTGTTGTTGTTGTCCATTTTTTATCTGAAGTGAACAGTGACGTTTTTCAGGAAAATGTCAATCGGTTTTCCCAGACTGATATCGACATTATAAATGGGAGAGGGGGTCTCTGTGGGTCTTCTAATGGGCAGGTAGATTTAGAGGGTTAGATTTAGAGGAGACACGAGTGTTGAGAGTTGAGGCATATTTGTAACACAGTCCAGAAGGAGCTCTGAATTGCATCCACTTAACGCTATACTTGACCCTGGAGTTCAAAGCGATGCTAGATGCAAACACACTGCCCCATTATGCACGGCATAAACACACACCTATTCCAGCAGCAAAATACTTTTGTATTTATCTTAATATTATGATTTTAAGCATTGATCTCATTCTGCAGCTAAATGACTTTGGTGAAATAGTCCTAAATCAGTGTTTCCCGTTGAGGGGCCAGCATCAGTGGGTTGCGAAGGGAAGGCAAGCCAGGAGAGGAATAGTGTAATTTACTATTATAGGTATAAATTTACGGGCCCAAAAAAAAGGTACGACATGGCTGATATAATCATTGCAAAAGATGTAGATTTTGTTTCAATATTAATGTGCCTCAGGAGCTTTTGTGTGGGGAGGGGTGGGGGGAAACTACATTAACTTAAGTATGTCTTAACAATCCCTTCCAATATGGCAACAATTTTCTTATCCCCTACGAACTCTTTGTTCCATGTATGAAGAAGTCATTTCGGCATTTCTGAACAATTAACCGAAATTTCTTTGAGAATATTGAATGATGACCCCCCCCCGTCCTCCTCCTCCTCCTCCTCCTCCTCAAGCTTCTTTAGGAAAAACATGTCTAACTGACAAATGAATTTCGAAAGGACACAGAGGAGCTTATTCATGCTGTGGGAGTTGTGCCATAGAGTCAGCCAATGTCTGAGGTCAGATCAGGGCCACAGATGGGCAACATTGGTGATCCTTCTGCAATCTCTTAGGGGGTCAGAGTTTTAAGGCGTTACTGACTAATCTTCAGGGTAATCTTAGGTGACGAATGAACAGCGTGTGTGCCTTTCTTTATCTGCCCCAAAATGTTTGGTTTAACATACATACATCATGGACTTGCAAGGCTTTTGCAGTTGAGGTTTGCCTTGTCGAGTGAATGCTTTTCTTTAAATCAGTCTCTGAATCAGAGAGGGTTAATTGTACAGATCAGCCATGTTCTTATAGAATGGCGGAACAGGCTCAAGGGGCTGAATGGCCTCCTCCTGTTTCTATGTTAAAGCTGCCTACATTTTAATGTTTGACGAAGGAATTGTGAGCGCTAATCAAATGCAGAGCGGAGACATGTTACATACTTGAATGGTGCTGAACAGTTGATCTGACAAATCTTTGCCATGTATTCTCGTTCTTTTTAAATTCCGGGGGTGGGGAGGGGGGGTGTGGTCCATGCTAAAAAGAAGCTGAGGGCTGCACAAACAGTGCCACAAGAGATGATAGTTCTTCAACATACATGACTGGCACCAGCCAACATCGTGAATTGAAAATTTTGATAATCCAAAAAGAGTTAAATGTTTAATGTCTTTTTGCAATGTTCACAGACCCTCTGTACAGTTTATGTGTGTATGTGTGGGGGTAGTGAGGGGGGTGGTTGTCTTTTGTACACGCGCAAGTGTGTGTGGGGGGTTGTGTGTTGTGCACTGGTGTGTGTGTATATCTATGTCTATGTCTATGTCAGTTGCTTTGTGTATGTTTTGTGGTGTGTTTTGTGTGTGAGTGAGTTGTGTGTGTTTTGTGTGTGAGATTTGTTTTGTGTATGAGTTGTGTTGTGTGTGTGAGTTGTGTGTGTGCTTTGTGTGTATGCGTGGTCAATATTATCTCAAGATAATTGTATAATTGCTCAAAATTTTTAATCTTTTCCTGAATTGCCTATAACTGCTCTTTTGCTCTTTTTGCTGTAGAAACGCGCCACAGAGTGGATTTTCCCTGATTCAGGTTGACAGTATGAATGTCACCATGAAGGAAATTCTGCAGAAGGCTCTAAAGAGACGAAAGGGATCACAAAAGGCTGCAGGTAAAAAAAAAAGAGGAAATTAGCCAATAATTTCTCAGTGACTGAGCTGAACAAGTGCCAATGTTGTCATTGAGTAGACGATGTGTGTGATGTGACGGGGTGACTGAGCTTTTTAACACTTTTTTTGTTGTTGACATTCTTCTGTTAGATTTTGATCTGAAAACTTTGAATTTGTTTAAAATAACTCTTTTCCCATTTGTAATGCATCCACGTCACATAAAGCACCTACAGTCAGAGTAGGAGAGTATGATCTGGCATTGAGAATAGCCAGGCTAGACTCTGTCACAGCTGGGCCCCAGCCTGGGGTCAACCTTAAAGCTTTCAAGAACAAGAGTAACAGTCTGTCAACTCAGTCTCTCTCTCGCTTCCCTCTACTCTCTATCCCCTCTCTCTCTCTCTCTCTCTCTCTCTGTTACATATATTTATATTTTACATATTTTTAATGGAATAATTAAACAATCTTAACTCGTTTTTTTAAAAAAAAGACCAGAATACATCATTAGTTGGTTAGTAAGTAAGTAGCTGTAACTAACCTTGCACACAAAGTTAAAGCTAGTTGTAGCAAAACCTGTGATTAGTTTGTCGTCTGGGAAGTGAATGATCAGCATTGACTCAATTCCCCAAAGTTGGTGTGAAGTAAAATACAAACCATGGTGTCCACTGACACCAGCATTTGTGTAGTCCTGTAGCTCAGTAGTTAGAGCACTCGCCTCACAAGCGAGAGACCTGGGTTTGATTCCCGAAATGTTGGGCAAGTTTCCTTACTCCACACACATGCCTCTGTTTACCTAGCAGTAAGTAGGGATCTGGTTGTTAGACAATTGATGGATCGCTTTTCCGGGGGTAATAATTCCTTCAAAAAAAATGGTTACTCAATCCACGACTCTTTGCTGTGCGCAATTAGCTGCCCCGTTTCACCCACAAAATATACAGTCAATTAACTTTACAGTATATTCTGTGAAGCGCTTTGAGAGGTCTTGAAGACGTGATACGGCGCTAGATCAAATGCAAGGATTATATAACATCTTTATAACCAGCGAAACCCTCTGTATAACCAGCCTGCCCCCCTCACGCGATACCCAATCCTGTTTAGTTTGTTATTGTATGCGTAAGAAGACTCTGTGGGAAGCCCAGAGGGCAGTCTCTTTAACTGAGTGGCCAGGCTGGGCAGTGAAGAGCAAAGGGATTCCCCTCACCACATCTGCTCAGCAGCACTGGTTGGCAGCTTCTTTCACACAGATCACAGTGCAGTGGCTGTCGTGTGTGAGCACCAGTCCCCTCCTGGTGACTGTCGCTGACTCTGTGCAGGATTTGGTGCACGGTGAGAATGTTCTCTGCACAGTCACTGCAGTAAAAGCGTTGTGCTTGGGGCTCGGGGCTCTGTGTGTGTGTGGGGGGGGGTGGGGGGAGACAAGAGAAGGACATTTTCAGTCGGTTGTTTGAAGAGTTTAAGAGCTTTTGTCTTCAATTCAGCAACTTATTTCAAATGTCAGAGAGACTTTAAAGAGGTTTTTTTTGTGGGGTGGGGGGTGGTCCCTGACTGACTGACTGCACTGTTGCTGGTCCCAGGCAGTGGATGTGTCCCACAGGGAACTCCTCCGCTGCTGCTGTGGAGCATGTCGGCTTGACTTCTTAATGCACCAGATGGGGAGCTCCCTCCTTCAGCGAGCGTTCTGTGTGCCTTTCTCAAATAGGAATTTTTAAGTCACTCTTTTTCTCCTTCCTCTCTCTCTCCCCCCCCCCCCAAAAAAAAAAACAACTCAGTAAATAATTGTTTGCTACTGAAGTTGTATGGTGCTTGGATTTTTTTATTGTGAATTCCCAGGGTTAAACGCTCGCATTGTCAACAACAGTCACCTTCACTTCACAAACAGCCGTCACCTTCAGCACCGGAGCAGTACAATAGCAGTGGTGCCTCAAGTTGCTTGTCGGGCTCGCTGTGTAAAACTCTCCCATCGTGCAAAAAAAAAACAGCTGCTTGCATTTCCACTGAACGTACTTTTTTATTAATGGCGGTACTGTGTCATAGGCTTCAATAAGATACCCCAGCAAAGTGTCAAATGAAACATTCCTGACATTTTCACATGATAATAATAATAATCCTTGCATTTGATGTAGCGCCTTATCACGTCTGCAAGACGTCTCAAAGCGCTTTACAGAATATACTGTGAAGTGAATTGAATGTGTTTTGTGGGCACAGCAGCATCTCCACAAACAGGAATGGAGTGAAGTGACCCAAATTTTAATTTTTTAAAAATTATTAATTGTTTTGAGGGATTATTACTCCTGGAAAGGCGATCCACCAATCAACTAACAATCGTATTCCTGCTTACTGCTAGGTAAAAAGAGGCGTGTGGAGTAAGGAAACTTGCCTAAACTTCACATGTGAACATCGTAGGATGCAGTTTAAATTGGAAACAATCCCCCCCCCAAGCCACTTCTACAAGCATTTGTTGCTTCGACCAAAGAGACGGTGTCAGTACAATGTTTGTTTTCGGTCTGTTCGATTCCTCAGAATCCATGTGGAAAATACCGACGGCATAGTGAAAATTGCAAAGTGTGATGTGATGGTTATCGATGGCCTGTTTAGCTAAAGTCTGATGTCACGCTGCATGTGGCAGATTTCACCTCTGCATCAAGAGATTTCAGTAAGATTTCAAGCGTTTGTACGCTACCCACGTGAAGGGTGCTATGTAAATTCAACTTGTTGTTGTAAGCACAAATGGTCACGATTTTCTGGGGAGTAAACTCACTTAAACCAAGTTTTAAAACACCCAAAAGCTTACATTTTGAAATCCCGTATTTCTTCTACCGGATCATAGAATCGTACAGCGCAGAATGAGGCCATTCGGCCCATCGTGCCTGTGCCAGCCCTTTGAAAGAGTTACCAACTAGTCCCACTGCCCCGCTCTGACCCCATAGCCCTGCACATCTGTTCTTTTTAAGTGTCTGTCTAATTCCCTTTTGAAAGTTATTATTGAAACTGCTTCCACCACCCTTTCAGGCAGTACATTCCCGGTTTTTAATAAAAATAAAAATGGGGGAAAAAGCTATTAAACCTCCCTCCCCTCCATATAACCCGTTCCTGTGAGCTCTAAGCAAACATAACCATTGTTACTTTAGTTAATTGTCTCTGATGTAATCAATTTCTCTGTGTTAACGACTGAACAGTATTATTCTTACAGCTAAAAGCTTTTTATTTTTTTGTCCACGAGATTGTAAGAATAGATTCCCAGCAATTCCTCTTTTTAAAGAGTCTTTTCTGGAGAGTAATCTGTCAAAGATTTAATGAACTATCTGTGGATGAAGCCTGTAGTTTTAATAAAAGTTCGAACAGATAAAGTGGGAGAGGACACGGGTGAGCCGTCTCAAGGCCATATTCCGCGGGAACGATACGAGCTGGAGAGAAAAAANTGGCGGAGGAGAGCATTTAATGTGCTGAGATCTGATTCACATAAAACAAGCTGGTTGGGTTGGTTGTGGATCAAACCTGCTTGTGTCTGCAAGCAATTTGGCCCCTCGCCAAGGCCCATTGTTCACCCTCAGCTGTTGGCATGGCACTCCAGATGTGCCAACTGCACGTTCCGATTTTGCCAGCTGACTGCGCCGTTTGATAACCAGCTCTCTGGATGCCCATCACCGGCCGCAGAGATAGAATTAAATGATGATGATCTTCCCACAAGTTGCAGGAGGAAGCAATGCATATAAATCTTGATTTCATCTCAGCATGAGAAGTCTTTATCCATCATCACTCATAATGAACAAGTCGTTAGCTTCGATGGATGGGTTCTGTGTTTTTGAGAGCCGCTTTTGTTCGCTTTTCGGGTGACTTTATGCATTCTGGGGGTCATATTATCTCACTGGCAAGGGAGACTGTGAGCTGACTGTGCCAGGGTAATGCTTAAACAGCTCTCATCTGCTTTTAGAGGCCCTGCCGCTACGTCAAGGGGAAAATCTGATTTAACCTGTGTGTTTAATCCACTTTGAGATTTGACTTGGGTTTTTTGTTTTGCTGGCTGCTACTTGTGGAACTTGTGGCACATTCACTAATCGTGCAGTGGTTAAAGCAGGTGAAAGTGTTTAGTGGTGAGCAAGGATGAGTGCCCTCCACAGCTCTTCATGGGCGCACACAGGGGGAAAATGCAAAGGTTTTATTATGTTACAAAAAATCTGCCTTCCTCACATTGTAATAATAATATTAATCCCTCCAAAAAAACAAAACAATAATAAATTGGTCATTTTCAATCCATGACTGTTGTGGGACATTGCTGTGCGCAATTGGCTGCCGCGTTCGCCCACAAATATACAGTCAGTTCACGTTACAGTATATTCTGTGAAGCGCTTTGGGACGTCTAGAAGACATGAAAAGCACTATATCAAATGCAAGGATTATTATTATTGTTCATGGTCATTTTTAAATTAATTTTGATTGATATCCGATCTCAGTCCAGTGTTCAGTGGCACGAAATCCCAGCTATAAAAGTTCTAGGGCTTTTTGACCAGGAGGTTGATTGTACAGTATATTGCTTGGTCTCTCACATTCTCGACTCGTACCTGTAATCAGTCTTGTTCACACAGGGAAGCTGGTGTGTGTGTGTCGCACAATCAATCGTTGCGCCCGTGTTTCTCACTCATCATCAGAAGGTTGGTGAGGTGACGGGGAATTTCCGAACTGGGGTTAGAAAGGGGGACAGTGCACTTTTGTGGAGCTTGTGAGGTGGGTGAATAACATGGAGCGGAGAGTGAGGAAGCACAGAGCTTTGGAAACGATGGGTTAATTGTTGCGCTTTGTGAGTTCAGGAACGACCACATTGCAGTTTCATCACAAATGATTTTAAGTATCTCAAGGAAATCAGAGTCACTGCTCCCACTCCTGATTAGTTTTGTGATGGGCAGCGGGGGGGTGAGGGGGGGCAGGCAGTGGGGGAGGGGGGGGGAGGGGTAAAGGAGATCCGTAGTTCCTCGCTACAGCGAGTGTGTCTTCTGTCATTGAAAAGTCCATTGCTCACTTGGGCGTCCTTCGAGCTGAAAGGAGGAAAATGATGAAGTGTGCAAAAAAAAAGTGATAAAGTATAGAAAATATTTTATATCCACATCGATCCATCTGCACAGCCGTCAGGACCTGTTCCTCGCTTTAACTACCTGAATTGATGAGTTTAAAATGTCAATCGAGCCGCTGTATTTCTACTTAAAAACATAAATGTCTGGATTCCTACCTTACGTAGAGGGAGTGTTTGTTTCACATACCCGCCCGCCCCATGCCTGCTGGCTTTGAGGCTGGTAAACGTTGAATGTTCGGCTGACCCGTCTGTCACAGGCTCGGAAATCATTATCGCTATTCTCCTCTGGAATTGATGTGCGTTGTGGGTTCTCATTGATTTCAAGGGTTCATTTTATCTAGTGTTGCTGTACCGTGACCACGTCAGAATGTTCCAGCCCGCTATCTTTGATCATTGTCTACCTCGGTACAACTCTACATTCCTCGCTCCCTCTCCTGGGTAATTTATCCTTGTGTGTGCTGTTACTGCCAGGCAGGCAGGGTGCTGGCTATTTATAGGGCAAAAAACACTGCAGATGCTGGAAATCTGAAGCAACAGCAGAAGTCACTGGGAACACGCAGCAGGTCAGGCAGCATCTATGGAGAGAGGAAAATGAGTTGACGTCTCTGGTTGGCAACCTGTCATCCGGAACTTCAGTTCTTTGTGTTCCCAGTGACTTCTGTTTTTGTTGCTGACGATTCAGAGCTGTTGTTGCCTGGTGGGTGCCAGTTTGCTTGATGAGTGGCAAAGTCTGGACCTTCTGTAAGTTGGTTGTGGAAAGCTTCCCACAAGAAACTATTGATGAAGAAAGAACCAGCCTATTTCTAGAAACGTCTCATAAAGTGCTTCACGGTAATCCCTGTCCATTGTAGCGACTGCTTTTGCCGGCAAATGTTGTAGCTGGTTTGTGCAGAGCACGCAATGGTGCAGACATTAACCTGGAGGATGGTTGGACATCGCGATGGGAGAAATGAGCTTCTCCTTGTCAAGCACCAGATCTTTAACGTCAACCTGAGGAGCCGGCAGGTGGGACCGACGTTTAACATCTCACCCAATACCTCTGACCCAATACTGCAACTGAGAGAGTCTCACTTTGGATAGTGAACTCAAATCCCAATGTAGGGCTTGTACCCACCAACCACTGTACCCAGAGTCTGGAATACAACCAACTGAGCCAAGCTGACATCTTTAAGGTGTCACTGAACCAGTGGGAGTGGACAAACTAACAGTGATGTAATTAGGTGTCAGCTTCGCTCATTCATCTGTTACCAATGACTCCTTGGATCAGTCAACCACGCCCTGGCTCCATTTATAAGATGTTACTGTACTGTGCTTCGTTCCCTTTTTAGTGGCTGTGACTTCGATGTGGGTGTGTCGGGGAAGTGGGGGTTTGTTTTCAGCTGGCATGTGGTGTCGGGGGGGGGGGAGGAGGCTTATAGAATCATAGAATATTACAGCACAGAAGGAGGCCATTTGGCCCATCGTGCCTCTGCCGGCTCTTTGAAAGAGCTACCAACTAGTCCCACTCCCCCATTGCTCTGCAAATGTTTCCTTATAGAATCTGAAAAATCGTAGAAAAATTATATTATGTGAAGATTGGGGAATCTGCCACCACTCGAAATGTAGTTTTTTTAATAAAAAAATAACAAAGTGTTAGCTGCCAAAATATACTTTTGGTTTCCCCTTTGTTCCCCTTTGTTGACCAAAGCATGTGAGCCACGAGCCGGACACATTTAGAGGCGTTTTAACCCGGAAACCTAGTCAAACACCAGTTCCCAGCCTGGAAAGGGGCTATTAAAGTAACAACAAGATTACATTGGCAGCTAGTGCAGTGGGAAAGAGATGTTAAACTTTTATTGCGGATTCTGTGAGACGCACCTCGGGATGTTTCAGTGAAATGTTGCGCTGTCTTCCTTCCGCATGTGGCGACAGGTATAGATTATAAATCTGCCTTTGCCTTTGTGCTTGTTGAAGCAGCATTACTCAGGGATGCTCGGTCCTCTCGCTATCTCAGACCTTCATCAGCTGTTGTGCGGCTACACAGATGGACGTCTGATACCTGATCGCAATGTCCCACCAGTAATCGCATTTCAACAGCGCAGGAAACTAACTGAACGTAGAATTCACATTGAATCCACCAAACCGCGACTGAGCTCTCTCTGGCGTCTCATCGCATCGAGGTCCGAAATGGGGGGTGTGGGTGGGCGTGCGATCTGTGCAGGAAGTGCCTGTGCTTTGTGCGTCGGTGTGGGAAGTGACATCGTCGGTGACCCGACGGAAGTCGACCTAACCCCGCACAGGAAGCCGGGCAGGTCCGCACCGCGCACAGGAAGCCGGGCAGGTCCGCACCGCGCACAGGAAGCCGGGCAGGTCCGCACCGCGCACAGGAAGCCAGGCAGGTCCGCACCGCGCAGGAAGGCAGGTCCGCACCGCGCGCAGGAAGCCGGGCAGGTCCGCACCGCGCACAGGAAGCCGGGCAGGTCCGCACCGCGCACAGGAAGTGAGGTCACAGCCGCCGTGACTGATTCTTGAACTGTTAAAACTCGATGTTTGGGTTTATGGACCTGAAACACCATATTATAATAGTGGGGGATTTGTGTGTGTGTGTGAGAGTGAGTGAGAGACAGAGACAGAGAGAGAGAGATATATAAATATATATAAATATATATGTGTTCTGAATGGGATTTGGGAAACACATACAAGTCTACAGAAAAAAAACAGGTTCTTAAATTGACCTGTTTGGCTTGAAAACTGCTCAAACCTCTCGGTGTTATTGTTTCGGACATGTTCTCTGGTACATAAGGTCATTCGGAGCGTGAATGTTCCAGTGCTTGTTGCAGCACTTGCTTGTCCAGTATCTTTGTTTATCACGTCGTTACTCCCTGAATTAGCACATTGTGCTGCACTGCTGTAAACCTGCCTCCTCAGGAAAGGGCAGGCAAAGGGATCTGTAACTGTCACGGTTTTATACGGGAGCTTCATAAACAACAACAGCTCCTCTGGGGAAAGCGGTATGGGGTTAATGGAAGCACTGTATCATTGCAGGTTACACGTCTGGTGCCAGAACTTTGAGGGAAAAGTTTAAATAAAAAGTGAGCAGCGCTACCTGATGGCACTGATCTCCTCTCTACAGCACAAGATGAATGTGTAAAGGAAGCCATTACGGCAGATATTTAATTAGAGGCAGACAGGTCCGATAAATCCGAACCGGCTCGTCTCAGTGGACGTGTTATGTTCAGGTTTTTTTGGTTGATGGCTTTCCTGGCAGTCACGGGTGGGGAAAAGTTTACCACTTAAAACAGAAGCACTGGCCTCCAACTGCAGACTAGGGCCGGGCTGTCGCTTGTGTGACGGACGGCAAGCAAACAATTACAGCCACTTGCTGTCGCACAGTGTAAATACTCCAGCGATCCTTCCTTTCAGAAATGTTTTTAAAAAGTTTTTAAACTCTGTTTCAACCTAATGCGTTAACACACTGGGTTTCACAGCAAAGCCACACAATATAAACTGTCCCTGCGCTTTACAGTGTAAATCCTGCCAAACCCTTTGAGATGTCTTGACGACGTGATAAGGCGCTATTTTAAATGCAAGGATTATATAATGTGCAGAAATATCTGCTTTTAGGAAAGTGTATTCATGGCGGTGGGAATGAAGCCATGTAAAGTGAAATGGGTTGGGGCCTGGCAGTGAGTTATGTTGGGGGTGGGGGTGTGTGTGTGGGTGTGTTGGGGGTGGGGGGGGCAGCAGCCTTGGAATGAGGGACCCAGTTGTTTTTTTGAACGATTTTACCCCTGGAAAGACGATTCACCAATCGACAAACAACTGGGTTCCTACTTACTACTGGTAAACAGAGGTGTATAGAGTAAGGAAACTTGCCTAAGGTTTTCCACCGTCCGGAAATTGAACTCAGGTCCTCTCGCTTGTGAGTTGACCTGAAGCTGAATAACTTTGCTGCTCTGAGGCTAGCTGCAAATTTCCTCTTGTTTTTTTCTCTATTCACGAGTTTGCAGTAAATCCTCCATCTAGTCTTTAACCCACAGCATGCACACAAAACTCCCAACAGGGGGCTGGCTCGGCTGTGATCAGGGACCTGGGGCTAATCTTCCTGCAACTCCACCAGGGTCACGGAGCCATGGCTAGTCAGTAACCCTGGGGTCTGTATGGCTCAGCCTCTGACTGAACCTCTGGAACTCTCTCCCTCAATCCCTCCGCCTTGCCCCCTTCCTCTCCACTTTCTCCCTCCCTGCCTTTTTGATCGTGCTTATGGTCACCTCCCCTCCCTCTCCTCCTGGCTCAGTGTTAGACTCCGCCACCGTCAAGCACTCCGGGACACTACCCCGCGTGAAGGGCGCTAGATAAATGCAAGTTGTTGTTGTTTGGAGAAGAAAAACCTGGGTGTAATTTATAGTATAATATTTTAACCGTAACACTAGAAACTGTGTAAATAGGGTAAAAATCCCGAGGAGTGATTTGAAGATTAATGGGCTGTGTGTAGATGGGGCTGTTTGCTCTCGTGTTTTATGAATGCCGCAGTTTGTTACAGCTCAGTAATTGCTCCCTGGTACCCATTGTTCTATACATTTTCACAGCTTCCAGTCTGCGGATGTAAATATTATGTGGAAATGTGAATGTTTGTTTATCCTTTAATAAGTCAAATGTTCACAGACCCATCTGCCACAGAAGACCCATTTCTCTGTAGTTCTCCGCGAAGAACTGGTACGTAATAGAAACCGTCTCTGAGCGCAGGCAATGAAAAAAGTGAGCATTGTGCCTCTAGGACGATTTGAGACCTGGGTAATAATTTGGTGCATTCGGCTGAACGGGAGGCGAGGTTCTCCCTGATGTTCCCCAGGCCAGAGACACAGACGCTAGGTAAACCCCTCTGTTTACCTAGCTGTAAGTAGGAACCCAGTTGTTAGTTGATTGGTGGATCGCTTTTCCGGGGCTAATCCTTCATAAATAAATAATAATTAGGTCATTCAATCCACGACTGTTTGTGGGACACTGCTGTGTGCAATTGGCTGCCGTGTTTCGTCCACAAAATATCCAGGCAATTCAATTTAAAATATATTCTGTGAAGCGCTTTGTGACGTCTCAAAGACATGATAAGGTGCTGTATCAAATGTAAGGATTAGTAGTAGTAGTTTTGCCAATTGTATAGGTCCCAGTGACAGGCCAGGCAGTCTCTCACATGCACACAGCCTGGGCAAAATATCCACTTTCACTCTGATGGGGAGAGAGTCCACTCTGCTCATTAAAAGCCTCTCCGCCAGCCTTTGATGCTTGAAGTAGCACCGTAGTTGTTAACATTGATGCAAAACTTCACGGTCCCTCGTGGTGAAGCTGATTAATTCCTGGCCAAGCGTGTGCTGGCGCGAGCCCAGGTCACAGAGCATGTAGGCGCTGGGCTCCTCAGCGCTGTGTGTCAGCTGTTGGACACAAACAAACAGGTTCACATTTTGGGGCAGATTTTATTATGGGGGCTCATTCCCCTCCCCCCGCATCCTGTGCTGTACTTTGGGGAAAGTAAGAGAGTTTATTCACAGATGAATATGGTAACGAATCAGTTTTTGGAGGCACTTGCTGACCGGATATATTAAATGGGATAGTAACAACAACATCAAATTACACGTGTACAGCGCCCTTCCCGTTGGAAAGACATCCCAGGGCGCTGGACAATCAGGGCTTTTGGTACCCGAGCTGGGAGTTGGGGTCAGGAGGGGTGGAGGGAGGTGGTTAGGGGTAGGGGTGGGAGAGTGGCCAAAGGCACAGTCAAAGAGGAAGGTCTTCAGATGGGACTTGAAGGAGGCAAGAGCGGGGATGAGGCAGAGGGATTGCGGGATAGAGTTCCAGAGTGTCGGGGCAGAAATACTGAATGCCCGACCGCCAATGGTGGGGCGGGAAGTGCTGGGGACCTGAAGCAGCCAGTGTCCGCCGAGCGGAGGGAGCGGACAGGCTGATATGGTGTTAGGAGGTCAGAGAGGTTGGGGGGAGCAAGACCGTGGAGGACTTTGAAGGTGAGAACGAGAGTTTTGTACTCAATTCTCTGCGGGATGGGGAGCCAGTGAAGCCGGGCAAGAACGGGGGTGATTGGTTTGCGTGGCATAGGGATTAGGGCTGGGGCTATTAACCGGTCCTTGTGGAATCCCAATCACGTGCAGCAGCTAAACCCGGATGCTGAAAATATCAGTCAGCCAGTCAGCGTGGGAAATCAGAAACCCTCCTGAGCTTTGTGGCTGGCTTTGAGTGTGTTGTAAAGGTGGTTTGGCTTCTCTGTATGTTTCCTATCAGGAGGATAGTCGTTTTTACTTATATATCCCAGCTCTAAATTGGTCGTCAGAAATCCACCCACATAACTATTGTAATTCAGCCATTGATCCCAACTCCTCCATCTGTAAGTGGCTGAGAGATGTAGAAAGGACACACCAGGTAGATAGCGAGCTAAAATGGCATCTTGTATTCAAATAAATGTGGTAAAAGTTTATTTTTCAATGTTAGGAAATCCACAGATTTGTGAGGATTATGAATAAAGAGACTTGTACTTTAGCCAACTTCTCCACAGACGTGACCTGCATTTTCCATAGTCATGACCAGGCCAGGAATCAACTCAGTGTCAGTCTCATAAGAGTGATGCCTTATACTGTGAGCCTTTAATCCAAAACATCTGCTTTGTGCAAACATTAGTTTCTACAAATTACAGCAATTTTTACTTTTGCGGTGACTTTGTGGCTGAGAATTGAGATAGGCTCCGGCCTCCTGCTTGTCCCTCGTGCCGTCCGTTCCACCATCGGTGGCTGTGCTTTCTCCACCACGCCCCGAAACGCTGTAACACTCTTCCACTACGCCTTGTCCCTTCCTTCCCCATCTACAGATCTTGCATGAAGACCTTCCTCTTCGACCATGCCTACGGTCATCTCCTCCCAGCTCTGTGTCGTACTCAGCCACTGTCCTGCGCTCTGGGACGCTGCCCTGCATGAGGAGCCCTGTCTAAATGCAATTTGTTGAGGCGCTATATCAAATGCAAGGATTATTGTATAATATAAAATGAAAACAAAGATCGCTGGGAACACTCAGCAGGTCAGGCAGCATCCATGGAGAGAGGAAAGTTTGGGTTATCACAAGGAATATTATTATTATTGATTCCATAACTTTTAAAAAGTGAACACCTTACCAAAAAACACAAGACTGACAAAGAAAGGACCGACTGCCTTGACGGTGCTGCTTTGCAGTGAGTTGCTCCACTTCCCCCCCCCCCCCCCTCCCCAGTGCTGAGGTTGCTGTCGATTTGGGAGTGGCTGAAATCTGTTAGACTAGGAGTGCCTGGTGATATGGCGAGCCAGAGCCTGGGTTCCATTGCTAGTTCCATTGAGCGTAGTGCCCCAGCCTGGCAGTCAGAGCCAAGCCACACCACCACCGGAGGTGTACGCTCAAATCTGAACAGATTATTTTTCAGGTCAGCCATGTGTAAGACTATGAATCTGAACCAGATGGAGAGAGCATCACACATGTGTGCCACCTACACATGGAAATTTCCCTGTGTCTGGAATGGAATTTGCACTCTCTCTCTCTCTATCTCTCACGCACACACACAGAGTGTGCATTGGAGTACTCCTGGAACTTAACCAGCCCAAACCAGCATAGTTTGCCCATTGAGAGGAGTTCTGGTGTGGTTTGCTGAATTTCTACATGTAATAAAATATGTTGTATGATAAGAACTTGCGGCTTCACGTAGGGTAATGTCTCACAGTGCTCCACATATATATAATAAAAAAAGCAACTGCAAAATGTGAGGATAAGTGCAGCCACGCCTGAGTCGGCAGATTTATTTAATTTTTTGACAACTGGTTTTACGAGGGAGATGACCAGACTTGGAAAGACTGGGTCAAATCTAAGCCTTTCCTTATTTGGATAGCACTTAGGTACAAGAAGGAACGACGGTGCCAGGCTCATGACTACCTCAGCCAAATGTCTTAATGTTGCACAGTACAAGGAAAGAAGAGAGGGGGGAAAAGAATGTTTAGATGGAACGGGGGAGGGGGACTTTTCATGCAATACTTTTCTGGCCGTGTGGATGTAATTGTTAATGTGCACGTTACTGAGATGGGGGGGAAAAGCAGCTAAAACCACATGGCCATTGAGAGGAATTCTGGTGTGATTTACTGCATTTCTATAAATAATAAAGTTAAGCGAGGCAGAAGTATGTTGTATGATAAGAACGTGCGTTTATGTAGTGCGCAGGGTAATGTCTCAGAGTGCGCCTTACACATCTGTGTATAATATATAATATATAAAAAAGTGGCTGAGAGTTTTGTAAATTTCACTTCTTGGCCAAATTTAAACCATGTGATACGAGTCGGCGCAGACAATGAGATGATCAGTCAGCAGGGATCACCGTTCTGTTTTGCGGAGGTGTTGTACTTGATTTCCAAGCTTTTTAGGCTGAAAAATCTTCCACAATCGTTCACTGATTTTTTAAAAAAAACGTAGTTCTGTATGTTAGTTCTGTTATGTGTTATGTGGAGTCCTGTAGCGTATTGGTTAGAGCACTCGCCTTACAAGTGAGAGGACACAGGTTCGATTCCCGGGTGGGACAAAACCTTAGGCAAGTTTCCTGACTCCATACGTCCCTGTTTACCTAGCAGTAAGTACAAACCCAGTTGTTAGCTGATTGGCAGATCCCTTTCCAGGGGTAATAATCCCTCCAAAAAAAATAATAAAAATGTGGTCACTCAATCCACGACTGCTTGTGGGCCACTGCTGTGCACAATTGGCTGCCACGCTTTGCCCACAAAATATACACTTTACAGATTATTCTGTGAAATGCTTTGAGACGTCTCAAATAAGTAGTAAAATGTTATATCAAACGTAAGGATTATTATTATTTCCCAGATTACTGGTGCCATGTCTGCCTATTCCCCCCAACCCCATTATAAAGATCTTTCACTGTAAAATGTTGAGAAGTTCTCAGTTTGAGTTGCCACTGCATAGTCTTGTGCGCATGTTGTTTA
The DNA here is from genome assembly GCF_018977255.1 of Callorhinchus milii. Taxonomy (NCBI): domain Eukaryota; kingdom Metazoa; phylum Chordata; class Chondrichthyes; order Chimaeriformes; family Callorhinchidae; genus Callorhinchus; species Callorhinchus milii. The sequence goes on from NW_024704749.1 coordinate 23,014,597, forward strand.
AATAGTGACCTACAACAGGAGCTGGAAATAGATTAGAAAACAGTAAGCAGGGGATTGTGAGCGGGTGTGATTTGGCAGCGAAAGCTCTTTCTCTTTCCACGGATATTACCCTGGCAAGTTTACTGCACGAAATTCCCAAGGCCATGTAATATATGTTAAAAATATTCATTATATTAGATTTACCCAGAGTTGGGTTTTCAGGCCGGATCTCTTCAGCTGTCAGTCGGATGTTAGGTGGAATTGGTTTAAACTGGAGTCGTTTTACTGGAGTAGAGCAGATGTCAGAAACCCCCGACACAACTGAAAATCCTGTCACTCTATATTTCTCTCCCCCTGCCCAGGCATGAATTCCCAAAGAAATGTGAAAAATGGAAGGGCAGAGCAGTGACTAGGGGCAGGGAGCCATCCCACTCAGCTCCCGTTAACCCCGCAAGCCAAAGCCCTAACGGATAGAGAGGGCCCAGCTGGACAAGCAGCAGGAAAGCTTGCCGGACAGCGATATCAGTGGCAAGTTATTGCAGGTTTAGCTGGTTAGATTCCAGCAGTCACCCCAACACACACTCTGGGGTTCCCAAGCCTTGGCTCTTGCCAACTTGCGCCTAATACTTTCTGGAATTAGGTAAACAGGATGCTTCCCCCCAGGGAGAGAGAGGGAACGCATTCCATTCCAACAATCTGTCTCTGGGATTTCCATGTGTAGGTGGGATGTATGGAATTCTCAGCTTGGTTTTGAAACTCTTAAGCGCAGTGATGTGATTCCGCATGTGTCAGACACCCGGCTAACCCCCAAAAAATTCACATGATAAGGCACCATATCAAATACAAGGATTATTATTATATAACACCTTTCACATCAGAGGACACAAGCTTATCATTCATCAACGCTTCACAATAGAACAACAGCATTTATACCGCGCTTTCACTAGGATAGCATCTCGGAGCTCTGCACGGTGTCAGGGTTGCATCCTGAGCTGGGGAGGAGTGAGGAAAATGTGAACATAGGCACAGTCAAAGATATAACAATAATAATCTTTGCATTTGATACAGCGCCTTATCGTGTCTTCGAGACGTCTCAAAGCGCTTCACAGAATAGACTGTAAAGTGAATCGACTATATTTGTGGGCGAAACGCAGCAGCCAATTGCACACAGCAGCGTCCCACAAACAGTCGTGGATTGAAATGGCCAATTTATTATATATTTTTTGAAGAAATTATTATCCCCAGAAAAGTGATCCACCAATCGACTGATAACCGGGTTCCTACTTACTTGCTAGGTAAACAGAGGCGTGCAGAGTGAGGAAATTTGCCCAACATTTCGTCCTGTCGGGAATCAAACCCAGGTCTCTCACTTGCGAGGCAAGTGCTCTAACCACTAGTATATCAGGTGGAATTTAAAATAGATAAAGAGGAGCGAAGCTGAGGGTTTGAGGCTAGAGGTTAGGCTAGTCCTTCCGACGTGAAAGGCGCTCTATAAATGGAATCTTGTTGTTGTTGTTGTAGTTCCAGAGGTTAGAGGAGCTGTGAAAAATCCACACAGGGGTTTGGGGGGAGTTTGCCGTTGGGCAAACTGATTATTTTACATTCAGGTTTGCCCCCAGAGGCCGGTTACACACAATACAAAACTGCTGTTCACGTGCTACGTCCGGGTATGTTGAAATGTGTGTCAGTTTATATCTGCTGCTCCCAGCACACAAGCCACACAAAATGGTGCAAAATCGCCAGTTTCTAACCTATTTTTCTCTCTGTTTTTTATTTACTATCGACCACACTGAGTTTGAATTTGGCCAGTGTATTTTTTTCATCAGGGTAATCGCAACTTCACTTGTTACAGCCTGACAAGTATTGTTTTTAGTTGATGCCTTCGCAAGATGAGGGGGGAGAGAGTGGGGGAGGAGGGGGAGAAGGAGTGGGGGGTGGGGGAGGAAGGGGAGTGGGGGTTGGGCTGGTTTAAATGGGTTCAGATGCAGGAAGAATCTGACCAAAAAGCATTGCAAAGTGAGTGATGACCGACCTAGTGAAATGTGAAGTGGCCAAAAGTTGGTTGATCTCTGGTGATCGGCTCAGTTTAGTTAGGAATTTTATCCATTAGTTTAAGACTGGATGATGGTAATTTGGTTGCATCCAAGTGTCTTGAGAAAATTGGATCTTTGATAAGCACCCTGTTATCAGAGGGGGCGAGCGATTCATTTACATTTAGATGAGTATTGATTATTTATTTACTCGCTGAACTAGGATTCTTTTCCAATTTTACCTGAATGGTCTGTGTTGTCAGCTAAAAGAGAGATAGAGCTCCTGACACCAGCCAGATAACAGCACTTTGCTGCCAAGATAAAAGTTCCAATGGAGCTTTTTCTGGTGTTGACTGAAAGTGAAAGTTTAAAAATTAGAATTGATGGGTTGCTCTTCCAAAAGGTTTTCTGAATTTTATTTCAATTTGGTTCAGGTTTGTTAAGAGCCTTAACCTCTTGTCTTTTCACATCAAAGAGAGAGAGAGAGAGAGGTGTGAACTGTGTGCTGAAAGAGCAGGGCAAGGTTTTATAGGCACTGACCCTAACTTCTGTAAATGCAAACAACACGCAAACACAGCCATTTAAATCTAATTTTATGTTACGGAGGAGAAAGATTCTCTCTGATATCTGCACAGAAACATTGATTGTCCAGCGCCTTGGGGCGTCCTCCCGACATGAAAGGCACTATCCAAATGTAATTTTGTTATTGTTGTTTCATCTGCACAGATTGTTTCGACAATGATTAGGCTTTAGTCTGGCTCAGCTGGGAGCACTCTCACCACTGGGTCAGAAGGTTGTGGGTTCAAGCCCCACGTTGGAACTGAAGCTCATTGTCTAAGACTGACACTCGAGCTCGCAGTCAGCTGTGTGAAGCCATTTGAGACGTCCTCCCGACATGAAAGACGCCATATAAATGTTAATTGTTGTTTCAAGACCAGGGGTGGGGTCTGAATTGTCAGAGACCCTGTCCTTCGGATGAGATGTTTAACCAAGGTGCCCGTTCAGATTGATGCTTAAAGTCGTTTTTACACTATTAGAAAGGAGAAGGGAGTTTCTCCCGGTGTCATGGCCAACCAAATAAATCCTCCAAAATCCGTTGCTTGTTCACCTCAGTCCTGAATACAGAACTTTTCTGAATACAAAATGGGCACCACGTTAGCTCAGAAAACAGTCACCACATGATAATAATTACAGCAAAGCTGCTTGAGACATTTTATGATTTCAACACAAAATATCCGTCACCTTTTTAGCAATATGAAAAGTGCCGTCTGTTTAATAACCTTCGATTCCTGTAACTAAACAACTGTGTCCCTTAGCTCAGTGGTTAGAGCACTCACCTCACAAGCTGGAGAACCTGGGTTTGATTCCCGGGCAGGGCGAAACCTTGGGCAAGTTCCCTTACTGCACGCGCCTCGGTTTACCTAGCAGGAAGCAAGAACCCGGTTGTGAGTCGATTGATGGTTCGCTTTTCAGGGGGTAATAATCCCTTCAAAAAATAAATAACAATAATAATAATTTGGTCACTCAATCCACGACTATTTGTGGGACACTGCTGTGCACAATTGGCTGCTGCATTTCGCCCCAAAAATTATAGTTCAATTCACTGAACAGTATATTCTGGGAAGAGCTTTGAGACATCTCGAAGACGTGATAAGGCGCTATATCAAATGCAAGGATTATTATTATAAACACAACAGTGACTTTTTGTTGTGCTGCAATCCCACACCACTGGGGTAATTTACGGGCACCCACTTTCTGATGGCATTGCTGAAGCTTATGTGTTTTTTATTGGCTCGGAAACACTCACATACTGTCAGCTTCATGGTGTAGCATGTTTATGCATACACAAGTTTTTCTGCCATTGCAATAATGTGCCTGCTGTCTCGTATGGTAAAACCCCCAGTTGACATGTAATATCCTAAAGTGTCTTGCAGATTATGATCTGTCACTTTGCTGAATTTATATTGATTTACAAAGACAGCTTGTATTACCGTCGCCATCAAAGATTAAAGCCGCATTTGTTCACTGTATATGTAAATAGGATAGCGTTAGTATGATTCAGGTAATTTAGTGAATTATATTAATTAAGCAATGCTCAATAATTCATCAGGATAATTGAAATAAAAGATCTTCACGCCTGATGTACCAAAAACACTATCTTAAATTGCAAAATTAGTGCTCCCGTGCTGCAAGTCATCTTTTGTCGACTCATTACAGAGACAGTTCTGAAATCCCTCTCGAATGGCTAACTGGTTCCGTCGCAAAGTTGTAATATAATAACAATAATAATCCTTGCATTTGATACAGCGCCTTTTCATGTCTTCAAGACAACTCAAAGCGCTTCACAGAATATATTGTAAAGTGTAGTGACTGTATTTTGTGGGCGAAATGTGGCAGCCAATTGCACACAGCAGCGTCCCACAATCAGTTGTGCATTGAGTGAACAAATTATTATTATTTTTATTTATTTAGTTTATATTTCCGGGCTTTGTATCGACAGCTGCTTGCGAATCAGTAACATGCCGTTTTCCGCATAAGGAACTGCAATTGTTTGCAAATCTAAATCAGCATTGATAATACCATGTAGGTTGCCTGCCCGGTGTCTGAAAGGGGAGAGAAAAGACGGTTGAGAGACGCTGCTTGTTCTGACAAAGGATCTCCCTCTAAACCTTAACCTACCTTTTTCTTTCAGATACCGAGCAGTGTCTTGTGCATTCCCATCATGTTCCGTTCAGTAATGAAACTTCGTTCTGAAAGCAGTCTCCGCTCCCCCCCCCCAAATAAAACAAAGCTCAGTGAGCACGGCTTGCCACGTAAATGGCTCTTAGGAAAGCTGCAATCAAAATCTATTTGGTTTTGGAGCCACTGATGTAGAAAGTTTGCTTGTTTTATATATAACGTGAAAATCAACGGCATCATAAATGTCAAGACAACATTGGAGAGGAACACACGTGCGCACAAACACACACACACACATGTGCGCACGCACACACACACACACACACACACACACACAAGAGTGCTTTAGAATGAAATAACATCCAGGGATTGCATTTCCTAATGGGATCTTACAAAATGCTCAATGGGATTGAACAAAGAGAATTCAGAACAACACTGTCTGTCGGGCCAGTAGGGCAAGAGAAGAGGGCACAGGTTCAGGGAGGCTGAGGGTAAATTCAGGACAGACACCAGGAAGACTTGTGGAGTCCTGTAGCTCAGTGGTTAGAGCACTCGCTTTGCAAGTGAGAGACCTGAGTTCAATTCCAGGCAGAGGGCGAAACCTCGGGCAAGTTTCCTTACTCCACACAGAGCCTAATAATAATCCCTCCAAAACCAAAAACAATAATAAATTGATCATTTTCAATCTACGACTGTTTGTGGGACATTGCTGTGCGCAATTGGCTGCCGCGTTCGCCCACAAATATACAGTCAATTCACTTTACAGTGTGTTCTGTGAAGCGCTTTGGGACGTCCTCCGGACGTGAAAAGCGCTATATCAAAACGCAAGGATTATTATTATTATTATTCTTTTACACTGATTGTAATTAACAGCGGGGATTGTTTACCAGGAAGTAGAGACCAGCATCATCATCAGCAACTTGAGTTTATATAGTGCCCTCCTCAGGGGGCAGTGTCTGGGAGCGCTTGTACTTATGTAAGAAGCCGCTTGATGCTGTAGTGGGTATTCTGTAAGGATGAGAGCCAAGAGTGAGTAGAATGTAACGCCTTCCAGTCCCACGTCCAGCACTCAGCTGCCGAGCATGATCATGAGCATGTTGTGGGCTGTCTCCCAAGTTCCCATTGCCTTGCACCAACCATCTATCCCTTCTTATGGAGTCCTGTAACTCAGTGGTTAGAGCATTAGCCTCGCAAGAGAAAGACCTGTGTACGATACCCAGCTGGGCAAAATGTTGGGCAATTTTCCTTCCTCCACACGTCTCTGTTTACCCAACAGTAACTAGGAATCCGGTTGTTAGTCGATTGGCGGATCACCTTTCGAGGATAATAATTCCTTCAAAAAAGTAATAATAATGATTTGGTCACTCAATCCACGACTGTTTGTGGGACGCTGCTGTGCGCAATTGACTGCTGCGTTTCGCCCACAAAATATACAGTTAATTCACTTTACTACTGCAAAGGGCTTTGAGACGTCTCGAAGATGTGATAAGGCGCTATATCAAATGCAAGGATTATTATTGTTGTTGTTATCTTCAAAACATTCTTAAAAGTCTTGCCAGGATTATGAAAAGTCTTTCTCCTCAACCAGCTTACACTGGTCAACACTCGCTTACACTGCTCCCTCTTTGCTCACCCGTCACACTTGTGAAGTCCATCGAGATGTTCGTCCCACATCAAGCTACACAATTGCAGGTTGTTGCGCAGTGTGGGGATGGGGTGGTCAGAATCCAAGGGTTGATTTTTTTTTAAAAAATGTTTTGACTGAAGTTTCCGCGCAGTTAGGATGAAAGTTTCTCATGTACATTATTTCCCAGCCTTATTCTTTCTCATTTCAGGGCATCAGTATCGGCTTGAGAAGCAAAGTGAACCTAACGTAGCTGTAGATTTAGACCGTACCTTAGAGAGTCAGAGCACTTTGGAATTCTGTCTGGTCAGAGAGTACAGTAAGTTTTAACCTTTCAACTTTTTACATAAATTACCTGTCAGCCAAACCACTGAATAGAAATGTACACGTTTTGAGTAATTTCCTATTTTTAATAAGAGAATACGAAGGTTTAAGGCTATTAACATAATGTAAATTAGCATTTCTGTGGCTAATTATTATGCGCAGTGCCCGACACGTGATGTAGAGACAGACGGCTTTGATAACTCACTTCACTGTGAAACATGAAGTGACTGCTCTTTCCATCCACTGTGATTGACAAAGAAGAGCACATTTCTTGACATTGCGATACACAAATTGAAAATTTTGGGGGAGAAAATCTTGGCAGAAACTGACTCTGCATTCCTTATCTGTTCCGTTTCACACTCTGTGTCAGGTACAAATGTGATATCAGCAAATTCAGTGCTTAAGTGACTTGTCTAAGGCTTGTTAACTGTGGATTGCTGGAATCAGAAATCTCATGGTTACCATTGTGGAGTGTGCTTGCATTCGCAACTGACGATCTGAATAACTTTGCTTTAAAGTATGATCTGCAAGTTAGAAAAGCATGACGGGCAATATATGCATCAGCAAGTTTTTTTTTCTCTCCTTCAGACAATTATCCATGGCGCTCAGCTCAGCAAACATTTCACATTCTTTCACCTCCCTCATTTGGGGTGAAAAAAAAGAAAAAAAAATTTGAACCAGGAATCTCGCTCGGCCCGAGCATCTCTTTAAAAAGAACTCCAACTGTTACAAAGAATTGGTGTTAAATTTGACTGTCATTTGTTACTTTGCTCTCAACCACAAACCCTTTTTTTAATCTGGTCTGAGCAGCTTATTAGCGGGAATTGCTGAGTCCAGCAGTGTGAGCGAGCTGAATGAATATCTACGCTTTAAATATCTAAGTTAGGATCATATCTGCTGCATTTCCATTGCACAATGCTGAGATCAGTGATAACCTCTTCCCCCCTCCCCCCCCCACCACTCATCAATTCCACCAATGAATTTTTAAGCAATAAAAAACAAATTACAACCTAAAAATGAACCGTGGAAAACAATTAAGATGTTGATCGCATTTCTTTTTAAGTGGTTTTAGAGAGGGTGACTCGTCACTTTTATGACTCGAGAAGTTTTCGAACAACAACGTATTTCCGGAAAAGCGATCGATCATCTAACGTGCATTTGTTGAGTTGTTTTCGAATGAATTCCTGTCACCCGAAGAACAGCACCGTTCACTGTCCCAATTCATACAATACAAAGTTATATTTGTATAGCGAACTTTCATGTCAGGAGGACGTCCCAAGGTGCTGGACAGACGAATTTGGATCCGAGCGGGGGGTTTGGGATCAGGAAGGGTGGAGGGCAGGGGGGGTAGGAGGGCGGCCAAATGCGCAGTCGAAGAGGAGGGTCTTGAGACGGGCCTTGAAAGATCAATTTCATTTAATCTGTTCCAATTGAGAAACTTTGGTGAAAGTCCAAGGTCTATATAGCGCAGGACAGTAGCCAAGGTGGAAAAATTATGAGGGAGGACAAGATGTGTTGATTAAGCAGTGCCACCCTTGGGTTTTGAAACACCTTTGGATGTTAGAAGGAAGGGTGACAGCAGAGGTTGGGATCTGGGAATAAATCAATAAGGGTAGGAGATGGTGCCATTAGGCTGGATATCAACACGGTGACACGAAAGGACACGGAAATAACTTTCCATGTGTAGTAACTATAGAATTGTTAGGTCATTGTATCTATATGGTTTATGTTGTGTGTGCGTGTGTGTGTGTGTAAGCTAAATACAGGAACCCCCACAACCTTAGTATTGCAAATAATATGGTTTTCTCTTCCCAACTCCAGCGAGTGTCTGAATTTGTTTCACATGAACTCTGATATTTTACTTTATTGCAATGCGAGTGTGTTATTCTGATGACCTACACTGATTATTTTTATCTTGTCAAAATGTCACACTAACCCTGTGCTGAACATTACTCGTTATCCACACAATATCACTTGCATTAGTTGACGCTGCCACACTTGATATTGACAGTTTTTTTTGTTGGCACGTTCTCTGGGCTGGTAATTATTCAGCGTTAATAAATAAGAGCTTGCATTTTTATAGTTTCTTATCATTGTGAAACCTTCTCAAGTGCAGTTTTTGTCGGCAGCCGTTCAATCCCACAAACAGCTACGAGGTGAAGGGCAAGTGAATCTGGAGGTTTGTGGTCAGGTTAACAGGTTAATGTGGCCCTTTGGTTAATGTCACACCTGACAATACAAACTCCCCCAGCCCTGCCCTGCACTGCAGTTTGCTCAGGTCTAAGCTATAATTATTTTCAATCCAATTAATTCTGTATTAATGGTGATTTGGGCTTATTCATAACATAGATTTTATTATCCATAATTATTGTAAAATTGGAGTTTGATTACAGACCAGTTGTAGCTTGAGTATCAACGAAAAGGACTCGGAGAAGCATCTAGTGTATATGATTATAGACGGTCATGCAAACATGTAGAAATGACTTTGAAGTGGCACAGTCTGATCGCATGTTTCCGTCACCGGCCGTGTGTGCATGTAAATACCACCGGAAGCTGCAGAATGATTGAAAAAGAGTCTAAAAGATAAACCAATAACGGCAGCAAATTAAGAGCAAACTGGGCAGCCAAGACCAGAGCCTTGGTGGAAGCTCAGAAGATGGTAACATACAGAAATGCGCCAGGCCAGACCTTGTCAGGGAGTTTTTCAGAGGCAGTAAAGAAATGCTGTGTGTTGCACCGAAAGCCGGGGCCTAAATACGTCACTTCTTTAAATTCAGACTGAAAATAGCAAAGCTCAGATACACATCGCTGCAGCCTGCAGTGTTCCTATCAGTGATGTGTTGGCATTGAAATGTGTCGAGTGATTTATACATACTCTGCGAGTGTTTAAGTGAAACACGCTTGCTTATCCTACAGAGAAAAGTAACGTGTTCTTTTTTAAAAATATTGAGAATGTTATGGTGATTTTTCTCCGCGAGATGTTAAATAGAAGTGACAGAATACATCAAAGTGTAAGATCAAACTGGTTTGGTCATTCACAGGAAAGTGATCTGTGTGGGTTAATCATTTAAAAAGCAGTTGTCTCAGTCTAGGAAATGTGTTCATGAATAGCTGATCTTAACTGAGATAATAAGCATCTCTCTCTCTCTCTTTCACTCTGTATTAGATTAAAATTCGCTGTCAATGAATCTTACTGTACGCCCGAATGCCACAGTTATTTTACAGTATTCTCTTGAAGTAGTTCTGAAGTGCCCTGAGGCAGCGGGTTCCAGGAACCTGCCCCATTTACACAGTTGCTGGAGACGATCGCTGTGTTTATTGGCCTAATTTCCTCGTTGCTACTTCAGTTCTCTGTAGGGAGACATTTCCCCTCTCCCCGCAGGGCAGGTCACAGCATGAGGGGCCAGTACAGGAGTCAGTGCACGGCTTTCAGGGGCAACGTGTGACATAATAATAATTAATAATCCTTGCACTTGAAATATCACCTTATCATTTTATTGAGGCATCTCAAAGCGCTTCACAGAATATAAGTCGATTGACTGTATGTTTTGTGGGCGTAATGTGGCAGCCAATTGCGCGTAGCAGCGTCCCACAAACAATCGTTGATTCGGTGACTTTTTTTTTTAGTGATTATTAACCCGGAATGCAACCTGGCAATTGACTAACAAGCAGGTTCCTACTTACTGTGAGGTAAACAGAGGCGTGCGTGTGTGTGTGTGTGTGTGTGGAGTAAGGAAACTTGCCTAAGGCTTCGCACTTCCCGGGAATCGAACCCGGCTCCTCTCGCTTGCGAGGCGAGGGCTCTAACCACTACACTACAGGACTGTCCACTATTACGTGGCAGAGTCGCTGCTGAAGATGTGGCTGCAAAAAGGGGTTAGTTAGACACTGTGGAAATATTGCCAAAAATTGTCCTGCTCGATTCTATAAATTTCTGACTAATAGCACATGAATGGCCCTGTTTTATTCTTCCTCATTCATTTGGCATTCACAAATACTGTGTATGAATAGGCTGCCACTGCGTCTGGAGTCCATCCATTAACCATTGTCCTGACACACGGTGTGTGACTGGGACCTGATCCCAATCCTGACTAGGGCTTTTACCTGTGTCCTGTCAATCTTGCGTAGCTGCAGAATCATAGAATTGTACAGCACAGAAGGAGGCCATTCGGCCCATCGTGTCTGTGCCGGTCTTTTAAAAGAGCTTCCAAATCAATCCCACTCCCCCGCTCTCTCCCCATAGCCCTGCAAACTTGGCCTCCCCAACTGTAATCATTCTTGAACAGGCCATAGAATGGAATGTCTCCCCTTTAAGTGACAAAGACCCAAATAATGTTGGGTTAAGTTGCTGCTGGTCGTCTTGGCAGTGGGTTCTCAGGAATATTGTACTAACAAAGCAAGCAGTGGAGTCCTGTAGCTCAGTAGTTAGAGAACTCACCTCGCAAGCGAGAGACCTAGGTTGGATTGCCGGCGGGGCGAAACGTTGGGCAAGTTTCCTTACTCCACACATCTGTGTGGAGTCCTGTAGCTCAGTGGTTAGAGCAATCGCTTTGCAAGTGAGAGACCTGAGTTCAATTCCAGGCAGAGGGCGAAACCTTGGGCAAGTTTCCTTACTCCACACAGAGCCTAATAATAATCCCTCCAAAACCAAAAACAACAATAAATTGGCCTTTTTCAATCTACGACTGTTTGTGGGACATTGCTGTGCGCAATTGTCTGCCGCGTTCGCCCACAAATATACAGTCAATTCACATTACAGTGTGTTCTGTGAAGCGCTTTGGGACATCCTCCCGACGTGAAAAGCGCTATATCAAATGCAAGGGTTATTATTTAGGATTATCTCTGTTTACCAAGCAGGAAGTAGGAACCCGGTTGTTTGTTGATTGGCGGATCACTTTTCCAGGGGTAATAATTCCTTTAAAAAATAATCGCTCAATCCATGACTGTTTGTGGAATACTGCTATGCGCATTTCACCTACAAAATATACAGTCAATTCACTTTACAGTATATCCTGTGAAGCGCTTTGAAAGTCTCAAAGACGTGATAAGGCGCTAAATCAAATGCAAGGATTATTATTATTAAGTGGTCCTGTTAGAACTTGCTCCAGAGTCCCTTGCTTTTGCGATTGATCAAAGCATTTTTGTCTAAAACAGCCATTAAGCAGTGAGTGAGACATGAACCTCAATTGCTTTGAGTACGGAACAAGAGGAGACTCGCCCAGGGGAGACAGACGCCTTTATAAATGACCTCTGAGAAAGGCGAGATCTCTGAGATTGAACCTGGGCTCCCAATTGTCCCTGGTGATGGCCTGGGCTGCCTCCGGTGTAAGAGGCAGTTTTCATACTCGATGTGGAGTCCTGTAGCTCAGTGGTTAGAGCACTTGACTCGCAAGATGGCATTAATTCCCGGCAGGGGAAAATGTTGGGCAAGTTTCCTTACTCCACACATCGCTGTTTACCTAGCAGGAACCCGATTGTTAGTAATTGGCCGATCACTTTTCCGGAGGTTATAAATTCCTTCAAAAAAAAATAATAAATTGGTCACTTCAATCCACGACTGTTTGTGGGACGCTGCTGTGCACTGTTGGCTGCCGCGTTTCGCCCACAAAATATTCAGTCGATTCATTTTACAGTATATTCCAGTATATTCCGTGAAGCGCTTTGAGACTTCTCGATGATGGGATAAGGCGCTATATCAAATGCAAGGATTATTATTATTATTTACACTTGAGGTTTGGTGCAAATAAATCCAAAACCACAAAGGTTGATCCGTGGACCTTTTTCCTCCATAGTTTTACTCCTTATAGTTTTCTTTACACTCTTTGTAACCGTGTATAGCATCCATTCTAATCGGTTACACATTGTCATAAAGTGCTTCGAGACGTTTTATTCTTTTTACGTGAAAGGTAAATGCAAGTAGTTATTATTATTACCACTTAAGAAATTGGGAAATAAAATGAAAATAAAGCATTCAATGCTATTATGTACTCGCCACTAATTGTTAAGTACATTCCTGATGCTAAAATGTAGGTGGTATCATTTTGCGATGCTGTTTGCTGAAGCCATTGATTGAGTCTTTAGGTCCCTTCGAGACATGTTGGCAATCTTCCACTAATAACAATTGCAGAAAAATGTGACTCCTGCAAATCCCCAGTGTGTATTTGAGAAGATGGCTGATGGTTGCATGCACTACCCTTGATTGCCAAACCATCAGAGGAAGATTCTGTGTGATAAACGCAGCCTGCACTCCAGTCCCGTTGGAAACGCTATTACTATCCCACTATTGAGGAATCGATAGCATTACAGGGCACCTGTATTTACCAGCATTAATCTTACAGGGGACTGCTGACTCTAGGTCCCTGCTTGTACTTTACATATTGCATCAATGTTTTGTTTCATCGCCCTCCTTTCTCTCCCTTTCTCTCCAGCCTTATTCACCAGTTCAGTTTCTAGGGAAAATAAAAAAAACAATAAGTAATCCTTGCATTTGATGTAGCACCTTATCACGACTTTGAGACGTCTCCATTGATTATGTTTGCATAGAGTATATATATAAAAATACAGTATATATTTAATCCAGACAATGGGAATTCCATTTCTGTGTGTGTGTGTGTGTGTCTCGTAAATGTGTTTCTTTGTCACTCAGAAAACTTTTGACTTTGAACGGTTTACCATATAATATGCAGAGCTCAGGCTCAGGCTTGTGCAGGGAGAGCCATTGAAACACCTCTTTCAGGAAACAATGAGACTAACCAGGTTTGGGTCAGGCTGACTTGCAGAAACTCCCCTCTAGAAGTAGATGGCTGCTTCCATAATATTAATAATAATAATAATGTCAGGATTGTCAGGCTATAGACTTCACTATCAAAAGGCCTGGCCTTTCGCCATGAAAGGAGGTCCACACCCCTACCTCTGGAAGCTAATTTTGTGCCTCTAAATCTTTCTGGTTGTGTAGTTTTCATATTAATAAGCATTATGAGCAGAGCACCCGATGGTATGGCATTACCCACAGCTGCTGGCCGTGGGCTGAAGATACCCGGTTACGTTCTCCTCACTTGGGGGGCACACGGCTGCTTGGGAAAGACTTCTCTTCCCTGTTTGAAGGTCTTAAAATTACGTCCTGTCCCATTGGCGATTCATCAATAAACTCATCAATAAACTCCTCAATGATGTCCTGATTTATGGGTTTAATAAATTAGTGATATTACAATTGATGAAGGTTTAACATGCAGATAAGTGGTGAAGGGTTGAGAAGCACTGATTTAATTGGTATGAAGGTCGTCTCTTATTTCCGGAGTGTGGTTTTCCCATTGGAAATGCAGCCCCGATTGTTAATGTTTTGGGCTCTTTGCCTGACCCTGTGTTTGGTAAATGTTCGATTCCTCTCCACCATGAAAAATTGCTTGAATCCAGACCTTGGGAACTCAAATATAACAAAATATATAAATTCCCAGAGAGCAACGGAGAGAATTTCATAGCAGCTCCCCCAACCACCACCGCCCCCTTGCTGGCCAGGAAACATGGGGTTTTAAAAAAAAGTCTTCCAAATTCTGACTGAATTTGAGAGGAAAAAAGTCAGGTTTTGAGTGAAAAGTTCGCGCCCTGGTGTGTAGATTTTCACAAAGGATTCCTCAGCAACTTTGTTTATTATTATTATTGCCACGCAAAGAAGTGGATTTATTTTTTTTAAAAGGAAAGTTTAAAAACATAAAGGGTAGAATAATGTGGGGCAAAATGACTGAGTATAGAATTGAGATGGAAATCTCCTTCCCGCCGTCAGAACCTTCCACAAATACGGACTCGGAAAAGTTTTGCTCTGCAGCTCGTCTCCGGTTTTGTTAGTCTTGGCGACTGTTTCTTTGATTTTCTTCCCTGTGGTTGGTGCCTGTTTGGGTTTGGTAAGCCGCTAAATTGGTTTGGCAAGTTGCTATTTTATTGCCTTTTTTGGTTGGTGGTGTTGTGTGCATACTTTTCATAACATTACAAATGTAGTCATTGTTCCGAGAGGGGAGTTCCTGGGTGGAGGACAGATTTGTGTTCCATTAATACTGGATTTGAGGTACAGATCAGCCATGATCTTATAAAATGGCGGAACAGGCTCGAGGGGCTGAATAGCCTACTCCTGTTTCTATGTCTCACTCACTCAGCCTCTGGGACTCTAGTAAGGACACTATAAAAATGCAAGTTGCTGTAGGCCCTGTAAACATCATTTATTTAGTCTTACAGCTTAAGAATTGGCACAGAATTGTGGGGGAAAAAATCTCAAATTCAGTTATAATTTGGAACTGCAGAAAACCAGCGTCCAGACTGAATTGGGGAATTGTCCACAAAGCTACACAATCTACAACTTTCACACCCCTGAACTGAGAGCCGGTGGCATGTCTTTTACACAGAGAGTTGCTATGGTCTGGAACGCACTGCCTGAAAGGGGGGTGTAAGCAAATTCAATAGCAGTTTTTAACAGGGTATTAGACAGCTGCTTAAAATGGAAGAATGTGCAGGGCTACAGAATAAAAGCGGGGGAGTGGGACTAGTTGGTAGCTCTTTCAAAGAGCTGGTACAGGCACGATGGGCCGAATAGCCTCCTTCAGTGCTATAAAATTCTATGATTCTAAAATTATTTTCTGACATGCCATGATATGTCGAATGTTTTTTTTCAACTGTGTTCCTCTTTCGCCCCCTCCCCCCCACACCCCCTCTTCTCTCCACTCCACTCCCCCCCCAGGCTCGCGAGGGGAGGAGAGCTCTGAGGAAGAGCCTCCTTTGGACATGACAACAGTGCAGGACATCCTGAGCAGCCATCGTTACAAATCCTACAAAGTCAGCATCGTTCACAAGCTGCGCTTCACCACTGATGTCCAATTAGGTAAATGGTTTGTTTCACTGGGATACACCACGTCAATACTGTCAGACCATTGGTGGGGGGAGGGGGGGAGAGGAGAGAAGGTTCTTTTTGTTTTACCATTTTCACTTAAAATTAATTAACCTTTTGTTCCCTTCAGGCTTCTTCCCATCCACATTGTACAATCCTGTAATGGTATGATAATATTGTCGACGTTAATTACATTAATTGTAAAATTAGCTGATTGTTCGGATTGCGGAGGAAACAGCGCCATAAGGTTTTGGACGGTAACTAGCACATTACTGAGAGAATCTGATGTCTTGAAAAGCGACTGAACGGTGCAATTACGAGCTTCATTTACATTTTTTTTTCTTCCCCACTTTGCAAAGTTCGGCTGACGGTTGGTCTTGCGTTGTAGGAGTTGGACATAACCGTCAAAGAAAATCAAACCCAAATCACGTCCTTCAGTTATCTCACTTCCATTTCAGAGAGCTTTTTCAGACACTGGGGTGTCGTCGTGTCATTCAGTCATGCCACGTCATGACACATGTCATTGAGTGCTGGTGGGAAGGGTGCCACGATACAACAACAACAACAACTTTCATTTATATAGCGCCCCACACGCAGGGTTGTATCCCAGAGCGCTTGACACCGAACAGGGGGAGGCGGAAGGTGACTGTAACCAACATCCACCCCAGACCCTCTCTCTCTTTACCCACCCACCACCCCTCACATTTTCCTAAACCTGATTTCGGCTAATAAAGGTTCAGGCCAGTGTTTGGCGAAAAACAATAAAAAAATCTGAGTTTCCTCCCCAAGCTAATTTAAAATAGCTTCCTCCCTAGGGTAAAGTTATGGCACAAATGAAGCCACGACTGAACCTATCTCCTCTGCATCAAATGTTGTTGCCAGATGGAATAAAACATTTTGAGATTTTAATCCCTTTTTTTTTGCTGTTGACACTTTCAACTGCGTCGGTTGATGTAAAACTATGCTGTCATCCTGCACTTAATTCTGACATGCACATTTTGAAGGGATTTCATTTGACAGATGCACAAGTCCTGGCAGCCTTCGTCTATTAAATAAATGTACGTAAACAGCTTGAGTTTGGGGCTAAATTTCGCCTTTTTTTTTGTGGGTGCCAGTTTTTCGGCGAAAATAAATCGATTGCATTTATAACATTTGCCAGATGCCGGAGGTGGGGTCAGAGAGGGAGTGAATCCAGGTGTCGCCTGTGTTTCTTTTACAGAGAGACATGGAGCGTATTATCTGGAAGCAGTGGGTTGGGTCGTGGGGGGAAGTGGGGGTACAGGCTGAGATCGCTTACACAATCGTGGCAGTTTCACCCACACAGTACACAGTCACTACACTTTGCAATATATCCTGTGAAGCACTTTGAGACGTCTCGAAGACCTGATAAGGTGCGATATCAAATGCAAGGATTATTAGTATTATTTTTATCATTAATCATTTCATGGCGCAATTCTTCAGCTGCCTAGACAATGCCAGACCCCTGCGGCGTGCGAAAATGTGAACTTTCACCTGACACTCGGTGTCACTGGGAGGAATGTCCGGTGATATTTAAGGAGAAAAATGTGTGTGTGGGTTACATTTCTTGGTTAGAGTTTATATTTGCTCTGCTGTAACTGTGAGGATCCTTTGTAAAGTTAAGTAAATTTCATGCAGTGCACGTGTAGCTAGCAGGGGACTTTGCAGAGGGCAGAGTGAAATGTCATCAGGTTTACATTCACACCAGGAAAGCCTGACTTACGAGCGCTCGATCCCCCAGCGCCAACCTTATTCTCTGAGTATCATCCCAATGGAGATTGTCCCATTTTGCAAGGGTTCCTCTGGGTTTACGACAGGTCACAGTGAAGGGGAAGAGAGGGAGGGAAGAAGGGAAGGGAGCGCTCTCTATACGTAAGGAACGTTTAGCAAAGCCTCCACTTTGTTTCTGGACGGTTTGCTGCTGTGGGTTGGCTTCCAGGAAGGATTTTTGTCTCCGTGCATCTGGAAGCCGTCAGAATAAAAAGCTTGAAAAGGTCATCCCTTATCAGTAAAGATAAATGATATAAGGGAAGGGGGAGCTGTTAAGGAAACGAATGGCGCAGCCTGCTCAGTACTGATGGCACTGACCTGTGAGTGCAGCTTTCAGGGGTTAATGCACCTTTCAGAGTGCTTATAAATGTTTTAGTCACATTTTAATTCCATCTGCTGTATGCAAGGTATTGCCTGTCACTCGGTTCCATGTAAACCTGCCCTTTAAGAGTTACTTAAGGTGAAGCACAGGATACGTACCGTAATGTTCCCGACCTCTTCAGAACCTTCCTTACACTTGGGCTTTGCCCTCCACACAGCCACACTCTCCCCAAAGTCATTTTTCTCAGTCAAATCTTTCTCGGAAATCATTTTGCTTTCAGTCCGTTTTTAACTTGCTGACATGTGTGGCTAACAGTTACAAGATTGGGGCTGACATGTAAAGACTTTGCCCTGCTCCCTTACCCTAACCCTAACCCTGCTAGTTATGTATATATATATTTTTTTTAAAAAACTTATCACACGAGTGGTCCAGATGAACGAGGCCCCTTCGGCTCATTCGATCTGTCCGTCCGCCCTAAGGTTTTCCTATTACACCATCAAACTGTTTGTTAAATGAGTCCCAGTCTCCTGGCCTCTCCTACCCTTGCTGGTAGCTTGTTATCTGGAAGATTTGAGGTAAACGCCAGCCCAGAGTGTAGCCAGATTCTCTTTACTTCTTGGGGGCAAACAGTATAAACCATCTCCCAGTTCACAGGCCAAGTCCTGCTCCCTGTTCCCAGGCCAAAGTTGAGACTTGGAGCATAGGCAAGCAGGCCAGTCCCAATCCCTGATGCTTAATTTATGGCATGTTAGACAACTGGAAGCAAAGAGGCTTTACTTATGTCAAGCGGCAGAGATAGTGAGCAGAGTCAAGCTCCTCAGCTTGTTGCAACTGACATCCTGATTGGGGTTTGTGTGTTTACAGTCTGCGTGTGTTGGGTTTCTGTTCCTGGAGCCATCGTTTCCTCTCGGCCGCCCACATGATAATCCTCCCGTTTGATACTGCGCCTTAGCACGTCATCGATACGTCTCAAAATGCTTCATAGGATTTTACTGTAAAATATAGTGACTGTATTTGGTAGGCAAACACACAGAGCCCAAATGTCTCCACAAACAGCCAGTTTGAAGTGAGTGACCAATCTTACTGTTCATTATCGTTTACCGATCATGACACCAGAAGAGAGAAGCTCCCTTCTCTCTTTATATATAAAACAAGAGGCCTCCTCTGTACTGCACTGAGGCCATATATTGACCCACCACTCCCTCCACTCAGCTGGCTCCACGTCCCCCTGCCCGACACACACCACCATTGGCAGTCAGGCCTTCAGCCTCTCTGCCCCTACCCTCTATGGCACAGTCCCTTCAAGGCACGTATCAAGATCCTCCTCTTTGACCGTGCCTTCATTCACCCTCTTACCCCCACTCTCCCTGCTCTCCACCCCTCTTGATCCCAACCCCCAGCTTGGGTCCAAATCCCTAACTCCCCAGCACCTTGGGACGTTCTCCCGACATGAAAAGCGCTGTGTAAATGTCATTTGTTGCTGTAATTCCAAATTGAATTCCAAATTAAACAGTGTACATAACACAATAATACACTTGGCCAGCCCTCTGGTTACCTGCTGTGTTATTTGGGGAATGTTACTTGTGCTGATGCAGTATAAAAACCCTTTTGTTTCACTGAAGCTTAATTTGTCACCATTTGGAAACTGCCGTTTCCTTTCTGTACTTGAAAGACTCTCCTGTTTGTATAGATTTTTTTTACTGAAAATAATCAACCTAGTAAAAGCCACAGCGTTTAACAGGTGAGAGCTTTTTTTTGTGCGCCCAAGTGATCAGGGAGAATGCGCTGCAAATTAATGACCAATTGTGGGGCAGGCGAGCGAGTGGCTGCTTAGCATCCAACTTTGCTTGTCTTTTTGTTTAATCTCCAAGAAGAAATTTTAAACCTTAAATGGGTAAAAAAAACTGGTAGAATGGTGAGATGCCTTTGCTGAAAAGATTGATGCAACGGGGAATGACCTTGGCTTGGAGCAGGAGCTTGGTGATGTATGTACGAGCATCTCACTGCTAAATGGACCCAGATTTGTAGCACTAATATACATGGAAGCCCAGAACCAAACTCAGGATGGCAATAAATCAACAGCCACTTTAGGTGTCATTTCTGGTTTATATTCTGGTATTGTTCTATCAGTTTAATTCATGTCACTATCATCTGTTCATCTGGAACAGTTTTATATAATTTTCCAGTGGAGTTACCTGACAAATCCCATCAAATTAACAAGGTACATTAACAATATTGACTGCTTCTGTGGTTTCTGTATCTGTCGGACCGCAGAGATTGAATTTTACACAAGAGGGAGTTTTATCTCTTTCGTATTTTAGGATCAAATGTTTTTTGGGGGTGTTTTGGGGATCACTGCTACAGGTTTAACAACTTGTTTTAATTTTCCTTTTTAATAATTTCAGTAACTTGTCTCCCAAGATATCCAAAATGTTTTTTGTTAACAGAATGGCTTTTAGTCATTATTGTTGTTCTGACAGCTGTGTGGGCTTTCATTGTTTTTGAGAGATCTCAGAAACCTTTCTACATTTTTTTTAAATAAAGCGAAACCTTCAACAGTCTTTAAATCTATATTCATAGTTTTTCCCTCGCTGCTTCTTTTGTTAAGGGTAAACTTCATTTTCTTTTTTAATTGTAACAAGTTTTTCACCTTGTTACGTAATTAAATAAATTAAGTAAACTCCTCTCCCAATCCCCCCCCCCCACCCGTGGCGTGGAAGATGGCTTATTCACTTTAGAGTATATTCTGTGAAGCTCTTTGTGACATCTTGACAACGGCGCTATATCAAATGCAAGGATTGTTATTATTATTATTCCTGCTCCATCTTAGCCCCAAATATAACTCAATTCATTGACGAATCACCAAACTACTGTCATGATTTTTTGTGTGTGTGCGACTAAATGTCTATTAAAATTCCTGTACATTGGAAGTTCGCTGTCAACTGAATGTTTTGGGGAAAAGCAAGCCGCCAGGCAGCCGATCACAGGAGCAGAAATATCCGTGATAGGTGATCGATCACATCGCACGTTTGGAGTTATGGAAACTAATTACTCCCGTTAAAATCCACTGGAGTGTTGCAAAACATTTTATTCAGTGTCTCTCTTATTCATAATTAATGCAGCTGCAATGATTGTGAACTTGCTTTCTGATTTCAAGTTTACAATGAAGAGCAGGGTGAGCCCTCAAAAAGTAGGCTGACTCTCCAGCACAGTGTCGTGGGGCGGGGGGGGGGGGGTGAGTGCTATATTGTCCTTCAGATGAACGTTAAACTGAGGTCCCATCTGCCTGTTAAGGTGGACATTAAAGATCCTGTGGCACGACTTGTAAAGAGAAGAGAGTTTCTCTCTCCCCAGATCCTGGCCAACAATCCCCCAAATAAAATTGGTCACTCACTTCATGGCTGTTTGCATGCCATTGCTGACAGCAAATTGTCTGTAGGGTTTGCCTACAAAAACACACCAGTCACTACACTTTACAGTAAAACTTGAGAAGCTCCTTGAGACGTCCTCCTGATGTGCTACATAAAGTGCCAGCATTTATTTTTCTAATGAGCAAGATTCTAAAACACACTGTAATCAAATTCTAAATGGAACCTTTGGTACCAAAATTATTGGCCGTGTGTAAAGGCGTCTTTACCGTTTCAAACGTGAAATCTGTTTCCTCCCTGCCATGCTCCAGGGCCGACAAATCTCAGCCAGTCCAGTGGGTTAGCACACATCATTAAGCCCCTTCACTAGGCTCCCCACCACAGCAGTTTCAACAAGGCTTTTTTTTTGACAGAACACAAAACTGGTAAGTCCCGAATCAATCAGAGGACATCCCCGTGTGTGGAGGCTGGAGCAGAACTGCCGTTTCAGACTACACCGTCTAAAGCTGTCGATTTGTTATGGCTCTCTAACGCACGGCTGATGCTGAGTGTGAGTGAGAGTGTGAGTGTGTGTGCATGTGACTGTGTGTGTGTGTGAGAATGCCATGTATATCACTGCAATCAATTTTGGCCTTTATAGCACAATATTACAAGAGTATCTGTAAATACCTCATTGGGATTGTGCCACAATACAGTCAAAATCTGTTCGCTTTACAGAGTTTTATAGTCCAGAGACGGTGATGGCAAAACCGTAGAACCTCTGGTCTTGCTGTCCCCCCCGTACTAACCGGTGGTGGTGGGGGTAGGGATTCAGCAACAGCCTTTGTTTAGCTCGTTGCTAAATAAAGCAAGTCTGGGGCTTCCTACATGGTGTTCTTTGCCATTATTGCCTTTTTGACAGCAAGGGTGATTTCACACACTGCTTTATCATTTTTATTCAGTGGTCAAGCAGTGCTGTACGTATTGCTGTGTTCAGTGTTGACTTGATACGCTTCAGAAAAAAACTCTTGGTATTGGAAGGCTTAAGAGAGCAGTTTATGTGTTCATTCCATTAAGATTTATAAAGTGTGTCAAATGCTTGATATAAAATCACTTACACAGGCCACTGGTTTATATCCCCACTGATTCTCACAGGTGTCTCAGGAGAGAAGGTGGAGATAGACCCCGTTACTAATCAGAAGGCCAGCACCAAATTCTGGATTAAACAGAAACCCATTTCAATTGATTCTGATCTACTCTGCGCTTGTGACCTTGTGGAAGAGAAGAGTCCAAGTATGTAGCCTCCTGCATTTATACACTCTATCTCTGTGCGGTTGTGTGTGTGTGAGTGAGTGCATGCACTCAAATAGAAAAATTACAGTTGCGTATTGTCCACAGGTTTAATATTAGATAAGACAGTGGTGCCTGTGATACATTTTTTTTAATCCTTCAGATTGTCGCCTGCGTATCTGTGTTCTATTACTGAAATCAATTTTCAGAGGTTCAGCTGTCTAAAGGTTGCACGTGGCTTGTATCGCACTCTGTGCAACGGCGCCCTGTTAATCCATCAGAGCGTTGCCCGTGATAAACCTCGTCGAAGTCCAGGTGAATTTAATATCATCTTCCCACTGCCGTGTGAGCGAGCTATTGGTATTGAAACAGCGTTCAGAAGTTTGTCACGATTTTTATCTCCTCCCCCCCCCCTCCCCCCTCCCAAAAAAGTGTTTTATAGAGCTATCCATTCGGTGGCTGATCTCTGGATGATTTGCTGTCTGTCTGCATTGCCTTGCGATTCAACTCCACAGGCTCTGTTTGTACTTTATTCCCTTTGTTTTCATTTTAATTCTTTTCCTCACGCTGCAAAGCAGATCCAGTCCTGGTGGGATGTACTTTTTCATGGCGTTTCAATATCGATTGTGCTTTGTCGAATGGAGTGTTAGAGTGATGAACTTTAAGGGAAGGGGACAAAATGACCACAAAAAAAGTGGGTGCTCTATTTTTGACGCTCCAGCGGATTGGGAGCACAAAGAGGAAGGGTAAAATGTAAACAAAGCATGAAATGCCACAAATTAACTGGACCTATATCTGGAAGCAGTGGCTCTGGAATTCATCGGATGAATTTTGAGGAGTGCAGTGCATTAACACCCTTGATTCCCGAGAGCTGCCTCCTCCCCATTTAACCTGACAGGTTCTTAGCGGCTCCTCCTGGCCAAGCCATGTCACTGACGTACAGGAGTTGGCGGAGTTGCCAGTTGCATTTGCTGCCTGCGAGTGGGCCGGGGACTGAAATAAAACATCTCTGGTCTTTCAGTCTGAAATTATGGATAGATTTGTGGAGGCAAATGTCAGAGCGTGCCGTGTGAGTTACAGGATTACTGACTTGTTGGACTAAAAGAGAAATCCCAGATGTGCATGTGCCAGACGTTGGTGTGTTTGCTAACCTGGAACTTTGTTACCCAGGTGAAGCTGCAGTATTCAGCACTGTATCCCGTTGGGTCAATCACTGGAACCGAATCAAACACTTGGTAGTAATCACTTAACAAAGATTTTTATTCTCCCCCTCAACCCACACACATCCTCTCACCCCAACCACCCACACACATAAACCCGTACACACACCCCCAACAAATATTGCTATTGGGTTAAAATATTTTAAAGCGATTTAAGTTTTGTCATGATTTCTGCTTTACATGCTGGCCTGACCCTAAGTAACATGTGCGTGAAACATATATAATTGAGAAAAAGCGTTTTGCTTCCTCCAATTCGCCCACAAAATACACAGTCAATACACTTTACACTGTATTCTGTGAAGCGCTTTGAGACGTCTCAAAGCTATGATAAGGTGCTGTATCGAATGCAAAGGTTATTATTGTAAGATATCACTGTATAATGTTGGTGTTAGGGGCAGTGAGTGTTGGTGGGTTGTAGGTGAGGTGCCATCGTTTATATATTTTCCTTGTTAAAAATCTGTTAAATTCAATGAGACAATTACATACTCGCTAGTTTTTTTTAAAAAGGATTCCAGATGTTTAGTGACAATACAATACAGCAGTGCCTGACAAAGGCAGGCATTCCCATGTGTGGCTCCTCTGTTCTGTTCTGTATAAAGTACTCCTGGTAGTTTATTGTTCCAGTTTGTTTGCTTTTTTTTAACTTGGAAACATAATAGACTTAATCCTGGCTTGTTTGATGCACTTCGCTGAGAATCACTGATGTTTCAAATGCACCTTTCAAAATGCCTCACTTTTAAATACCTTTGCAGACACGTTGCTTGTGTGTGCTAGAATTTTTTCCCCAATTAGCAACAACCTCTTTTCCTCCCCACCTCCTCCCTCCCACTCCTGGCCAGATTTATGCAGAGGCTGGATAAACCTTTACTGTTAATACCATTTTTTTGAAATGTTCGTATGGTAATGTCTGTGTCAAACCTGGATTTGGGGATGAGAGATTGCTTCGTTTCACACTATTAAATGTAACAAGACGTTTTGGTTTCTCCTTTTGTGAGCGCTGCTCTGAACTGTTAAATCCCACCAGCCCTCGTTAATTGCACGCGCTGTGCCATGTGACCCAGATCGCTGTGCTCGAGAGTGAGCATTCCATCGCTGCAGAAAGGGCTTAACAGAATGTTAACCTGATAATAGCGACCGGGGCTCGTTCTCCTACTTGCCCATCATATACTTTACTATTGAGCAGTTCTGCTTGACTAACTAAAGTAAGGTGGCAAGAAGATTAATGATGGTAGGCTAATACAAGAAGGTGCACCTTTCCTAGAGTTCCACCGCAGAGATATTAGCGCTGAACCAGAGCTTGCCTTTTTCTTTAACCTGTGGCCTTTCACCCTCCCTCACCGTTGAGATCTGCCACCATAGCCGACGGTTTGATTGATGTCGCTACGAAAGTCAAGTCTTTTTCATTGAATTTCACATCTGCCCCGAAAATAGCTTTTCTTGCAGAATTTGCACGCACCCACGCTGGCTGTTAGTGAGAGCAAAATTGATGGCAGAAATGCTTTTATGTAGTTTTCATTTAAAACCAAAGTGACTTGACACATGCTAATGTACTGAGCTGCACTCCTGCCCTTTTCCTACGCTTACTTAGTTCAGCGTAATGAACGTCTCGTTTTGTGCTTTTATATGGATGGCACAGGAAGCAAACTTATAAAGAAAAGTAGGTGATTTGAACTCATTTAATGCTCACTTACTGTTTACTGAATACCCGCGCATCGTTTGCGAGCAGGACGTTCACTAAGTGCTGTTTGCAGTGACGATGGCGTTTACACCCCCTCCCCCACCTCTCACTGCAGCAGCCCCCATCACACCCCATGTAGCGCCGAGAAGCACCATGTTTTGCGAGTCTGCTTGCCGCTGTGTGGAGTTGGGGTAGCTTTGTGGCAGATTGCTAACGTGGTTTGAGTGTTGGAGGCAACGAGTATTGGTGGATCAGTAGGTGCTACAGTTTCATATTTTCCTTGTAAAAATCTGGTAAATCCAATGAGACTATGAGATCCACTTTCAGGATTGTCTCTGTCGTGTTTCGGGTTACCTGCAGTGTCAGGTTGTGTGTCTACACATGAGCCCCAGTGCCAACTCGCCTGCTTGCTCTGCAAGCCTTTTCACATTCTTTTTTTTTACTCCCAAGTACCGTACCTATCTACTTTTCCTTTTAAAATAGTTTTTTGGTAGTTCAACATCAATAACAGTTTATGGCAGAGATTTCAACATCCTCATCACCCTCCTGTAAGGGATCTGTCTGCTCCTCTTGTGCCAGTCATTGTGTTGCTAAAGTCCCTCTGTATGCCAGAAGCTGAGCCACACTGGGCTGGAAGCTCTCCAGTTCCATCCCACTCGAGGCCGAGCTGAGCTAGGTTGGGTTGAGATGAGCTGGATTGGGTTGAGCTGTGTTAGGTTGGGTTGAGCTGGGTTGGATTGGGTTGAGCTGGGTTGAGCTGAGCTGGGTTGAGCTGAGCTGGCTTGGGTTGAGCTGGCTTGGGTTGAGCTGGCTTGGGTTGAGCTGGGATGGGTTGAGCTGGGATGGGTTGAGCTGGGATGGGTTGAGCTGGGATGGGTTGAGCAAATGTTTAGGCTTTACAAAACTTTTTTTTGTTAGAAAAAAATAATTATTGTGTTTTCAAAAGGAAGGAGGCCGGGGGGAGGGGGAGAAAGAGAGAAAGAGACAGACAGAGAGAGAGAGAGAGAGAGACAGTGAGAGAGAAAGGCAAGAGAAGACAGACAGACGTTGTGGGCAGAACCACTCCTGCGATGGACTTTAGTGTAATGATATATTGTGATGGAATTGGAGGGCAAGGCAGCACTTGGCTCTTGTCCGCCTCCCAGTGGCTGGTTACACAGCAGCAAGATCATCCCGAGAAAGTGAGTCCAGCCCTCACCACTGCCTTTCTCCCCCAGGGGGGTGGGGAGTGGTTGCACATTGTGGATATTAATGAGTAACAAAGGGCTAAATCTTGTAATTGTAAACCAGATTATTCTCTTGCCTTTCTCTCTCACTGTCTCTCTCTCTCTGTCTGTCTGTCTCTTTCTCTCTTTCTCCCCTTCCCCCTGACCTCCTTCCTTTTGAAAACACAAAAAATATTTTTTCTCTAACGAAAAAAGTTTTGTAAAGCCTAAACATTTGCTCTCGGTTCTCCCAGAGCTCAAAGTGGTTTTCAGTAAGAAAGCTCAGTGTAGACACCAGACCATCGCGAAGAGGGGAAGTGCATTGCCTCATCCCCTGAACAAATCATTTCCTCGCCCTATTAAAAAGGTCTGATCTGTCTTGTCACAGTGCCTCTGCCGGGGTTTTTTTAGTTTAATTACACTATCCAATTAAAACTGCTCGCAGCATTTTGATTTTGGTCTCCTTGGGCCTGAGTGGAGATGACATTTATAAGCCTTGGCTTTCAAGGCAGACAATAGTTTGATTGATGAGCTGCAGAAGGAATGAAAGAGGCAATAGCCGTGTGGAAACACCGCTTAGTGCTCTCTGATTTATTTATCATCTGTTCCTAAAACAAGACGGTGCAGTGATTGGGGAGGGGGTTGTTTGGTGTGTGTGTGTGTGTGTGGTGCGGGGGGTGGGGGGTGATTTACAAGGTGCATTGAAATACCTTCCAAAAAGACTCGAGTTGGTGGAAAAAATAATCTGAAGGAGAGGTGGCCAAACAGCAGAGTGAACCCTCACACAGCTACCAAGTTCAGTCGCAGCCTCCAGTTCCGCTCGTCAGGATCCAGCCCTGTCTGTCTGATGGGATCCAGTGCTGGTTATTTTGAAGTGTTAATGTTAGTTGAAACAAGAGGAACTAAATCATTGCAGGTTTGGATCTCTACACCTACCAGCAATGGGCTGGTGGGGAGGACGAGTTTGCAGGGCTTTGGGGAGAGACTGGGGGAGTGGGATTGAGTTGGAAGCTCTTTTCGTAGAGCCGGCACAGACACGATGGGCCGAATGGCCTCCTTCTGTGTTGTACGATTCTATGAGGCATCACTTGATGATTGAGTGTGTTGGGATGTTACCAGCGTGAGTCTGCACTCCCATTGTTACTAGAAGTCTCTCTCCACCATTGCCACCAACACCTCGGCCCAGCTTCACAGTATATTGGTATGGACGGCTCAGGTTCCAGGGTATTGGTTACCAGGCTGGCAAAAATGGTGGAAAGGTTAGCAGCATTTGAACTCTGAAAGGAACTCGGGGGGTAACATAGAAGCAGAAGGAGGCCATTCAGCCACTCGAGCCTGTTCCGCCATTCTATAAGATTATGGCTGATCTGTACCTCAACTCCAATCACCCACTCTTGCCCCATATCCCTTGATTCCCTGACCTAACAAATAATAATAAAAAAACTCCTTGCATTTCGTATAGAACTTTTCACGTCTTCGAGACGTCTCAAAGCGCTTCACAGAATATACTATAAAGTGACTTGATTGTATATTTTGTGGGCGAAATGCGGCAGCTAATTGCGCACAGGGGCGTCCCACCAACAGTCGTAGATTGAAGTGACCAATTTATTATTGTTTTATTCTTGAAGGATTATTATCTGGTGTGTGGAGCAAGGAAACTTGCCCACGGTTTCACCCTGCCGGGAATCGATCCCAGGTCTCTCACTTGCGAGGCAAGTAGTCTAACCACTGAGCTACAGGACTCCACCAAATAGCATACACCCACAAAATATATAGTGAATTCATTTAACAGTATATCCTGTGAGGCGCTTTGAAACGTCTCGAAGATGTAATAAGCCGCTGTATTAAATGCGAGGATTATTATTATTATATATGGGGCTGCAGTATATACTGTGTCTCCTCCCTTTTGAAGATCCCTGTTGGATTTGCCTCTATGACCTTCCACATCCTCTCAGCCTCCTGTCTTCTGGTCTCACTGCTCACGATCCCAGCTCTATCTGTAAGGTCCTGTACGTATTCCAGTGGTTGTTATTTAAGGATATTAATAGGCAGTTTTCTCCCATGTGTCTCCACCGCCTCGTCTCCACAAGAACTCGAGCAGTGCATGACGTAGAGTGCATTGGGACGTCCTCCCGAAGTGAAAGGCGCTGTACAAATGTAATCTGCCGTCGTTTGTTTTATTTTCTTAATGTGTTCGAAAATTAATGTAGATTACTTTTGCCCGGGGTGGGGGGGTGCTGAGGGAGGATTCCTAAAGTGAAAGCTACCAAGGAAATCAATGTAAAAATAGATCAGTAAAGTGCTTTATTGCGGGCAATTTGGAGAGAGTGTTCCGTGAATGGGAACATATTAGAGGCTATTGATTGTCTGGCTGCGCTGGTTAACCTGAACTCCAGCGCGGAAGATGATTTTGGAGAGCGGGGGTAAGGAGGGAGGGAGGGGCTGAGAAACACAGGTCAGTTCTTAATGTTAGCTCTTTTTCCAACAAACCAAATCACTCTTGGTGGAGGGTTATGTTCAATTACATGCACTGTGCTACCTTTTATAACATTGGATCAGAGCTTAAGGGGAGTGAGGAGGGGTGCAGACTCAATGCATTGTGAATCAATGTGTACCACCTTCAAAAGGCTATCGTGGCTCTTTACCTGGACTTGTTCACCTCCCTGGTTAGGGTTGACTTTACCAACAAGCATCTAAATTTTATTAACAGCTGGCAAACTCTTCTTCATGTGAAGTTTAAATGATTTTCCTGCCCAAGTCCAAGTACGTATTTTGCCCCCCAAAAGCTATTCTTTTTCAGGGAACTAAGGAACAGGATTGACAATGTGGTTAGTTTCTTCCAAAAAGACCCCAACTTGTGTGATGATAACAGACAAATAATAATAATATTCCTTGCATTGTTTCAACCAGCCGGTGGGTCAGTAACCAGGAACATAGATTTAAGATAATTGGCAAAAGAACCAGAGGGGAAATGAGGAGAATTTTTTTTACACAGAGTTGTTACAGTCTGGAATACACTGCCTGAAAGGATGATAGAAACAGATTCATTAACAACTTTCAAAAGGGAATTAGATAGGTACTTGAAAAGGAAAAATTTGGCCTCCTTCTGCGCTGTAATATTCTATGATTCCATGATTCGATAAAGCACCTTATCACCTCTTCGAGACATCTTTTAAAAGAAAAATCCAGACATTGCGAAGTGCGTCAAGTTTGGAATTAATTTGCAAGTTTATTGGCCAGGTCACCAGGGAGAAACTGAAGAAGGGGTAGACAGGACCTTGGTTTAACGTCTCATTCAAATAACATTACAGTTCTACACTGGAGGGTCAGCCTATAGGCTGCGAGTTCAATCCACATAAGGAGCTTCAATCCATAAACCGTCTAACACAGAGACAAAACTGTGCGAGCGTTTAGTGAGAAAATTAGGTGATGTTTAATTATTAATTAGTCGGAACCAACTATATAGAGCAGTTACAGTTACACTTTTCACAGCCAGACTCAGAAATAATAATAATCCTTGCATTTGATACAGCGCCTTATCACGTCTTCGAGACAACAACAACAAGATTCCATTTATAAAGCGCCTTTCACGTCAGGAGGACGTCCCAAGGCGCTGCACAGTTGGGTCATGACCCGAGCAGGGGGGAAATGGTCAGGGTGAGGGGAGGGAAGGGAGGGAGCGAGGAGGGGGGAAATGGTCAGGGTGAGGGGAGGGAAGGGAGGGAGCGAGGAGGGGGAAGAGAGTCGAGAGGGGAGCTGAAGGCGCGGTCAAAGAGAAAGGTTTTGAGACCGGCCTTGAAGGAGGAGAGGGAGGAAGCGGCGAAGGCACTGGGGGATGGAGTTCCAGAGCCTCGGGGCTGAGAGGCTGAAGGCCCGACCACCGATGGTAGGGCGATTGGGACGGGGGACGTGGAGCAGACCGGAGCCAGAGGAACGGAGGGTACGGGCAGGTAGGTAGGGGGATAGTAGGTCGGAGAGGTAGGAGGGAGCAAGGCCGTGAATGGCCTTGTAGGTGAGGATGAGGATCTTGAAATCAATCCTCTGGGGGATGGGGAGCCAGTGGAGGCGAGCGAGGGTGGGAGTGATGTGGTCACGGTGTCTGGTGCGGGACAGTACACGAGCTGCAGAGTTCTGAATGACCGGCAGTGTGGAGGGAGGGCCGGGAAGGCCGGCGAGGAGAGAGTTCCCATAGTCCAGCCTTGAGGTGACAAAGGCGTGGACCAGGGTTTCAGCAGCGTGAGGGGTGAGGTAGTGCCGTAGTCTGGCGATGTTCCGGAGGTGATGGAAGGCGGTGCCAGTTGTGGTGCGGATGTGAGGGAGAAAAGACAGCTCAGGGTCGAACAAAACGCCGAGGTTCCTGACTGGCTTTGAGAGGTGGAGAGTGCAGCCTTGGATGCTGATGGTGTCGGCGCCTGAGACGTCTCAAAGCGCTTCACAGAATATACTATAAAATGAATTGACTGTATATTTTGTGAGCGAAACGCGGCAGCTAATTGTGGACAGCAGCGGCCCACAAACAGTCGTAGATTGAGTGACCAATTTTTTTTTTTGAAGGGATTATTATCCCTGAAAAAGTGATACGCCAATCCACTTACAACTGTGTTCCTACTTACTGCTGGGTAAACAGAAACGTGTGGAGTAAGGAAACTTGCCCAAAATTTCACCCTTCCGGGAATAGGACCCAGGTCTCTTGCTTACGAGGCGAGTGCTCTAACCAGTGGGCTACAAGTGGAAATAGGCAAACAGATACTGTCTTTCCCTGTATTTTTTGCTTTCCATAAAAGAAAACTTAAAAAAGTAATGTACAAATCAACCTGTCATTGGAATTTGCCACTTGTTAACTTTATAGGAACTAAAATGTTCCTCGGTTGAAACAAATTAGGAATGCATTTGCATGCTAATGAGCCTCCAATTAAGATTTTTTTTCATTGAGACTTTTAAAATGCGTTGGACATAAACTCCACTAGGGGCTTTTTGTCAAACGCTTTAAAAGTACTGTGTTTTTTTTTAATTATTTGACAATTTCCGATTTGGGAATTTATCTTAATGGTTAGTAAATCATAATTATGTTTAATTGCCAGCTCGCAGTGAAATGGTAGGACGCTCTAATTGATATGTCACCGCCATCTCATTTGCCTTTACGTTCAATGTACAAATGTTTATAGATTTTAAAACACTGTTTTTTAAAGCATCAATCTTGTAATGTGTTCTCTCAGTGTCTAAGCCGAGCTGCTGAAAATTCAGTCCTTTTGCAAAGAATAATAATAATCCTTGCATTTTATATAGCGCCTTTTCACATCGTTGAGACGTCTCAAAGTGCTCAAAAGAATATACTGTGAAGTGATTTGAATGTCTATTTCCCCATTTGAGGTCTGTTTCAACACAGTGAAAGTTCCCTCTTCCCTGCCGCTCTCAGCTATTCTCTCCTCTTCCTTCGTTTGGCCTCTGGCTTGTTTACTGTGTGCCAGCCTCACCCACTCGATAGCGCTCTCTCTGAGTCAGAAGGTTGAGAGTTCAGGTTCAAGCCCAGTGTCAGGATTTCAGTCTTAAGATTGAGCTCCAGTGCCGTACGCACTAAGTAGAGCTCTGCATTGCCAGAGGCTGGTTACCGTTGGTTTGGGTGAGACGTTAAAGATCCTGTGGCACCATTCAACAACAACAACTTGCATTTATATCGCACCCGTCATGCAGGGCAGCGTCTCGGAGCGTTTAAAGTGCAGGTTTCAAATCGAGCTGGTGCTGCTATTGACTGCAGGTCACTTCCTGCCTGGTTCTGAGCCACTGCACACCTGAGTGTCAGACGTGCCATTTCCCTCCTTGTGCTCGGATGCTGAATCCATTGCAGGCCTTTCCTGCCACCACTAGATGTCTCGGAACGTCTGTTGCATTTAACAGTGCACTTCGGGTTTTAAAGCATTGCCAGTTTCGTAGCCACATCTAGTGGCCGCTACACAGCTCAAGCAGCAGCTGTCGGGATCAGGCCTGACCTGTCTTTCCCCATTAAATCCCAGGTACAGGAGGAGCGTGTGAGTGTTCCAAAAATAAAGCTTTTGTTTCTAATTTGGCCAATCATTCCCGAGCAGCAAAAGTGTATTATTGTAGAACAATAACAACAAATTACACTTGTATGTAGCGCCCTCCCTTCACATCAGAAAGACACCCCAGGCCGCTGGTCAGTCAGGGGTTATTGGATCCAAGTTGGGGTCAGGAGGGGTGGAGGGCAGGGGGTGGTGGGAGAGTGGCCGAAGGCACGGTCAAAGTGGAAAGTCTTTAGACGAGACTTGAAGGAGGCAAGAGAGGCAGGGGATTGAGGGATGGAGTTCCAGAGTGTGGGGGTAGAGATACTGAATGCCCGACCACCAATGGTGAAGCGAGAAGTGAGTGGAACCTGAAGCAGCCGCTGTCCGCCAAGCGGATGGAGTGGACGGGCTGATGTGGGGTTAGGAGGTCGGAGAGGTAGGAGGGAGCAAGACCGTGGCGGGCTTTAAAGGTGAGGACGAGGGTTTTGCACTCAATTCTCTGAGGGATGGGAAGCCCATGAAGCCGGGCAAGAACAGGGGTGATTGGTTCGCGGAGCCTGTTGCAAGAGAGGACACAAGCTGCAGAGATCTGAACACTCTGCAGCTTGTGGAGGGACGAGTTGGGAAGTCTAGCGAGCAGGCAGTTGTATAGTCAATGCAACCTGTTTAATGCCTACTCAGTCACTAGTATTTGTATTAATTGCTGCAATTAGCTGCTGCGTTTCGCCCACAAAATGCAGTCAATTCACTTTACAGTATATTCTCTGAATATTCTATGAAGCGCTTTGAGATGTCTCAAAGACATAAGGCGCTGTATCGAGTGCAAAGATTGTTATTAATACCAGTTCTCGATTGAGAATTAGTAGGTTTGTTAGAAGTGATTCCCTTTGAGTTCTCCTATGCGGTTGGAAAAGGAAGATGAACAACCAGTTGAGATTGAATTACTTTACACAGCAAGTGCAAATTCAACAACGCAGGGGGTGGGGGGTGGAGGTGGATTGTGTCAGCAAATTCAAGAGGTTGAATTAGGCAGCTTTTTAGGAAAGAATTCAATTGAAGGATGTGACAGATAAGAGGAGAGATTTTTTATTACTCTGAGATCAGCCAGATGGAGCACATTTTTTTAGTCCTGTATGTTCCAAAGAGCAGAGCCATCAAACAGATGGTAGCTCTTGGTTTAGACTTGAGAAATAGGAGGAAACTAACTCAGAATAAAGAGGATTTTAATAGTTAAAAGTAGAACCAGTGGACACGGTCTGCGATTGAAGGCGGGTAGAATCGGAACAAATCTGCAGAGACACAACTTCAGTGAGTGAGTCGTAAACTTGTGGAACAGGCTCCCTCGGGAGACGGTGGAAGCAGAAAGTGTTGTTTGTTTCAAGAACAAATTAGATAGATTTCTGCTAGAAAATAGTATCTCGTATATAGTTTGGGACATGACATATCAATAATAATAACGTAATAATAATAGTACAAATCCTTGCATTTGATATAGGACTTTATCACGTCTTCGAGACTTCTCAAAACAGAATATACCGTAAAGTGAGTTGACTGTATATTTTGTGGGCGAAATGCAGGGATAGTAAAAGGCCAACTTGGTCTTCTTTCGCCAGCAAATTCTTATCTTTTTATGATTTTTCCATCCCTTGCGAAAGGCATGGATAGAATCGGGTGTCCAAGCGGTTGTGCTGGGAGGAGCGAGGGCTGTGAGCAGCGCTGGAGCGATGTGAAGGATGTTGATGAGTGGGATCATCAGCAGGAAAGAGTGGGTGATGAGTGGAGGAGATCATTGTTGTGGAGAGGAATAGAGCAGGAGAGGGAACCGAGCCCTTGGGGAACCCCTGAGGTTGATAGGAAAAAGAGTCCAAAGATGAATAATCAACTAATAATAATATAATAATAATAATAATCCTTGCATTTGATATAGCGCTTTTCACGTCGGGAGGACGTCCCAAAGCTCTTCACAGAACACACTGTAAAGTGAATTGACTGTATATTTGTGGGCGAACGCGGCAGCCAATTGCGCACAGCAATGTCCCACAAACAGTCGTAGATTGAAAATGACCAATTTATTATTGTTTTGTTTTGGAGGGATTATTATTAGGCTCTGTGTGGAGTAAGGAAACTTGCCCAAGGTTTCGCCCTCTGCCTGGAATTGAACTCAGGTCTCTCACTTGCAAAGCGAGTGCTCTAACCACTGAGCTACAGGACTCCACAACTGTAGCACAAGAGAGAGCAATTGAGAAGAAAGTAGATAGCGCAGAGCAGTGACATGAGCTATATCAGATGATGGTAACCTGTCTGGCAGCGCAGGGAGCGAGGATGTTTGGAAGGCTTTGGAGATGTCCAAGCTGTTGACCGGTCACACCAATTGTGTAAGGCGGTCACAGGCTCGGGTCACAGCTAGTGCAGTCAATTACCTCCAGTTTCAACATTTAAGCAAACCTGTCAGTGTTGCTAAACTGCAGCTGCCTCATCTCAGGACTATCTGAACACCAACCGGCTGCTTTAGATTCTTTAGAAAAATGAGCAGTTAGTACTGTGTTTTTTTTAAGCCCTTCACGGGACACACTATAAAGTGTAGTGATTGTGTACTTTGTAGGTGAATGAGGCAGCCAATTTGTGCCCAGTGACGTCCTGCAAACAGCCATTGACTGATTTTATCAAGGACACTGGGAAAGAAACTCCCTTGTCTTTTTGAACAGTGCCCTGGGATTTTTAATGTTTACCTGAATAAGCACAGATATGGTTTCATGTCTCATTCGAAGGACAGCATCTCTGATAATGCAATACACCCCCAGCACAGCACTGGAATATCAGCCTAGACTATGGGAGTCCCCGATGTAGCGCTTGAACCCACAACCTTCTGACTTGGAGGCGAGAGTGTTACCGGCTGAGCCAGGCTGACACACAGCGACTGAATCATAGAATTATATAGCACAGAAGGAGGCCATTCGGCCCATCATGTCTGTGCCGGCTCTTTGAAAAGAGTTTCCAAATCAACCCCACTCCCCCGCTCTCTCCCCATAGCCCTGATCAACCCCACTCCCCCGCACTCTCCCCATAGCCCTGATCAACCCCACTCCCCCGCTCTCTCCCCATAGCCCTGATCAACCCCACTCCCCACTCTCTCCCCATAGCCCTGATCAACCCCACTCCCCTGCTCTCTCCCCATAGCCCTGATCAACCCCACTCTCTCCCCATAGCCCTGATCAACCCCACTCCCCTGCTCTCTCCCCATAGCCCTGATCAACCCCACTCTCTCCCCATAGCCCTGATCAACCCCACTCTCTCCCCATAGCCCTGATCAACCCCACTCCCCCGCTCTCTCCCCATAGCCCTGATCAACCCCACTCCCCCACTCTCTCCCCATAGCCCTGATCAACCCCACTCCTCCGCTCTCCCCATAGCCCTGATCAACCCCACTCCCCCACTCTCTCCCCATAGCCCTGATCAACCCCACTCCCCCACTCTCTCCCCATAGCCCTGATCAACCCCACTCCCCCACTCTCTCCCCATAGCCCTG
The DNA here is from genome assembly GCF_018977255.1 of Callorhinchus milii. Lineage (NCBI taxonomy): Eukaryota > Metazoa > Chordata > Chondrichthyes > Chimaeriformes > Callorhinchidae > Callorhinchus > Callorhinchus milii. Next base: position 23,050,501 of record NW_024704749.1, read on the forward strand.
CAAACTTGTTCTCTCCAAACAATTATCTATTTCTCTCTTAAAAGTTGTTACCGAATCGGTTCCCACCAGCCTTTCAGGCAATGCATTCCAGATCCCAACGACTCGCTGTGTGAAAACAATTCTCCTCACTCCCCTCTGTTTCTTTTAACAACTATTTTAAATCTGTGTCCTGGGGTTACCGACCCACCCGCCAGTGGGAACAGTTTCTCCTTGTTCACCCTATTGAATCCCCTCATATTTTGAAAACTTCTATTACATCTCCTCTTAACCTTCTCTGTCTATGTCCATTTGCAGTCTGCTACTATCCTCCTCACTGGTTACTATTTTTCCTCCTTCTCTTTGACCGTGCCTTCAGCTCCCCTCTCGACTCTCTTCCTCCTCCTCGCTCCCTCCCTTCCCTCCCCTCACCCTGACCATTTCCCTCCTCTCTCCCTCCCTTCCCTCCCCTCACCCTGACCATTTCCCCCCTGCTCGGGTCATGACCCAACTGTGCAGCGCCTTGGGACGTCCTCCTGACGTGAAAGGCGCTCTATAAATGGAATCTTGTTGTTGTTGTTGTTGTAGTATCATCTGCAAACTTGGAAATTGTACTCCCTATACCGAAGTCCAGGTCATTTACATAGATCAACAACAACAGTGGTCCCAATACCGACCCCTGGGGGACACCACTGCACACTTCCCTCCAGTCAGAAAAACAACAGTTCACCACTCTCTGCTCTCTGTCTCCCAGTCGGCTCTGTATCTGCTGCCACTGTCCCTTTAATACTGTGGGCTTCTATTTTGCTTACAAGTCTCTTATATGGCACTTTATCAAACGCCTTTTGAAAACCCATATAAATTACAACAACTTCACTACCTTTATCCACCTTCTCCATTACTTCATCAAAAAACTATCAGGTTTGTTTTGCCTTTAACAAATCCATGTTGACTGTCCTTTATTAACCCATATTTTTCTAAGTGAAAATTTATTTTGTCCTGGATTATATTCTCCAGAAGTTTCCCCACGGCTGAGTTAGGCTGACTGGCCTGTAGTTCTCGGGTTTATCCTCGTGCTCCTTTTTACACAGGGGAGTAACAATTGCAACTCTCCAATTCTCTGACACCACCCCAATGTCCAAGAAGTATTGAAAGATTGTGGCCAGAGCCTCCTTTATTTCCACTTTTACTTCCCTCAGTAACCGAGGATGCATCCCTTCTGGACCGGGTGACTTATCTACCGTAAGGCTGACACATGGCAACTGAGCCAGGCTGACACGCGGCGAGTGAGCCAGGCTGACACGCGGCGACTGAGCCAGGCTGACACGCGGCGACTGAGCCAGGCTGACACGCGGCGACTGAGCCAGGCTGACACGCGGCGACTGAGCCAGGCTGACACGCGGCGACTGAGCCAGGCTGACACGCGGCGACTGAGCCAGGCTGACACGCGGCGACTGAGCCAGGCTGACACGCGGCGACTGAGCCAGGCTGACACGCGGCGACTGAGCCAGGCTGACACGCGGCGACTGAGCCAGGCTGACACATGTTGTGTCAGAGCTTGGGAGCACCACATTCCGACGAATGCCACTGTGTGTTGGCATAACTTGGTGTGATGTGCGGTGGGCGATATAATGGGCGACTTCCTTCTGTTTCCTCCTTTTAACATTGTCTTTATAATAATGGAATAAAGGGCTTTGTTTTAGGCGATGCTGTTAACACTCATTTTCAGCAATATGTGAGGAATAATAAGCTTTGTGTCTTCACATGAAAAATCAGCCCGTTGCTAATGTTTCAGTCAGATGAATAAATAAATCCTGACCACATTCTGGCGAACAGTCCATTGAGTGATAATTCATGTGTGTGCGTAATATTTTTTTATTCTTGCTGAAGTGAATTATCACTATGCTACTATGTGAATAAGCGAGTGCAGAATGCCTTCAGTATTGACTTAGCATCAACAGAGACAATGAGAGGGTTTCAGTGAAAGTTATTTTGACACAACCTCTCGTGATATGCAACATTAAGAAAGGTCATGTTGCCATTGATTAATATGTTGCATCAATCTGACCCGGTAAATGTCCTCACAAATGTGCCACTGAGATCGAGCAAGTTTTCTCGGTGGCCAAACCGACCAGAGTCTTAGTTCCACCCCCCACCCCAGCCACACTCATCCCCAGGTCCCACACACACATACCGCCCCCCCCCCCCCGCCCCACACACACACACAACACCTCCCACCACACACACACCGCTCCCCCCCCCCCCACACACACACACACTTGAATGAAGAGAAAAGAATTGACAGAGGAAGCTAACTAACCAAATGATTGATTTTGCACTTTGTCTGTGGTGATAGGACGGGGGGAATCAAATTATATTAAAAAGGATTCTGTTGCCTTTGTGCTGAGATTTGCCTGAACGATGTTGAAATGACATGCGGAGCCTGTCGCCATCGAGCAATTTCCTTCTGTTCTGCTGATGGGACGTTAATATCACCATCTGTTTCTTTGTCAACCCGCATCCGCAGTGAAACTCTCCTCATCTGTTTGACTCCTGTCCTTTGTTTGCCTTGCAGGCCACGCAATATTCAAGCTCACATATCTAAGCAATCACGACCACAAACATCTCTACTTTGAGGCAGACACGGCCACAGTCAACGAGATTGTGCTGAAGGTTAGTCCCAGAGCTCGGCCGTTGTGTGAGCTGCTCGCTAAAGGTGTGAGCAAGACCGAGTGGCTTTTACATGGCAAATAGTGATGTTTCAAGAAGAAATAAGATAAATTTCTCCTAGAAAATAATATCGGGGTGGTGGGGGGGGATACAGTATATAGTTTTCTGACACGACATGTCAACCGACTGGATGGAACGTGGTCTTCTTTTGTAAACAATTGGGTTATACTGCTGGTGTCCTGTAGCCTTTCTCACTGCAGTGTTTTATGAGAATATCATTTATTCCATTTTATTTTGGTGAAGTGAAGCAGTGCTGTGAAGGACTAGATAAGGTAGAGCTCTATAGATTTGGGCCAAGGCGGCTCAGAGGTAGGGAGGGTGCTAATTTGGATTGAGGAAGCTTAAACCCAGGACAACACTTCAGAGATGAAATGGTGTTTATTGTACGCGTGCGATTGTTGAGGCATTTCCACGCTGTAACTGGCATTGAGCCTTTACCGAAACAATTGCATTACAGTCGGATTGGTGCTCGCTGTAATAGTCATTTGACCCAACCTCACTGTGACAGCAGTCTGACAGAGGTCTCTGTGCAGTCCTGTTCCCCTCAGACCTTTTTGTGTGTTTTTTTCCCCAAAAAATATTTGCCTACTGCTCTTTTAAAAGCTATTGTAGATTTGGCTTCAAGAACTGATTTGTATAGAGAAATCCTAAGTCTCATTGCTCCGCGCTGCTTTTAGTAACGGTCTTCACATTCCGCCCACGATTATCTCCGCAGTGAAACCCAGCATCAGTGTTTTGACGATGAGCTATCTTTCAAACCCTCCCCCTCCACCCCCACCCCAGTGCCTAGCCAACCGTGTGAGTGAGTGAAGTGCATTGAGACAACAACTTGCATTTATATAACGGCCTTCACGTGGGGTAGCATTTCGTCCTCCCAACGTGAAAGTCGCTGTGTAAATATTGTGTTGTGTTGCTCTCTTGTGACCCATCTCTCGGGGACAGTGGTGGGTTCCCAAGAACGAGGGGTCGTGGATGTGTGTGTGTTTTGGCTGGGATGTGTTTCGCTACTGACAAGTCCATCCAGTTATCATATTACTTCAGTCACGCTGTGGTGTCAGTTCTTGACATTGATTTTAACCCTATAGGAACAGGAGTAGTACATTCAGCCCTCCAACCTATTCCACCATTCTATTAGATCATGGCTGATCTGTACCCCAACTCCAATTACCTGCCTTTGCCCTCCCTTATTACCCTCCCTTGATAGCCCGTCCCAACAAACATCTATCCACTTCAATCTTGAAGATGTGAATGGATCCAGCATCCACAGCCTTTTGGGAGAGAGCGTTCCAGATTTCCACGACCCTTTGGGTGAAAAACTGCCTCATAATTTGACTCCTAAATGGTCTAGTTATTTAAATACCTTCCTCCGATTCTGCAGCACTTTATGGATTTCCAAGAACCAGAATCTACTGCCCATTGTCTATAAACTCAGGGCCCCATAGCCAGTCTCGCTTACTATTAAAATGCAGAGAAATGTACAACTAACACATTCTGAACAGCTGAACATCTGGTTCCAATAACAGTCTGGCTGTTGAAACCCTCGCCTTAGACTCTCTCCTTAATGAAGATTAACTTGAAAACGCAGTGGATCTCCCACATTGCGCCCAGTTTGGCAGATCAAATTGATACAAAGTGAGTTCTGCAAGTTAAGAAACAAAACTTGCAATTATCCCACAATAAGAATTTAGAGTAAGTTATAAATAATGGCGCGGAGGGAGCTAGGGGAGAGAAGATGATAAAGTAATGTTTGTAAATCAGCTGTCCCAACATCTGATGCTATCTTCCGTTGCATCTGAGATGATTTGACGACACAAGGGAGTTAAATGATCGCTGGATAATCAGAGTTGGTATTTATGCTTGGAAAATATAAAAGTTGTCTTCATTATTGGGAAAGGCACATTCTGTAACAACAAAATTACATTTGTATGGCGCCCTTCACGACGGGAGGACGTCCCAAGGCGCTGGACAGTCAGTTTCAGACTCTTAGAGATGCACCAAGGGGATAAGGACAGGGAGCAACTTAGGGAAATTTTCATTAGCAGAGAATTGGTGCTCGGGAAACTGTTAGCACTAAAAAGTGACAAATCCCCTTGTCTGGATGGCTTGCATCCCAGGGTTTTAAAAGAGGAGCTTATGAGACAGTGGAGGCCTTATGTCTGTTCTTCCAAAATTCCTTGGATTCTGGAACAGTCCCCATGGATTGGAAGATCGCAAATGTCACACCACTATTTAAAAAAGGTTGAAAGGAAAAGATGGGGAACTAAAGGCCAGTTAGTCTCACATGAGTGATAGGAAAAAATTTAGAATCATTGATTAAGGATGTGGTAGTGCGGTATTTAGGGCACAATATAATTAGGCCAAGTCAACACGGCTTTACAAAAGGGAAGTCATGTTTGACAAATCTCATAGAGTTTTTTGAGGATATTTTGAGTAAACTAGATAAGGGTGAATCAGTGGATGTGGTCTATTTGGACTTCCAGAAGGCATTCGATAAGGTGCCGCATAAAAGACTAGTCCAAAAGATAAGGGCTCATGGAATTGGGGGGAGCATATTAACGTGGATTGGGGAATGGTTAACGGGTAAGAAACAAAGAGTAGGGATAAAGGGATCCTTTTCAGATTGGCGGGATGTGACTAGTGGAGTGCCACAAGGATCAGTCCTTGGGCCTCAACTATTTACCATCGACATCAACGATCTAGATAAGGACATCGAAGTTAATATATCTAAATTCGCAGATGATACAAAACTAGGAGGAAGTGTCAACACAGAGGACGACATTAAAAAAATGCAGTGAGACATAGATAGGTTAGGTGATGGGCAAGTAGGTGGCAGATGAAGTATAATGTATAGAAGTGCAAAGTCATCCACCTAGGGAGCAAAAACAGTAGAGCGGGTTATTTTTTAGAAGGGGAGAGATTGGAATGTGTTAGCGTCCAGAGGGACTCGGGTGTCCTTGTACACCAATCATAGAAAGTTAGTCTGCAGGTGCAGCAGCAATTAGGAAGGCGAACGCTATGTTAGCATTCATTATGAAAGGATTAGAGTATAAGAGTAGGGAAGTCTTGCTGCAACTGTATAGGGCCCTGGTGAGACCACACCTGGAATACTGTGTCCAGTTTTGGTCTCCTTATTTAAGGAAGGATGTTCTTGCCTTGGAGGGGGTGCAGCGTAGATTTACTCGGTTAGTACCAGGGATGAAAGGGATGAGTTACGAGGATAGGTTGACCAATTTGGGCCTATATTCTCTAGAATATAGAAGAATTAGAGGGGATCTTATAGAAACCTATAAGATCATCAAAGGTCATGATAGAGTAGATAGTGGGAGATTGTTTCCTCGGTTGGAGAAACTAAAACTAGGGGTCACAACATTAAAATCAGAGGCAGCCCTTTCGCACTGAGTTGAGGAAGAACTTCTTCACTCAAAAGGTGGTGAATGTATGGAACTCACTACTCCAAAGGGCTGTTGACGCTCAGTCCTTGAACATATTCAAGACTGAGATAGATAGATTTCTTATTGCAAAAGGTATTAAGGGATATGGGGATAAGGCAGAGTTATGGTATTAGCTGGAGTTAGATTAGAAGATCAGCCATGATTGAATGGCGAGGCAGGCTCGAAGGGCTGAATGGCCTACTCCTGCTCCTACATGTTATGTTATGTTAAACACAAGTTGTTGTCGTTTACTTATTTCCTATTTTTAAAAAATGTGGTCACTCAATCCACGATTGTTTGTTGGACAAGGCTGCATGCTTCATGTTCCTTCAGCTCCTTGGGATGTCCTCCCGACATGAAAGGCGCTGTACAAATGTAATCTTATTGCTGCTGTTGTATGCATTTGGCTGGCACGTTTCGCCCACAATATACATTTCACAGTATTATTATATTAAGAATTGTGAGCTCGCTGCTTGTGATGCTCCATCCTTCTAGACAAAGCGTCTAACGGGATTCCTGACAACACATCGTCTGTCTCCAACTCTGCCCCGTCTCTGAATTAAACCAGAAGATATGTTTTACAGACATGGATTAATTAATCCAGACTGGAAATAAATATACCAGAGCAGTGAGGACAACTACAACCACAAATGCTATTTACACAACGCCTGTCGACAGTCAGGGATTTGGACCTGAGCTAGGGGTTGGGATCGGGAGGGGTGGAAAGCAGGGAAGGTGGTGGTAGGAGGGTGTAATCTGAGAATTGCACTTGTATAATACTCTTCGCAAAGGAGAGAGAGAGGGAGCTGGGATTAAAATAAAATCCTTAGAATAACTTCAAAAAGAGTTGAAAAAGTCTAATGAGAAACAAGGTCTCGAAGGAAGAAGAATTTTTGAGCCCAGGATTCAAAGTTAATTAATTAATTCCCCCCCCAACCCGCCCCCAGGCCACTGGAGGTTGAGGAACGTGTTTTAGTGACCCTCCTTACACCCCTTTGATCTTGAGCCACTCTATCCCAACCGCCCACCGGGTTTTGGGTGTAAGACGCTGCAGTCTTCCACAGGTTCTGATTTCATCATCTGTGACTAACTGTGTGTGGTGACTGGGAACTCAAATGAAGGAAAGGGTGAGTGTGTGTGAGTCATTTGCGTGCTTCTTCCACAAAATACACAGTCATTCCACTTTACAGTGTAATTATGGAGGCCTGTAGCTCAGTGGTTAGAGCACTCGCCTCGCAAGCAAGATACTTGGGTTCGATTCCCGGCAGAGTGAAATCTTGGGCAAGTTTCCTTACTCCACACGCCTGATAATAATCCCTCAAGAAAAAAAACAATAATAAATTGGTCGCTTCAATCCACGACTGTTTGTGGGACACTGCTGTGCGCAATTGGCTGCCGCGTTTCGCCCACAAAATAAACAGTCAATTCACTTTACAGTATATTCTGTGAAGCGCTTTGAGACATCTCAAAGACGTGATAAGGAGCTGTATCAAATGCAAGGATTATTATTCTAATATTCAGAATACCCTGAAATGTCTAGACCAGCATCTAAGCGCCTTTCTCCACCGCCAAATGCGCTGGGTTACAAGCCACTGCTGAATCTCGAGGCAAACGGAGTCACTCACGTCTTTGTGATTGGAGTGGGATGAGCTCAGACTCGCTGAGTCGAGGAGATAAGAGTCTTTGATTAACCGTTTGTACTCAAATACTTCATATTTGTGACAACCTTCCCTGCTTGAGAGAACATTTTTTTTTACACGTGTCCTCTTTAAAAAGGGCACCTTCAGGGTTGACAAATTGACCAGAAACATAGCAGTTCAGCTCTTAAAAGACATGGTGTGTTTGGCTCTGTGCCTCACCACCATCAGCATGTGCAATAATAATTTGGTCACTCAATCCACGATTGTTTGTGGGACACTGCTGTGCGCAATTTGCTGCCGTGTTTCATCCACAAAATATGCAGTCAATTCAGTTTACAGTATATTCTGTGAAGCGCTTTGAGACGTAATGAAAAGGTGCTATATCAAATGCAAGGATTATTATTATTAAATGTTAACTTGGTCCCACTCTCAGCAACTCAGCTTTCAGCCACCATTCAGCCCACGCACTCTGGAACACTCTCCCCAAATTCATTCACGTCAGGCTGTCCAAACCCTCTAAAAAATTGCTCTTTAACTAAACCTTTGTTATCGCCCCAATACTGCCACAACCCCACTTAGCTTGTCATCACTGAGGAGCATCATATCTTCTAGACGTCTCAAAGCGCTTCACACAATATACTCTAAAGTGAATTGACTGTATATTTTTAGGCGAAACTCTTGAGCGATTATTATCAGGCGTGTGGAGTAAGGAAACTTGCCCAAGGTTTCGCCCTGCCCAGGAATTGAACCTAGGTCTCTCGCTTGCGAGGCGAGTACTAACCACTGAGCTACAGGACTCCCAACAATTGAAGCAGTGTGAGACTCCGCTCTTGTTGCTAACGTTTCTGCCTGAGGTTGTGAGGGAAGGCGGTGCTGGACGGCCTGTGTGATGTTGTTTGGCTTCCTGTTCTCCTCGGCTGTGCTGTGATCACCAACGAGCTAACCATCAATCACTGGACTAGTCCAGACTAAGGTTTTATTAGCCATGAAAAATATTCCGAAGCAGCTTAAGGTATCTCCGCGTTAAAATGTAACGACTATGAAGACCCCAGGAGTACATAAAACTGTTCAGCTTTTACATCGCCAAATCTTCTTTAGTCAACCAACTGATACTAAACCAAAGGGCTCTCTCTGTGTGTTTTGATTTTTACATTAACCTTGCATTAAAAATGATCACGGCTCTCATCACCGAGTGTCGTACCCAATAAATTAACCTTTTACGAGACGTGTAAAACAAGTATTTACGATTCTCTAATGTGACCGGCTCCTCATCCCCAACCTGCCATTTTCTCTCCATTTCAGCAGCGTCTGTCCATGAGCCTCTCATACCCTCTCCCTGGGTTGCGTACGAGGAACATAAGAGTAGGAGGAGGCCATTCAGTCCCTCGAGCCTGCTCTGCCATTCTGTACGATCCTGGCTGAACTGTACGTCAACTCCCAATTACCTGCCTTAGTTCCATAACCCTTGATTGATACCCTGACCTCACAAACATCTATCCACCTCAGTCTTGAAAATTTGTATTGATACTCACAACGTTTTATTAATTTAGTGTCAGAAGCCAGTGTTTTGACAGCATTTTCACAGGTTAATCATCAGTTCACCTCACGGTTGTCTGTGGCCGGGCAAATGGCATCAGACAGTCACTCCCTCAAACGCTCAGCAAAATGATGACTAATTTTGGTGACTGGCGTGGCCTAGACCCACGTGTGTAAGTGGGCTTCCAGTTTGAGGACAGTAACTGTTTTTTCAGATAACTGCATGTAAAGGGACTGGCTTTCCCTGCTACTAACCCTCAGACCTGCCACATGAACTCTCATGGTCACCAACCTGCCTAACGCAGCAATCCGAAGACACCTGCTTCATTTGTGAAAACTTTCCGTTCGCTGTGCAGAGTACTTCAATTCATTGGAGAAGTCATTTTTCCCGGAGAAGAAAAACGCTCCCAGATCATTAACCCTTTATACTTCAATCTCCAGGCTTCATTTTAAAAAAAAGCCATCTGCAAACAAGCAATGAAGGAGCTGTGCTTGAAACAGAACCATTTCATTAGAAATGTTACCAAATTGGGATTTTATCCATCAGCCACTGAGGTGGGAGCAGAGTTTTATAGTGACCAGGGCAACAACAAATGACGTTTACACAGAGCCTTTCAAGTCGGGAGGACGTCTCAAAGCGCTGGACAGTCAAGGATTTGGGAGGTTGGGATCAGGAGGGATGGAGGGCAGGGAGGCAAGGGGTAGGAGGATGACCGCAGGCATGGTTGAAGAGGAAGGTCTTGAGACAGGCCTTGAAAGAGGCAGGGGAGGGGGAGGGGGCGAGGTGAAGGAGTGTGTGAAGGACTGAGTGGTGGCCATTGTGTCTCTGAAGGCACTGAGCCCAGGAGGTGGTGGATGGTGTATGAGCTAATAGGGCTGTCAGCAATAGTAATTTATTAAAATCAAGTCGTTGACCCATTGCCTGAACGAATGGTCGATTATTAAGCACATAAGAGAGAGGGGCTGGGGCTCTGCCTGAACAAACAGCTGACCTTAAAAAAGATCAGATTCTCCCAACATTATTGAAATCGATTTAGGTGTTGCCAAGCAACAGACCTGCTTCTGTGCTGCAACACGTGACTGACTGCAGGTCTGTCACACTCCAAAAACAATTGATTACAAATATCTTCATTTGTAGCTTTCATGTCCAGAGGACGTCCCAAAGCGCTAGAGAGTAAAGGACGTGCATCCGAGCTGGGGGTTGGGATCAGGAGGGGTGGAGGGCAGGGAGGGTGGGGGTCGGAGGGTGACCAAAGGCACGATCGAAGAGGAAGGTCTTGGGACGTACTTTGAAGGAGGCTTATTTAACATTACGGCTTGTTGTGAAATCAATTGATTGACTTTTTCTTTCCCTCATCAGATTAACTATATTTTGGAATCGCGAGCGAGTTCGGCACGAGCAGATTACCAGGCTCAGAAACAAAGGAAACTGAGCAGGCGGACAAGCTTTAGCTTCCAGAAGGACAAAAAGTCAGGACAATAGGGCTGTTCTCAAGCCAACCCACTGCCCACCCGGCCGGACTATCCCACTGAGAAAGGTACCCTTCCCCCTCCCCCGGCCTGGCAGAGGAGCCAGTGGAACCATGAACTGTTCAGGTTTGCCGCCGCCGAGGGCGAGGAGACTGATTACAATCGAGGGAAACATTTCAGCTCTTGTCGTGTCCCCAGGTGCCCTGAGTGGCAGGTGGGTTTTTAAATCTCTTGGGGTCGTCCTGTTTGCCATCGCCCATAGAGAGAGACAGCAGAGAGGAGGCTGTGCCGCTTCCCGACACTTCGATCCCCAATTCAACAGCCAATTCCCCCCCAAAATGTGGACATGAGGAGCGGCGCTGGCTGACAGTGGACTGGACACGGATGTGTGTGAAACCTGTCACACGATCAAGGTGTGAAGTCTGTCACATGATCAAAGGTGAATATCAAATCATGCGGAACAAAAGAAAACGTCAAATTCCCTTTTTTTTTGGATTATTCTTAAACAACAATAACACAATTACTGGACAAATACTTGGTAAATAGTTGAAATGATTTTTTTATGACCTGCGAAGGAAATGAACCTTGGTTTTTACTGTGATCTGTAAACGGTTCCCACGTGGTACCTGCTCGCTGCTGTGTAACCGCCCTGTGCTGGGGCAGGCGTACACACTGTCATCATTTCAGGACAGGTTGGGAATGTATAATAAGTTTAAACACATTTTGTGGCAAAATATATATAAAGAAATACTTTGTTTCCCAAAAAAAACATTTATTTTTCATGAACCCAACTTTTATTTTCACCGTTTCAATTTGCCATTGTCCTATCTTTTGTTGGTCGGCCGGGTGTCTGGCACACGCGGAAACCCATCACCGTTGCTTAAGAGCATCCAAACCAAACTCAGAATTCCACACGTCTCATCTACACACGGAAATCCCAGAAATAGATTGTTGGAGTGGAATGCGCTCTCTCTCTCTCTCCCTGGAGGGACGCACTCTGCTTACCTAATTCTGGAGAGTATTAGGCGCAGGTTGGCAAGAGCAGGTTGGGACCCCAGAGAGTGCGTTGGGGTAACTGCTAGAGTCCAACCAGCTAAAACCATTGATGATGTACCTACAGTGATGCATGTAAAAGTCGGTAACTGGGAGTTTGTATTCATCATTTTGCTGTGCTTGAGGGGGGAGGTGGGATGGTGAGAGAGAGAAGATCACAGCTGGATGACCACAGCAGACCGGGAATGAAATCCCAGCGTCCTGGAATCCGTAGAGATCAGATGTAGCATGTCTCCACTGGGACATCAAGCGAAGCCTTGCTGCTGTTGTGGGTATCAATGTAATGATGGTGACAAGAGGAAACCTTGTTGTTTCCAATACACCTGCCATCCTCCTGTGCCCAGTCACAGGACCGGACAGGCCATTACCAGACGCATTTCAATCCGTTTTCGATGCAGATTTTGTCCCCAGCAGCATAATGGGGTTAATGGGGTGAAGGGGAGGGGGGGATTGGAAGGTACTGGGAGCCATAGTTGAGTCTCGACACTTATCCGCAGCTGAAGCCGGGCTCCACATCCTGTTGGTGACCCTGAACATAAACCTCTCTCACCAGCCATTGCTTCTCAATGCAACATTTTTCCTTGTTTTGAGCCGTTCGTCTCACTCGAACCTGAATTATCTGTCTCCCTGTTCCAAGGCTCTATTGAGTACTTCCTGCTTTATAGGGTCATTCACTGGTATCAGACAGGCAGACGCACACACAGGCACGCACACAGGTGTCCACACACACACAGGCACGCACACGAGTATAACGTAAGCATCGAGTGACCTATTATTGATTTCGTTTTTTTACATCTGTCTGCTGCCTGTGTATCTGTCTGTGTGTGTACCTATGTGTGTGTATGTATGTTTGTGTGTGTATCGCCCGTCTCTGCCAATACCTCACTCCAAAAGCCGCTGAAACCCTGGTCCATGCCTTTGTCACCTCTCGGCTGGACTATTCAAATGCCCTCCTCACCGGTCTCCCCTCCACTACCATCCATAAAATCCAGGTCATCCAAAACTCTGCCGCCCGCATTCTTACCCGCACCAAACTCCGGTCCCCGATTACCCCAGTCCTTGCCAGACTGCACTGGCTGCCCGTCCCAGAGAGGATCGACTTCAAGATCCTCACTCTTGTCTTCAAATCCTTCCAATTCTCTGCACCCCCCTACCTTTCTGACCTCTCTCCTCAAAACAGTGCCCGTTGCATTCGTTCCTCCGGGTCTGGCCTCTTCCTTGCCCACCGAATTCTCCGCTCCTTCAGCCACTATGCCCCAAGGCTCTGGAACTCCCTTCCCCACTCCCTCCGCCTCGCTCCCTCTCTTCCTATTTTCAGGTCTCAGCTGAAGACCTTTTCGACCGCACCTTTGGTCACCTTTCTCCCCCTCCCCCTGGCTCGGTCCCGGGATCTAATAATAATAATCTTGCATTTGATATAGCGCTTTTCACGTCAGGAGGACGTCCCAAAGCGCTTCACAGAACACACTGTAAAGTGAATCGACTGCATATTTGTTGGCGAACGCGGCAGCCAATTGCGCACAGCAATGTCCCACAAACAGTCATAGATTGAAAATGACCAATTTATTATTGTTTTTGGTTTTGGAGGGATTATCATTAGGCTCTGTGTGGAGTAAGGAAACTTGCCCAAGGTTTCGCCCTCTGCCTGGAATTGAACTCAGGTCTCTCACTTGCAAAGCGAGTGCTCTAACCACTGAGCTACAGGACTCCACTATCTATTACTCCATCTATTACCGGAAGCACACTTCCAGCGTGGAGGGCGCTATATAAATCCAAGTTGTGTGTGTGTGTGTATCTATGTGTGTATGTGTTTGTGTGTGTGTGGGGAGGGGTGTGGTGTTTGCCCATATGACAGCAGTTGCTCTGCACGCAGTAACTTTTTTTGAAACCCTTGGAAACAATTGAACATGATCAGCCGCTGTGTAAAACCTCTTTTACCTGTTGAAGAAACAGAAGTAAAGTTGAGCGGCTGTGGTCAGTGCAGTGTGCCATTGCCATTGGTTTGGTTTTGCATTTCCTCAGCATTTTCACCTTGTTTCTCTCCACAACCTCAGTAAACAACAACAAGATTACATTTGTATAGCACCTTTCAGGTCGGGAGAACAAAGACATTAGTCTGTAACATGTCCCCGATGGCAGCTTCACTCCCAGCGTCGAGCACGGCCACAGACACCGGCCCTTCAGCAAATAATAGTAATAATAATAATTTGGTTACTTGATCCACGACCGTTTATGGGACGCTGCTGTATGGAATTGGCTGCCGTGTTTCGCCCACAAAACAGTCAATTCACTTTACAGTATATTGTGTGAAGCGCTTTGAGATGTCTTGAAGACGTGATAAGGCGCTATATCAAATGCAAGGATTATTAAATGAATTTAACGGCACGGTTATAAATCACATTCACAGGCAACTTGAAATCCCTCGTCCCCACAAAAACTCTAACTTCTCCCCCTTCTTTTTGTGCTGATGGTTTTATGAACTCGCTGGGAAAGATGTTTCATTACCACTGGGATCAAAACACAACTGATTTATCAAATTTCAATTGGCAGGAAGCTGCCAACTGGTCTGTAGCCCGGCTGTCAGTCACACGGGGGGTGGCCTGTCTGTCATTCTCTTTTTATCTCTCCCTTTCTCTATCTCTCTTCCTCTCTCTATCCCTCTCCCCCTCCCTCTCTTTCTTCCCTCTCTTCCCACCACCCTGTTTCTCTTCCCCCCCCCCCTCTCTTCCCCTCTCTCTTTCCCTCTTCCCCCCCCGCCTCTCTTCCCCTTTCTCTTCCTCTTCCCCTCCCTCTTTCCCTCTTCCCCCTTCTCTCTTCCTCTTCCCCCCCCCCCCCTCTCTCTCACTCAGTGGTTTCAGGTCAGGACGGTTGATCTGTGAGTCTCAGAGGCTTTGCGGAAGGTGAGACTCCGGCCCAGGTTCACCGCGGAGTCTGCAGAGAGCAATTGGCTTTGCAGCAGTAACTTGTACCAGGATCTGACAAACAGCATCACTGATCTCCAGCCCGGACCCGAGGGTGAAAAGCTGTCACTCAAAAACCGGTGCCCACTTTTGTGTCAGTTTAGTTCATTGAAGCAATCGGCTGCCGCGTTTCGCCCACAAAATACAGTCACTCTACGTTACAGTATATTCCGTGAAGCACTTTGAGAGGAGAAGGCCCTGTATCAACTGCCAGAATTATGAGATTATACCAGCCAATTGCACACAGCAGTGTCCCACAAACAGTCATTTATTATAATTGTTATAATAATAATAATCCTTGCATTTGATATAGCGCTTTTCATGTCTTCTAGACTTCTCAAAGCGCTTCACAGAATAGACTGTAAAGTGAATTGTACTGAACGAGTACTTTGCATCTGTCTTCACAATGGAAATGGAAGCCCCAAACGCCGCAGTATTGGATGAGAGTGTAGAGGAAATAGATCAGATTACTATAGACAGAGCGGAAGTTCTGAAAAGATTGACTGGGCTCAAAATTGATAAGTCACCAGGACCAGATGGGTTTCACCCAAGGTTGCTGTGGGAGATACGGGTTCAAACAGCGGAGGCTTTGGCCACTATATTTCAATCGTCATTGGACACAGGAGTGGTGCCAAGAGACTGGAGAGTGGCTAATGTTACCCCCTCTACAAAAAGGGGCAGAAAGACAAGCCCGGAAATTACAGGCCAGTCAGCCTCACTTCAGTAATAGGAAAACTACTGGAGACCATAATCGGGACAGAATAAATCTCTACTTGGAGGAACACGAGGTAATTAGAGACCCCCAACATGGATTTGTTAAAGGCAAATCTTGCCTAACAAATCTAATAGAATTTTTTGAAGAGGTGACTGCGAGGGTTGATGAGGGAAATGCGGTGGACGTTATTTACATGGATTTCAAAAAGGCTTTTGACACAGTTCCGCATAAGAGATTAATATAAAAATTAGAGGCCCACAGTATTAAGGGGACAGTGGCAGTTTGGATTAAGAACTGACTGAGTGACAGAGAGCAGAGGGTGGTGGTTAATGGGTGTTTCTCGCAATGGAAGGAGGTGTGCAGCGGTGTCCCCCAGGGATCGGTATTGGGACCACTGCTCTTTCTAATATATATTAATGATCTGGACTTGGGCATAGGGAGCACTATTTCCAAGTTTGCAGATGATACCAAGTTAGGTCGGGTAGTAAATAGTGAGGAGGACTGTAACCAACTGCAGGCAGACATACACAGAATGGTGGAATGGGCTGACATGTGGCAGATGGATTTCAATGTGGATAAGTGTGAGGTGATACACTTAGGTAGGAAAAATGATAGGAGGCAATATAGACTTGGAGCTCAATCTTAAGGGGGGTGAACGTACAGAGAGATCTGGGTGTTCAAGTAAGCGAATCATTAAAGGTAGTGGGGCAGGTAGATAGGGCAGTAAAAAAGGCATTTGGTGTACTGAGCTTTATTAGTAGGGGCATAGATTTTAAGAGTAGGGGTTATGGTTAATCTATACAAAACACTGGTTAGGCCTCAGCTGGAGTACTGCGTCCAGTTCTGGGCACCTTACTTCAGGAAGGACATTAAGGCCCTGGAAAGGGTGCAGAGGAGATTCACGAGAATGATACCAGGAATGGGGAACCTTAGCTATGAGGACAGTGGAGAAGTTAGGACTTTTCCCATTAGAGCAGAGAAGGTTACGCGGGGACCTGATAGAGGTCTTCAAGATCATGAAAGGTTTCGACAGGCGAGATAGGGAAAGCTGTTTCCGCTGGTAGGTGTGTCTGTGACCTGTGGTCACAGTCTTAAGATATCTACCAAAAGAGGCAGAGGGGAGGTTAGAAGAAATGTTTTCACTCAGCGAGTTGTTCGAATTTGGAATGATCCGCCCGAAAGGGCAGTGAAGTCCGATTCGATAACAGCTTTTAAGAGAGAACTGGATAGGTATCTGGGGAAGACGGGTTTGTGGGGTTATGGGGAGAAAGCTGGTGATTGGGGTCAGTGAAAGTGACGCTCTGTCAAAGAGCCGCACAGACTCGATGGGCCGAATGGCCTCTTTCTGTGCCGTAACATTCTATGAATCTATGAATTCTATGAATTATGAGACTCTTTTACAACAGAAACCGGGAAAACTGATTGCACTTCCTACCGGTTGAGCTCCAGTGAAAGGTGTCTTGTGCTGCATAGTTATACACCAGGTCACTGGAGCTGTGTCTGCGTGTGGGTGGGGGGAATGGGGGGGAGGGAGATGTTGTGGGGAGCAGGGGTAAGTGTGTGTGTTGGGGTGTGTATGTGGATGTGTGTGTGGGGGGGAGGTGTGTGTTGTGTGTATGTGGGTGCGTGTATGCGGGGGAGGTGTGTGTTGGGGTGTGTTTGTGGGGGGGGGTGGGGGGGGAGGTGTGTGTGTGTGTTGGGGTGTGTATGTGGGTGTGTGTGGGGGTGGGAGGTGTGTGTTGGGGTGTGGGGGTGGGGGGAAAGCTGGATACTGACCAAACCATAAACCATTTCATGTCAAGTTACAGTAAAGTTTTGACGCTGTGGCAGAGTGAGGGGGGAGACAGGTCGAGCGGGAGACCTGGTGCTTCATGTTTGAGGGTAGGAAGGACTGTGAAGAGAGAGGCTGATCATCTCCTGTTACTGTGCTCAGCTCCACTCTATCACAGCTTCCCGGCCAGGGTCTGTGTCTCACTCATTCCTCCCCCCTCTCCCCCTCACTTACAAATATACTGACAGCCTCACTCTTCACCTCAACCCCAACAGTGAGCACTGGCAGGTGAGGGACATCACAGCCACTCAACCAAGCCTGTGTACACAGGTGTGTAAGTGTTCACTTGTGCACAGGCTTGTGTTTGTGTGTGTGAACAATACAAATTTACATTAACACAATGCTTGTTGGGATGACATCCCAAGGCACTGGACAATCCAGGGTTTGCACCTGTGCCTACATACGAGTGTGGTGTGTGTGTACACGTCTGTGTGTGTACAATCTGTACAGAGATGGGGATTAGACACCGAGCGACAATGAGAGAGAGGAACGGTGATGGTCTGTGAATCAAAGAGGTAGATATTAAAGTGGGATTTGAAGACAGATGAGGTAGAGGGGGTTTTGAGGGGGGTGGGGGGGAGGTTTTCTGTGCTATCCACAGGCTCGGTCACCGATGGTGGGCAGAGTTGAGACTGAACTTAAAAGAGCGTTTCCCAATTCTGTCCCATCTTAAACCTGCTGTGCGCAATCGGCTGCCAGGTTTCGCCTGCAAAATACACAGTCACTAGACTTTACAGTATATCCCGTGCTGCGCTTTGAGACGTATTGACGAGGTGATACGTCGCTGTATCAGATGCAAGGATTCTTATTGGAAGACCAAAGTGGTCCACGGGCTGAGATCAGGTGGAATCGGGTTCCCGGGCTTCCTCTCTCATCCAAGGACAACAGTGAAGCACTGAAGCCGTGCCCAACGTCAGCCTGAGCCAGGAGACAGCGTCAGCGGAGACGTGTGACTGCAGAATCCGCCCACGCCTCGTTCCTTCCTTTCTAAACTCTTCGGACCCGGGGAAAGTTCGAGGGGGAAAACCGCTGGTTGTCATCTGTGGTTGACTTTTTCCATCTCTCCCTCATTCGATCAGACAAACAGATGTTGAGTCGCTGAATGAAAAATAATGCACCCATTTATTCATTTCTCCTCACCAGTCACAATAGATTTTATTGTACAACTGACTCGCGTCCCCCAGGTGCCGTAAGCTTTAGCGAGTTAATAAAGCCGAACCGTTTGGATTTGATTCCACTCGGTGATGGGTTCACACAGCGTGGCAGCTTCCAATCAACCTCCTTAACTGGTCATTTCTAATTGGTGCTTCACCAGGGTCTCCACATTGCTTCTCAGTCTCCAACGCATTTCCCTAAGGGCTTGTGGTGGTGATTGGGGGTGGAGGTGGGGTGGGAGACGGGGGAAGAGACCGATGTTCGCAGCCCCCTTAACCCTCCGTCACTTACACGCTCAGCCTCGTTCCGAATCTCACAGGCAGAGAGACTCGGTTGTTTGTGGGCTGACGTCTTGGGACACAAGTGAGAGCGAACTCGCATCCAGTGCAGATCAGCGCGACAAAGGATAATAATAACAATAAATAATCCCTGCATTTGATATCACGTCGTTGAGACGTCTCGACGCTCTTCGCAGAACATACTGTGTAATGCAGCGACCGTGTATTTTGTGAGCGAAACACGGCAGCCAACAGCACACAAACAATGCTGGAGCGAATGACCAATGTTTTTATTTGGGGGAATATCAACCAGGAAACCGGGAGAGAGAGAGAGGGAGGGCGAGAGAGAAAGAAACTCCCTTCTCTTTTCAAACAGCGCCGCAAAACCTTTAACGTCCTGCACAGGAACTCGGTTTAACATCTCATCTGAAGGACAATCCCTGTGTTGACCTCTAAAGGCCAGTAACTGACGGTGGACGAGAGAGCGAGTGGAGGCAGTGGTACAAGGTGGAGGCCGGGCAATGAGAGTTAATTGTGTGCCAAAAAAAATGGAGCCTTAAATCAATCACCGGCTGCAGGAGACAGGCAGGGGCTTGTGTTTACATCCAGTCACGGCTTCGAGGCACACCTCTGCCCCTGACCCCTTCCCCCCCCCCAACCCCCACCCACACTCAGCCCAGGGGTAGGGGTGGTGGGGGCTGTGAAGGGTTGGAGGGTGAGGTGCTCGCTCTCTGCTCCCCCACATGTGAGGCCAGGTGAGCGCTCACTCACTCGCTCGCTGCTGCCGTCTCGTCTGTGTCACTGGCAGTAAGTAAGAACCCGGTTATTAGTCACTTTTTCGGGGGAAATAATCCCTCCCAAAAAATACTTTGGTCACTCAATCCACGACTGTTTGTGGGACGCTGCTGAGCGCAATTGGCTGCCGTGTTTCACCCACAGAATAAACAGTCAATTCACTTCACAGTGTATCCTGTGAAGCGCTCTGAATCCTCTCGAAGACGTGATAAGGCGCTGTATCAAATGCAAGGATTATTATTATTATTAGCTTTTAGCCACAAACCAACAAACCACTGAGAGACCACACTACAGCCCGGGGTGTACAGTGGGGCAGGTCAGAGCAGTTGTAACATCCACTGATCAGTAAATGTAGAGAGTAGAGAGCAGGGAACTTGCTCAGTCGCTGATACGTCAGACTGGCTCAGCTGGCGCTGTCCTAACCTCTGGGTCAGGAGGTTGTGGGTTCAAACCCCTTGTCACTCACTCTGAGTGGGCTCTGGTATAGGGCTGGGGGGAAGCCCTGGATTGTCAGAGGTGACGGCCTTTTGTAAGAGTCGATGGACCTGTTTATAAGGTGGATATTAAAGATCCCACATTGAACCTGTCGATGTGTGTGAGAGATCACGAGTGGGTGTGTGTGTGTGTCTGTGTGTGTGTCTGTGGTTCTGTGTCTGTGTGTGTGTCTGTGGTTCTGTGTCTGTGTCCGTGTGTGTGTGTGTGTCTGTCTGTGTGTCTGTGGTTCTGTGTGTGTGTGTGTGTGAGAGATGGTGATAAGGAGGGTTGTGTGGCGGGTAGGCAGCAGTGGCAGACCTCTGGGTTTTGCTGCTTGTCCCAGTGAAAGATATTGACATTTTTGTTGGAAATAAATGTCAGAGCAATATGACAAAAAGATCAATATTCAACCAAGCGGCAAACTCAGGCGTTCGAACCAGCGTCAGGATTTGAGTGGATTTTATTTTATTTTTCGCTTGTGGAAAAAAGGGAGAGGGAGTGGGGGGGGGGAGGGGAGAGAGATTATATTTACACAATGAGTTGTCACTACGCAGTCTGTCTGTGGGCTGGAACCTTGCAGCACTCCTGAACAGTCACTACACTTAACTCTGTTCCGCGTGAAGGGCGCTATATAAATTATAATAATCCTTGCATTTGATATAGCGCCTTATTGCGCTGTTGAGATGACTCAAAACGCTTGACAGAATATACTGTAAAGTGACTGCGTGTTTTTAGGGTGAAATGCACGTTGTTGTTGTTGTTGTTATTGTTGTGATTACCCTGGGAAAAGCTTTGAGAAGCTTCGACCCTGATAAAATCGCCACGAAAGTAACAGCTGAAACACACCATAATATCTGGGGACTCCGTCAGTGGATTCAGTGAGGAAATGGCCTCAGTGACTGAGGACAAAGGGAATTAGTCGATGGCTGATAATGAGTGAGAATGTGATGAGCTTCAGACCAACCGCACAGAGAATCATTAAAGCTCGTCTCGTTTTTGATGTAACTGCAGCAGAATCCGAAAAACTCCTACCACTCGAGGGATTAAAATTCTGTCCGAGGTGAAGACTTATTCTCCTCCCCCACTCCCCCCTCCCCCGCTCCCCCTACCCCATTCTCCCCTCCCGTGCTCCCCTGTTTTCCCCCTCTCCTGCTCCTCCCCCACCTCCCCCGAGGAGGAATCAGCACAGCGCAGTAAATATCCAAAGCTCGTGAAGGTTTCAGGGCGTCTGGGGGTATTTTAGGAGCTGACGCATATTCTGGGGACACGGAGTCGCCACAGAAAATGTTAAAGCTCCGGCTGCAAAACATTCCCAAAGAGTCGGACGGTGTATAGTTTGGGGCACGACTTGTGACTGGCGGGACAGCGGAAGGCCAACTAGATGGACCTTGGTTTTCTTTCGCCGGCAAATTCTTATGTTCTTAAATCGCACTCTCTCTCCGTCTCTGTCTGTCTCTCTATGTCCCTCTCTTTCACTCTCTCTTTCTCTGTGTCTCTCTGTCTATGTCTCTCTCTCTCTCTCTCTCTCTCTGACTCTGTCTTATCTCTATTCCTTTTCACGGAGGAATTTCTGAATCTGGGAAATTTCAGGATCTGGCTAATGAGGAGGAAAAGAAGCTCCCGACCGACACCGTAAAAGCTACCAATCGCCATAATTGTCAGGAGAATGCGGAGGCATAATTAAGCTGTTATAAATGAGGTGCCTTGCGCTTGTCATTAATTTCAACATCTAAGATTCCCCCAACAAGGCAACATAAAGCACTAAAACGCAAGCCCAAAATGCTAAAATCATAAATAACCGGTGACTCCTGAGTTCATTAATTGCCGTCAGGTTAAATTTACGTGTGAAACATTGGGAGGAAATGCTTAACGTGGATTCTGGTCTCCGCACAGTTTCTGGGTATTTTATTCCGCAAACACAGGTTATAATAATAATAATAATAATAATCCTCGCAATTGGGACAGAACCTAATTCATGTCAGCGAGACGTCTCAAAGCGCTTCACAGGATTTACTGTAAAGTTTAGCGATTGCGTATTTGTAGGTGAATGGGACAGCCAATTTGCTCACAGCAACTCTCTCTCTCTTTCTCCATCTCTCTCCGGCTACGTCTTTCTGTCTCTGTCTACCTCTCTACGTCTCTTTCTTTCACTCTCTCTTTGTCTCTCTGTCTATTTTCTCTGTTTCTTCTCTCCACGTCTCTCTCTTTCACTTTCTCTGTGTTTCTCTATCTCTCTCTGTCTCGCTCTCGCTCTATGTCTCTCTCTTTATCTGTTACCTCTCTCTGTCTTTCTCTGTCTATGTGTGTGTGTGTCTCTCTCTGTCTATGTTTCTCTCATTCTGTCTGTCTCTCTCTCTCTGTCTTACTCTCGCTCTATGTCTCTCTCTCTCTCTGTCTGTGTGTGTGTCGCTCTCTCTCTCTCTCTCTCTCTCTGTGTCCTGGTTAATGAAGCCGGCACAGCTATCTGTGTGTGTGTGTGTGGTGTCTTGAGGAGCAAAGGTTCACAAAGTGAGGAAGTAATTTATGCGACATTGTTGCAGTTGAAGCAGGTTTGCGGTGTTACCGACATTGCCAGTCCCGCTCTCTCTCTCTCTCTCTCTCTCTCGCTCTCGCTCTGTCTCCCTGTCACACCGGGTTTGTGGGGAATCTACATGTCATGTCTCCGGCTATCATTCCCTCACACTGGCAATTCTGCTGATTTGTGCATAAGTGATGCATGCAATTCACCTGAGTTCGGCTTTAGATTTTTTTGCCGGGGAAAGATGTTCATCATTCTTGATCCTGTCCTGTCACCGGCAAGTGTTTTAGTGCCTCTCGCGGTTAGTCGAAATTGACAGGTCTGAAAGCATTGAATAGCAGAACGTGTGAAATTAACAGTGGGGGGACGTGAAGTGAAGTGTGGCAGTCATTTAATCTGCAATTTATCAGCTTATGGCACTTCTTGTATCATTCGTAGTTTACATTCAGAAATAATGTTCTCTGGTTTCAATCCCATGTGACACCATTAGAGGTGACAGGATTTAAGAGTGGGAAGATGTGGGTTTATTATTCACACAGGATCCTGCTCAAACATTTGGCTGTTTTTATTTTAAACACAGGCACTTTTTTGAAACCTGCTTTCGGCAGGTTCGATGCGCCAGTTATTGTCTGGCTGAATCTTTTCTGTGTCTCTGTGGCAAATGTGTGGAGTTCATTTTAATTTACACTTTTAGAGCGACTTCGGGTATTCATTCCTACATTAGGAAAAGAGGGGGAAAGGTGGGGGGTGGGAAGCTAATTATTAATAATAATACTTGCATTTGATACAGCGTGTTATATACTGTAAAGTGAATTAACTGTATATTTTATGGATGAAAAGTGGCAGCCAATTGCACACAGCAGCGTCCCACAAACAGTTATGGATTGAGGACTAATTTATTATTTATTTTATTATTTATTTTGAAGGGATTATTACATTTGGAAAGCGATCCCCCCATCGACTAACAAGCGGGTTCCTCCTTACTGCTCAGTAAACAGTGTGTAGTGTAAAGAAATTTGCCTAAGGTTTCGGGAATCGGGCGGGCGGGCGAAACCTTAATTACTGTTAAGTGCCTGTGTAGTGACTGCAGTGTAGTGTAATCGCAGTGATGGTTGTAAGATATCACAAACAGCCGGGAGTGATTTACTGGGGGACGAACAATGGGAGAGAGGAGAGAAACTCCCTTTAATGTCTGCCCTTGGTTTAAGGTCTCATCCCAAGGTCGGTGCCTCAATCATTGCAGCACTTTCCCCTCCCTTACTTCCCCCCCACTCCCCACTCCCCACCCCGCTCCCCCCTCCCCCATTCCTTCAACTCCCCCCCCACATGTACACCCACCCAAGCACACACACCACACACTCACACCCCCACACACACCCCCACCCCCACACACACGTGCGCGCACACACCACCCCCACACCCACGCACTCTCCCTCCCCCCCCACCACACACACACACTGTGCTGAAGTGTCAGCCTGGACTGGGATCTCCAGCCCTGAGCTGGGGCTCAAACCCATAACCTTCTGAGGCGAGAGTGCAAGTGACGGAGCCAGACCCCCTCACCCCCCCCCACCATAGCTTTATTACGGTGACATTGGAGACAGAACCTGTGAAAATCCGGAGTCTTCATTATTAGCGTAATCATCCATTTAAAAAAACCTCCCCCCTCCCCCACAGGCATTGCTACATTAATTACAATTCACATCAATGTTTCAGCCCCAACCCCCTCCCCCCAACACCCCCCCTCCCCCCCCCCCTCCCCCCACCTCCCCTCCCCCCACCTCCCATCTCCCGGATTCTATCCTTCCAGTCGCTGAATTCATAAATGGGAAAATATTACATTGCCATCCGCGCTGTGTGTGCCCCTCATTAACCTCTCCCAGCGCGCCCAGCCTGGTTTAATGGCTCTTATTATAACACCAGGTTCCCGTTAAGTGAAGGTTGCACTTTACGTTTCACCTTTCTTCATTATTAAACTGGGTATTTTTATATTAAAAAAAAAGTTGCATCTATTCTGTGCACACACACTCTCCTCACACGACACAAAGCAATGGTAGACTTTAAGACAGTTTACACAATGTGTGTTTTTCATTTTTTGAAGGATAATAATCCCTTAAACAAAGATAAAAATTTGGCCACTGAATCCACGATGGCTTGTGGGACGCTGCTGTGCGCAGTTGGCTGCCGCGTTTCGCCCAAAAATATACAGTCAATTCACTTTACAGTGTATTCTGTTAAGTGGTTTCAGAGGTTTCGAAGACGTGATAAGGAGTTACATCAAATGCAAGGATTATTATTTACCTTTAGTTGAATTTTACACTGTGAATCTCTGCTTAAAAGAATATATAAAAAAACCTCTATCTCTCCTTGTGTTTCACCACGGGAATTACCTGTGAGACATTTCGCTGCTTTATGATCTCAAAAGATTATTATCAACAATATTTTTATAGCACCTTAACTCATCGAAGCATTTCAAAGTGCTTGACAGTAATTATTGTTGAGTGAAGTGACTGTTTTTGAAGCTTTCCCTTCAGGTGAGTCAGGTCATAGATCCCCGCGAGGTGTTGGGCGGCAGAATGCGGACTGTCTGACATCCAGACCAATATATATTCATTCTTCTGTCATCCAAACTCACCCAAAGGAAGATCCTTCATCTCAGTATTTATTTGCCTTAAGACAAAAGCCCCTTTGACCGCGCCTGAGTTGTCTATTACAGCCTGACTGGGTGGGTCACCCTCTCGCCTCTGATTCAGAAGATTGTGGGTTCAAGCCCCGCGTCGGGACTTAGAACTCATATAACCTGATGCTCCAGTGCAGTGCCGGGGTCAGGGCTGCACTGTCAGAGATGCCGTCCGTAAGATGAGACGGTAAACCGAGATCCTGTCCGCCTGTTCTGGTGGATGTTGAAGATTTTGTGGCACTAATCGAAAAGAGAAGCGAGCTTCTCTCTCTCAGCGTCCTGGCTAACAATCCTCCAGATAAAAATTGGTCACTCAATGCCTGTTTGTGGGACATTACTGTGCGCAAACTGACTGCCACATTTCGCCCATAAAATACACAGTCACTCCAGAGGGAGAGAGATAAGGAATCAGACTGATGTTTTTTGTGAGTGGTAACAGTACATTCACTGACTGCTTTGCTCTGGTTTGGTTAGAGTTGTCAGTCGCCTCTTAAAGAGAACAGCTTCGGATGAAACGGCTAATTACCACTGCTCACATCATGCCAGGCCCCAGCATCGGACTTACAGCTGTGATTACATTCCGTGTGTCAGCCTAATGTGGGGCTTGGCGTACAGAACTCGTCCTGCCAGAGGACCTGTGCTATCTCACTGTCTCAGACAGATGAACAAGTAACTGACTAAGATTCTGTCTTGACTAAAGCTTCACGGGTTTCTTACATTTCAAAATGTCACTTGTGTTTTATCATTTTTTCTCTCTCTCTCTCCTTTCTCTTCACAAGCGACAGACCTGGGTTCAATTCCCTGCAGGGCAAAACCTTAGGATTGATTTTACGGAGGTAATAATCCCTTCCAAAAAATAGTAAATAAATAATAATTTGGTTGCTCAATCCACAGCTGTTTGTGGGACACTGCTGTGTGCAATTGGCTGCTGCATTTCACCCACAAAACATACAGTCAATTCACTTTACAGAATATCCTATGAAGCGCTTTGTGACGTCTAGAAGATCTGATAAGGCGCGATATCAAATGCAAGAATTATTATTAAAAACTAAATTACAACAGAGTGTGTTTAGGAGATTGGTGATGAGGGTGGAGGGGAGGGAGAGAGAGGAATTGAGGATGATAATAACAGCCTCTCTGAGTCCTAGGAGAGGGTGAGGTTAAGCAGGGAGGACAACAGGGTGGGAATAGCAAGGATGGGGTGGGGGGAATGCCTACGTTCCGTTTTTTATTGTATTTTGCTTCTCTTTATCTACCCCTCCACCCCCGTTTTCATTGCCTCTGCACAAGCGCCCAATCAGCCCATCTGCCTGCTGTGAGGAGAGATCAGCCATGGGCCAGTCAGTCACCTCTCCCGACAACACAGCTCAGATTGCAGGCCAGGTGCCCATGTACACATGTACATCAGTGTGTGACTGTAGTGTATGTATGTGTGATTGTGTGTGTATGTGTATCCTACCCCAACCCCTACCCTCCCTGCCCTCTACCCCTCCTGATCCTAATCCCCATCTTGGGTCAAATCCCTGACTTTCCAACGCTTTGGGACTCTCCGAACCCATATGCAATATAAGCGTCAGGTTCAACCCCCAATTATCCTTCCTCCCCCACATCCGGCTCCTCGCCAGCACCGCTTTCTTCCACCTCTGACGCATCGCCTGTCTCCACCAATACCTCTCCCAAAAGCCGCTGAAACCCTGGTCCATGCCTTTGTCACCTCTCGGCTGAACTATTCAAACGCCCTCCTCGTCGGTCTCCCCTCCACTACCATTCATAAAATCCAACTCATTCAGAACTCTGTTGTCCGCATTCTCACCCACACGAAACTCCGCTCCCCGATCCCCCCAGTCCACTGGCTGCCTATCCCAGAGAGGATCGACTTCAAGATCCTCACCCTCGTATTCAAGTCCCTGCACTCCTCTGCACCCCCCGACCTCTCTGACCTCCTCTCTCCTCAGCACAGTACGCGTTGCCTTCGTTCCTCCGGGTCTGGCCTCCTCCTCGTCCCCCAAGTCCTCCGCTCCACCCTCGGCGGCCGTGCCTCAGCAACTATGCCCCGAGGCTCTGGAACACCCTTCCTCACTCCCTTTGTCTCACTCCCTCCCTTCCCATTTTCAGGTCTCTGCTGAAGACCTTTCTTTTCGACCGTGCCTTTGGTCACCATCCCCCCCCTCCCCCTCCCCCTGGCTCGGTCCCGGGATCCGTTACTGTAAAGCACTTGGAGATGCCATCCAGCGTGGAGGGCGC
Organism: Callorhinchus milii; assembly: GCF_018977255.1. Classification (NCBI taxonomy): domain Eukaryota; kingdom Metazoa; phylum Chordata; class Chondrichthyes; order Chimaeriformes; family Callorhinchidae; genus Callorhinchus; species Callorhinchus milii. The sequence goes on from NW_024704749.1 coordinate 23,077,987, forward strand.
TATATAAATTCAAGTAGTTGTTGTTGTTGTCCTCCAGACATGAAAGGCACTCTGTAAATGTCATTTCTTGTTATTGTGTAAATGGATGTACAGTATATCTGTGTGTGTGATTGCGTGTGTACACATGTATGTGTGTATGTGTGCATATATGAAAGTGCATTGCCTGAAAGGCTGGTGGAAGCCGGGCTATGGGAAGAGTGGGGTTGATCGGGGCTATGGGGAGAGAGCGGGGGAGTGGGGTTGATCAGGGCTATGGGGAGAGCGCGGGGGAGTGGGGCTGGTCAGGGCTATGGGGAGAGAGCGGGGGAGTGGGGTTGGTCAGGGCTATGGGGAGAGAGCGGGGGAGTGGGGTTGATCAGGGCTATGGGGAGAGAGTGGGGGAGTGGGGTTGTCAGGGCTATGGGGAGAGAGCGGGGGAGTGGGGTTGGTCAGGGCTATGGGGAGAGAGCGGGGGAGTGGGGTTGGTCAGGGCTATGGGGAGAGAGCGGGGGAGTGGGGTTGATCAGGGCTATGGGGAGAGAGTGGGGAAGTGGGGTTGGTCAGGGCTATGGGGAGAGAGTGGGGTTGGTCAGGGCTATGGGGAGAGAGTGGGGGAGTGGGGTTGATTTGGCAGCGCTTTTCAAAGAGCGGCACAGACACGATGGGCCGAATGGCCTCCTTTTGTGCAATTCTCTGAGTCTATATGTGTGTCCTAACACGTTTGGGGCCACGTGAGTTTCACTGTTCCTGTAGTGACATGTACAGCAGTCGGCAGCCTTACATACCCCCAAACAGACTCCTCAACATGGGCCTGAGATCTGGCAAAGCTGGGGGGGAGGGGGGAGCGTGGAGGGAGAGAGATTTTTTTTTGTTGCGGAAACTGGAGTCGAATCCCTTCTCCCTGATGGAGCTTCCCCAGGAATGGAGGGCAGTGATCCCAGGGAAAGCCCAGCCTGGGAGCCTGTGTGCAGTCCAAGCCTGACACCTGGCGGCCACGGCCCACACTGCCGCTCACAGGACAGTCCCTTCCCTCACTCACACACCGCACCGCGCACCGTTGGTCAGGGAAATTGCACTGAAATGAAAACTTGCAACACTTTTGAAAACATCACAATGTCAGGCTGTTTTACAATCTGTGATCAGAAGCATTGTGTTGCAAATGAATATACAGTGTTAAGTTGTAATGAGTATACAGTTGCAGCCATCCTCCCGATGTGAAAGGCGCTGTACAAATGTGATTTGTTGTCGTTTTTGTTAAGCAGCGAGTCTCTGTGGTGCCTGATAATGAGCTTACAAGGTGTGAAAGGCTCCTCAATGATGGGGGAGGGGGGTCTGATCACCACCAGGGAAACTGGAAACACGTTATATTGACCATTGAGAATGTTGTTACAACGTGATCCACTTTCAGGAGTTCCTCCTTCGTGTCAATATTGCCTATTGATAGGGAATACACACACACACACCTCCCACGGGCAGGTGTCCTTGGGTTTTGACGCTTGATATGGCTTGAGACTTTTGCTTCCTTCTAGCCAGCAACCCTCCCCGACATTTCAGCTGAGAGTTGAAGCTCACGTTGGCAAACGTTATAATAATAATAATAATCCTTGCATTTGATATAGCGCTTTTCACGTCGGGAGGACGTCCCAAAGCGCTTCACAGAATACACTGCGAAGTGAATTGACTGTATATTTGTGGGCAAACGCGGCAGCTAATTGCGCACAGCAATGTCCCACAAACAGTCGTAGATTGAAAATGACCAATTTATTGTTTTTGGTTTTGGAGGGATTATTATTAGGCTCTGTGTGGAGTAAGGAAACTTGCCCAAGGTTTCGCCCTCTGCCTGGAATTGAACTCACTCAGGTCTCTCGCTTACTCGCGAGTGCTCTAACCACTGAGCTACAGGACTCCACAAACCTGAGATCTTCCACTCCAATTGGTCACCATCCCAGCACCAGACTGGGGGTGGGGGGGNTGGAGTGTGGTCAGCCTGGCTCAGCTGGTAACATCCTCAGCTCAGGTTGTGGGTTCCAATCCCACATCCGGACTTTGAGTTCAGTCTCAGCTGACGCTGAAATGTCAGGAGGTACAGGCTTTTGGACGAGAAGGGAGATTCTCCTGGTGTCTTGGCCAACAATCCCCTAAATTAACGGTGGATAATCTATGGCCCGTGGGGCCATCAAAGTGCAGCCCCCCCACCCACCCCCAACATTCGCACAAGTCTAGGTAAGTCTGTTCAATCAGCTGTGCAATTTCATTTTTTGGATTGAATATTTCGGGATTTATTTGGGCGTTAATCAAGAAATATTCAACTAAGAACATTTATTTTGTTGGCCAACTAGAAAATTGTTTTTTTCAGTTCTTGGCTGTTTGTCGACATTGCTGCACACAAATTAGCAAAAATAGTCACTTCTGTGAAAGCAAATTCTGTGAAGTGTTTGGAGTTGTCCTCCTGACATGAAACGTGCAATATCAAACATAATGATTATTGAACAGCATTGACTTGGTAATCGTGTGGAGCTGTATTTCTGCCCCCGCTGTTGCCTGTAGTTTGCTCGCCCGGTAAAAGTTACCCCACGTGTGCTGCACAGCCACCTGACGGTTTTCAAACAACATGACGATCAATCATGAAATTGCATTTGTTGAAATCCATTTCAAGCTGTAGGTTAAAGCAAAGCAGATCAATTTGAGTCAGCTTTAAGACCGCACAGTGTATCCCTGTGGTGCCTCCATCATGCTGTGAAGTTTGACGCGACTATAGTGATGGGCTATATTGTGGTAAGCTGAACACTACTGTTTTCCCTGCAAAGTGGCGCTGATATCAGAAGGATGAAATCATTTTATCAAAAAACGAATCCCGTTCGTTCATCACCAGACACACACAGTGGGATAAATTGTTCCCTTTAATCAGCCTTATAGAATGATATATTACATTAATCACATTAAAGACAGTATACATTTTCCCCGTGTGCAAGATTGTGCAAGCTCATTAACTTAAGTTCTTAGAGGCTCTAAATTCAAAAGAAGACAGTAACTGTACAACACAGGTGATGCGCAGTTAAATTACAGAACACACAGGGCGAAATTAGCTCAGGTTAGTTCCCATGTAAAAAAAAATCCCACTCACTGCTGTTTCTTGCTGCTAACTGCACTAAATCACTTGGAGTTTGCCCCTCACTGTTCTGCTGTTTCAGGATGTCAGATATGATGGTACAAGTTGTTTCAGCTGTTTTGGTCCTTATTGATGTGCTTTCCGTGTCTCTATTGCACGTCAGCACACAACAGAATATGTAAATAAAAGCGACAGATTGATTTCCCTGTTCAAATAATTGAAGTTATCAGTGACAGCTCCACGCACGCATCAACAAAAGGGAAGTCTGGAAATACAAAGCGTAGTAACGTGGGCACAAACCGCAAAAGGAAAAAAAAACAAATCTCCTTAAAGACATTAAAATCCCAATCCAAGCCCCAAATTTAAAAAAAAGCAATGATTCTGAGGGATGTTAAAAAATAAATAGTTGAATATTAACTACATTTCCACAAAAAGTCTAATTGCAAAATAAATAAACTCCAATCAATCACTAAAGTTCAAATTGTGTATATTTAGATTTTTTTGTTTACTCAGTATTAACATAAAGACTACACCCAGGTAAAGGGAAAGGTAAAACTGCTTTACTGTCCAATACACACTTCTCATCAAAAAACATTAATAATTTTCTAGTTATAGCGCTAAAAATTACTCAAAAGTGCAACTGCAAAACACTCAACTGTTGGTTTCAGCCATTTATGAGGAAGAGAGACAATTTGTTCTTAGCCGAGACACGCTTACAATATACTATATGTTCTTTGCCTCTATTCTACACCCATCCCCTCAAACAGAAACACATGACAGACATTGAAAGTACACTGAACTAACCCTCCCCCCCCCCCGCCCCAAACAAAAAGAGACGCTGGGATTACAACTCACACTCCACGTGGCAATCGTTCAATGTTATCCCAATAATGCAGAGGTCTGTCTGTCACTGCGCAGAGGTCTGTCTGTCACTGCAAGACACTGGGTCTGTGAGGATGGGAAAACACTGAAAGCCGACAGAATAGTGATTAAAAAGCCAAGGACCACTCACTCTCTCTCGCGCTCTCTTCCTCCCCCCCCCCCCACCTTGCACAGCCAAAACTATAAATAATTGCTTGTTTCCAGTTTTTTTTTCAAATCGACATCCTGAGTGGGCAAGTACTGCAGTAGTAAAATCAGATTCCCTTGTCGACAGCTCACCAAGTGAATACTGTCCACACACACTACGCAATTAACAATGTGCACTGCAATGGTACCAAGTGCCTGGACATTTCTTAGTAAATCTCCCTAAAACTCAAAACCTATATACGTGTATTCCGTGCTAAAGTTAAACCTTAACCTTCCTCTCTCTCAACACTCTCTCAGGGGAGTAACCATTATACAAGTCCAGGTAAATAGTGATCTGTGGTAAATAAAAAGTCCAGGTAATAGTGAATGAACATCTGTCAGGGCTTCTGTTGAAAGCCGTGTTTTTTTTTAAAGAAATAAGAAATAAAAATCCAAACTTAAAAATCACCACTGTAATCTGGTAATTATTAAACAACATCCTGTATGGATATGGCTTGATCAACGTGTGGACCCCTTTCTCCCATCAAATATTCAGACAACCTCCACAGCAGCGGGACTGAAGTGTGCAGGTGGCACTTTCCCAACAGGATGCTTTTCATCCATAAAATTGGTTTGGAGACTCTTAAGCATTGTGATGGGTTTCCACATGTGTCAGACACCAGACTGACCCCAAAAAATCCTAAAATGTGTTGAAATATTTTAGAAATTTTGATTTTGTAAAAAATAAACGTAGCTTATGAAGAAAGATCCATTTTGTGTTTTGCTGATTAAATACTAGCGTTTTGCTGATTAATTACTATGGCACTATTAGGCTCTTTTACTCTATGGAATCTTTTTAAAAACACTGTCCATCCCCACAATTGTGATAGTTAGAAGAGTTACACATTTGAGATTTTTTAAAAAAACAAACGTGAATTTAGATCATTAACCCAAGATTTACAATCCAGAAACTGCTGCAATTGCTGAAATATCCTCCTGAGTAAGAGGTTTTTAGTTGTGTTGGCCTCCTGGGTTTTCTGGCTATGAAGACAAGAGCCAACACTGAGATACAGTGAGCGAGGATCCATACTGTTGACCCTGGAGCTGAGCAAAGACTAGAAAACCCCCATCACAACCTTAACTGGAACATTATATAGTAAAGAGCTAGAAAGAATACCAGTCCTCACTCTCTTACTGTCAACATAGATGGACCTGGGCAAGTCCTGTCTCGTCAGCAGACCCAATGTTGATAACTGGTAACTCACTCAGGACACAAGACATTTTATTTCTAGATAACTATCTGACTGTGGGAAGAGGGGGAGGGAAGAGATGTTAATATTGTTTTTTTCCCCAAGCCACCAACCCACATAGATTAACATTGCCCTTCGATGATGGAAAAAAAAGTGAGTCAACCTTACTATTAACAAAAAGATATGGAGCTGCCATTAGTTCATCTACCTTTCCCATGAGACGGACATAAACAGACTAAGAGTACAATTTAAATCCTTATCACAATCTTCTTTATTTTTGCAATCCTAACAACTGACATCATCTGTTTGAATGCAGGTGTCAACTCTCAACTCAATATATATATTTTTAAAAAATAAAAGTTCGAATCAACTGTCGCTGCACACGGTGGGTTTGGCTGAATGAATGTAACGTAGCCAAAAGTTGTGCACACGGGTTCCTGACGCTGAGCCACACCACGTGTGTGGCCACTTGTTAACTCATTCTAAACGCTCATGGAGGGTATTGTTGTCGCCTGGAGTCAACGGTGAGAACAGCGACACCGCTCTCTGATCGTCTCTCCCCATCCAGGCTTCCCGCACTCAGGTCTGTACCCCAACAGCCATGAAATGGTAACATTTAAAACAAATGCAAATAAGGCTGCAAGGTCAAGTGCAACACCCTTCGTGCCCCCAAGTGCTGTCCGATTGTGGCAACAGCACCCCAATCTCCCAGACGGAGCCAAGCCACCCAGCGGGTAACTTTATCCGGACCAAGAAGAGCTGGGGGTTGGTGTGGGAGGCACTTTGCTGAGAATTTGGACACATTGCATGTCGGCTAGTTACTTTATAAGCAATAAGCATGGTTGGTTACAGGAGGTGAAACCTCACCTCCCCCTACACAGAGACCTGACCTCTCAGTCAGCAGGAATCCAGGACCAAAGGCATCAGTTAGTTAACATGGGCTCTCGCTGTTCAATCCCCACTCTCTTTCTCTCCCCTCCCCCCCAAACAGAATACAAGCGCACTTAAACAGGGCACGAATTCAGACATATCCAAGTTAACATGAGGAAGAGAGTGTGTCTTATTTTTTGATAGAGCGCTGACTGGCAGACCTTGAAATACCTGAAATCACCTGGTCCCTTTTTGCATTGCTTGCTAATCTTTTGACACCGTTAGGACAGAAATATAAAGACCCGTTAGTAAATTTAATTATTTGTTGTTGTGTTTTTTTTAGCAAAGACCCACTGAATCTAGTTTTAAAAGCTTCCACTCTATGTACATGTATTATTATACAAGAAAGATCCATTCGTCAGACTCTCTACCCTCCCTCCCACCCCCTCCCTCCATTTCCCACAAACAGTTGGTGTGAATCTCTTCACTTTTCCTAACAGTCTGTCTTGCAGGTGGATATGTTCTGCATCACTTGCGATCATCAATGGTTTTAATGAATTCAACGGCTGCTGTGAACTGCATCCACCAATAGGATTCTTCTCCGCTGAGCCGACTGGCATAGAAATTATTGATGTACTGAACAGTGGACAGCAGGCAGGGTGGGTTAGCCTAAAGGTACAAGTGGAGAGATGGATTAAAGGAATGCATAATAAAACAAGGGAGAGAGAATCTCAGAGCACACTGGTTTGATTGGTTTTCACCCTACGTTCACCAACAAAATACAGTCAATTCACTTTACAGTATATTCTGTGAAGCGCTTTGAGACGTCTCGAAGACATGATAAGTCGCTAAATCAAATGCAAGTATTATTATTTTTATAATAGTCAACTCTGCAGAGTAATTTTGAAGTTCCATATTAACTTGGAAGCTGATTTTGCCACAGGAAGGGACAAGGTGGAGGGACAGAGGAAGAATGTTCCAGAGTTTCAGGGGTGTAGTGGCTGAAAGCACGGTCGCTGATTATGGAACGGAGGGCATAAGGGACATGTAGAAGGCCGGAGGTGCCAGGGCATGAAGAATTTAAAATGAGTGTGAGGATCTTGAAATTGATCCTGGCTAGAACTGATGTGATGGGGGTACGGAGTTTAGTACAGGTGAGTATGCGGGTGGCGGAGTTTGGGATCAGCTGGATCCTGTGTATGGTGGAGCTGGGGAGAACAGCAAAGTCAGGAGGTGACGAACGCACAGACTGAGCATGTTATATATCTCATCAAGAGGTCCAGATTACACTGAAGAAGTTGTCAATAGTGAGCACAGCATCCCTCAGGAGCTGAATCCTGCACAGAAACACATTAAAACAGCCTTTCAGGACAGTAGGCAAAGTCACACATAAAGTATAAACTTATACAGTATAAACGTATAAACGTAAGCGATTGAGTTTACAATCTGGGCAGAGACAAAATAAATAACCCTTGATATTGTGGTCACAAAAGGTGAGCATTACAGTACTAGGCCATTTACAGGGCAACTACCAGAGTCAACAAAACAACCACAACGTGCATTTACACAGCGCGTACACGTAGAGTAGCGTCCCAGAGTGTTGGTCAGTGGCGGAGGACGGGGTCCTACTTTCACAGGAAACGTACAACAAACGGACAGGTTTCAAGAAATACATTTGCTCGAGACTCTGAACTGGAAGACATTTTTTAAAAAAAAAACTTACATCTTATATGCAAGAAAGCAGAATAATTCACTCACCTTCACCCCCTCTTGCCCCCACTCAGCAATGGCACCAATGTTCGTTTTGTCGAAAGTGCAATTTAACAGTAAGTTAGGACTCCCCCCCCCCCCACCCCTCCACCTGCGCTGATGGTATTGGTTGCATTATAAAAATGCATTGCTCTACAAGATTGATACTCATCTGTAAGGACTCACCTTGATAAGGACAAACACGAGAACGGGAACAAAGTCATCTGCCCCAGGGACCGAGTCCTCATTGGCCAGGCTTAACAGATTCATTATGGTGGAGCACATTCGCAGGATACACTGGACCTTGTCTCTCGGGGTCTTGTAGGCATTGATTGTTCGGATCTCAGATTGTGCAGATGGCCAGGGGGCCTCTTTCAAATACACCTGATAGGAGCAGAAACAGTGTCAAGTCGGCAGCACAATATCATTAAATGCCCAGGGTTTCTTAGTAAGCAATTAAGAAAGGGCTTAATTTACTGCCACTCAGACTCCTTTGAGAGAAGCAGGGCAGTTGTTTTTTATATATACAAGATATATATAATATATATATATATATACACACACACACATAAATTGGGCTGAAATTCTAGGGAGCTATTAACAGAAGGAAATGTACTTGCGCAGGGTGGAAAGTGAATTGACTGTATATTTTCTTTTACATTCAATTCACTTTACAGTATCTTCTGTCAAGCGCTTTGAGACGTCTTGAAGACGTGATAAGGCATTATATCAAATGCAAAGATTATTATTATTATACTACATTATAAAGTCACTGTCCCACATTACTGCTTATCACAAAGATCTTCACAGACTTTATCCTCTTGGCTCTTCAGTGACTTTAGCTGCAGAGTGTTTACATGGTAGAATATAAAAAGCAAATTAAATAGATTTCTGTTAGGAAATAATACCTCGGGATACAGTATATAGTTTGGGACGCGACATGTGCAAGCGACTGCCAGGATGGGGGAAGGCGAACTGGATGGACCTTGGTCTTCTTTTGTCTAGCAAATTCTTATGTTCTAAACCCAGTTAGGCCACACCGGTCACATTACACGAGTACTGAGAGCCAGGACACTGGGCTGTGACCATCATGATATATGGTTCAAGCTGATCTGACAGAACCAGAGCCTTTCTATTACAAGCAAGTGGCATAGGTTCAGGAAGCAACAGTGAATAGTCATCTCACTCCACAAGCCAAAAGGTGGATGCTTTACCAAGTCTCAGAGCGAATTCATTTGGTGAAGCCTTTTACAGCAGGAATGTTGACATGATAAGGCGCTGTAACAAATGCATGGATTGTATTATTATTATTACCTCAGGAATCTGAAGAGCCTTGTGATTTGCACTCACGACTTTACACAGGCGCTGGATGTGTTCGTAGAAAAGCCTGAAAAGAAAAATTAAACCGTGATCACAGAATTGGAACAAAAGTCAGTAAATGTGGTTTGATTTGGGATGAGGAGGAAGTTAAAGCATGGCTCAGTTGGTAGCACTCTCGTCTCTGAGTCAGAAGGTTGTGAGTTGAAGCTCCACTCAGGGGCTTGGAACTTGCATAGTCCAAGCTCACAGTCCAGTACAATGCTGTGGTGCCCTGCATGTTAGCAGTGTCGTCCTTCGGATGAGATTTTGAAAGGAGGCCACATTTGACTGCTCTGGTGGGAATTAAAGATCCCATGGTACTATTCGAAAAGAGAAGTTTCTTTTCCGGTGGCAATTTTCCAAATAAAAAAGCTGGTCATTCACTTTATGGCTGTTTGTGGGACGTTTTTACGCAGAAATTGGATGCCGCGTTCGCCCACAACATACACAGTCACTCCACTTTACAGTATGTTCTGTGAATGCACTGTACTAAATATAAGGATTATTATAAGGATTATCAGGTTTGAGAGACGTAACCACATGACATACTTCATCAGAATTACACCGACTCTGCATGCAGTCTACACCTGACATTCAGACACACAAAAACTGACAGACCCATGAGATGCAGTTCTACCAGCGATTCATTTTTCACCTAAAACACAACTTAAGCAGTGGCTCCAGAGTTACATTGGAAGGCACGAGGACTACCAATAAGGACAGGAGTCAGGATTGTAAATATACTTTACTCATTCTGCCTCACCTATACTAAAAAGCAAACCATCTTTTAAATCATTCGAATGGTCGCTTTGCTGACACGTGGATAAACAATTGCACATGACTACATTCAACGGTAATCACCGTTTAGGCAGGTTGTCATTCTCGTGGCCTCATCAAATGCAAGGATTATGATATCCCATCATAAAGCAGTGTTACTGGTGCCCTAACCACAGAAGGATAATGATTCTGCTGCTCCTAGCAGCAGCAGCAGCACTCACTAGGCTCAGGTTCATTGGCGCTTGTGTTAAGAAGCGGAACCAATTATACAAGCAGGTCAAATCGGGCCCAATTGACCACAACACCACTTACTGGTCGCGTAGAATGTCGCCGTCCTGGTTGGGGTAAAAGGCGAGTTTGAAGATGCGGTTCATAACGCTGCGTTCAATCGCCATCTGTGCGTCCTGAAGCTGCTCCTCGCTGGCACTCTGCCAGATCACATCCTGTGCCATCGCTCCGTACAGCGACTGCAGGAATTCTTCCACCAAAGCAGTCTTGTCGTCCGATGCTGTGAGGCTCTGGAAATCTATTTAAACCGGGGAACGAGTGAAATGTCATCGATCAGGGAACAATGACACACACCAACAAAACCTTAAGAAAGTTTCCTTACTCCACACGCCTCTGTTTACCTAGCAGTATGTATGAAACCAGTTGTTAGTTGATTGGCAGATCACTTTCTGCGGGTAATAGTCCCTCCGAAATTAAAAAAGTAAAAATAATAATATAATTAAATAATATAATTTGGTCACTCAATCCAGGACTGTTTGTGGGACACTGCTGGGCACAATTGGTTATCGTGTTTCGCCCACAAAATATACAGTCAATTCACTTTACAGTATATTCTGTGAAGGGCTTTCAGATGTCTCAATGATGTGCTATATCAAATGCAAGGATTATTATTATACAATCTTATTCTGCTGAAATTATTGTTACAGATAAACTCAGTGAGATGCTGAATCTGAATCTGGGAGACAAGAGATCACAGCAAATCTTACTTTGCTTTGTATAGAGTGTACAATATAGACAAATTCTTCATAAACTACAAATAAGGTACACTCATTGCTCATTTATCAGTGTAAGGTTTTTGCACAAGGAAAAGTTGGTTGGTACAGCAGATGTCATGTTCAGACTGTAATGTTTCAGAGAGCCAGTACAGATAGGCATGATGGTCCATATAGGTTGTTCCGTGCTGGACATTTCTATGGTTCAACAACTGTGGAAGCAATGCACTGGGAATCAGAGGCGCTATAAAACTTAAAGCTCTTTCTTACTGAAAGTGGCCGTGACTCATAGAATAAGATAATATAATATTGCTGACAGAGTGAGCTTTAGCTCCTGACAGGAAATAATCAGGAACCCACTACCTTTAATGAATTCCAGAATCTGGGTTTCCCTGCTTTCCAGCAGCAGCCTCACACACACTGTGGTGAAATAGCGATTGGCCACTTCCTTGTCCCTCAGCACTCTCTGTAGCAGCCGTTCAAGGTGAGCTTGTGTGGTCTGCAGCCCCTGTCGACTCCGTGTCAAGTAAGCAATATACGGAGCTCGTTTTCTAAAGGCAAAGGAGAAGGAGACAAACCTTGTATTACTCTCCTAATAACTCAGTCGGAATATAGTGATAGGAACATCAGCCAGGTCATCAAGTCATCTCAGTGACCCTGGACTACAAACAAGACAGTAAATAGCACAAGGCCATTCTATCCAACATGCGTGTTTTGCTGCTTCCCCCACTGGAGCGATCTACTCTAATCGCAGTTCTTCTCCTCTTCTACATCACGTCTGTCCTGAGACGAGCTGGTTCACCAGAGCTATCTACTACTGTCCCATTTCCCCCGGGTCTACTTTTCCCTCAGGTCTGTCCAGGTCCCCTTTAAATGCTCTCATGCACTCGGCTTCCGCAGGGAAGGGCCAGTCGTTATCAACGAAGCAGAATTTATACAACAACAAATAAAATCGGAAGGGTGCCCCAAGGCAATGAAGGGTTAGCACCTGAGCTGGGAGTGGAATAAAGAGGGGTGGAGGGTAGGGGCAATGAAGCTGAAGGCACGGTCAAAGAGGAAGGTCTTGAGACCGGCCTTGAAAGAGGCGAGGGAGGGAGCGAGGTGGAGAGATTCAGGGATGGAGTTCCACAGGGTGGGGGCAGAGAAGCTGAAGAAAACATAGAGAGAAAGGTTCTACCTGTAGTCTTCTGTGATGGCAAAGAGTAGCTTGCGGCAAGTCCTGCTGTCAAACCTGCTGACGCATCGCATGGTTTCCTGAATCTGGGCCATCAGGTTCTTATCCTGCAGATTGATGGCTTCCGCCAGCTGCACTTTGAGGAAGCAAACTATCTCGTTGTCTGACAAGGCAAAGGGAGGGGGTGTGGAGGGAAAGAGCCAAGAATAAGTCCTGTAACCATAGTCACGAAAGAACTGGAACAACTAACGGTCATTTTCATTTACCTTCAGAATCTCCATGCTCGGGACCCCCTGGGGGGCCATTCCGTGTGGTCGAGTGACTGACGAGAGGAAATGCCACAGAATCAGCGGAGCACAGCGCCATTCGCAGCTTTTTCTTTGCGTCTCTAAACACAACAATAAACAACAACAAATGACATTTACACAACGCCTTTCACTTCAGAAGGACATCCAATGCACTAGACAGTCAGGGATTTGGACCCGAGGTGGGGGTCGGGGTAGGAGGGTGGCCTTTAAGAATTCCCCTTTAAGAAACCCGTGCTACTCCTCGTCATACAACGTGACCCTCCAGGATGGGTTTATAAACTGATCTACGTGGACCTAATACAGTACACGGAGGGTGTGAAAAAGAACATCAATAGACAGTGCTCTATGCATATCGTTCCTGATGACGCCCGCTGACCCAGAGAGAGAGAGCTACCTGAAGGAGAAGGTGGAGTCTGGAAGCTGGGCAGATTGGCTGGCAGAGTCCGGTAGGTCATCAGCTGACAAGTTTTGAAGAGTATCATCACGTGGAGAATCGTGCACACTGTCATCTCCAATCACCTCTGCGATACAGATAACTCTTAGAAACAGTCTCTCTTGAAGTTAGCAGTAGTAAATGGGTTATGAAGTGGGTTTCCTCTTACACCAAAAAGACACAACCTACCTGGGACATCATCATTTCCAACCGCTTCATTTGGACTCGCCCGTTTAATGGCACTCCTATATTTGTCCAGGATATCCTCAGCAGCTTGTGTCTGGGCATTCAACCTGGGCTCATCTGGCAACACACAAGCACCTCGATCACACACACACGCACTGAAGTTCAACTACTTGCTTTCTCTTCAAAGCCAGTCACAGTTAACGTTCCTTCTTTAAATTAGTATACAAGCACAATAGTTAATTACACGGCATGCTAAAATATCACAACAAATATTTTGAATGCATTCCCCACCACCACCCCGGAGCATAATTTGAGCGCAATTATTTTGTTAATTACTTTTGATTTGGAAGCTGCTGAACCAAACTGAGTGGCTGAGTACTTTTTTTAAAAAAATCGGAGTACATTTTTTTTTACCTGAGCACATTTTTATTTCTATACTGTGGTCAGAACTCGCTGTTAGTGGCTCTAGAAAGTATTCAGTGATATTTTCCAGCTGTCAAGATACTGAAACAGCAGTTGTACCAAAGGGCCATTTGAACGAAAGCTGCAACAAAGCCATCGTTTACCTGGGAGAATTACGTGAGGTAAATGCACAGAATCGCATTAATTAGTTTATGATGATTTGGATAATTTGCATCAATTCTGATTTTTTTTCTTTACTATCAGCCACTTTCCCAGCTTCCTTAAAGGACAATGAAGAAGGAGGACTGTTAACAGCAATCATTCTCTCCTATCATCTCCACCCCCCCATTTCCCTTATGTTAGTCCTAGACCTGGAGTGGTGGAACACATTATGCTTTGTTTTGCCGGCCAAAAAGTGGATCTTTATTTATTCGTCTAGCAACTCATTTTACAACACTTAAGATGAGTGACCCCCAACAGACATAGTCTTTTTACAATGCCATTTTCCAATCATGGGTGTACTCGTTCCTTTCTTCATTCTGTGTCAAATCCCACAATTGTTCCTCAATGACTGATCAATTCCTTAATCATTATTTTCAAATAACATTTTGTCTGAAGGATTTTCCTGGACTGTAACTACATCCCGCCATCTCTTAGCTTATTCTGACTCAGAGATGCTGACAACCAATGAAGAGCATTTAGGTCATGCCCAACACATAAAATCATCACCAGTGACAAACAAAGAAAATGTTGAAGGACAGTAGGAAACAGGAAAAATGCAAGGAAAGTGGTATGTGGTGGTAAGTGGGAGCAGTGAACATATCAGGCAAGCAATGGCTACATGTATGGAGTCACTTAAAAATCAGGTCCTCTATAAATCCTTTGAATTCAAACAGAACAAAGACTTCAACACTGACCACAACATCACTTGAACCAGCCGGTCTCAGCCAAGCAAGTTACTGAGATGGTCCACAAAACAAAGCATAGTGAACCATTCTATGGGGACATATGTGGTGATAAATGGTCAGGGGGGAGGGGGAGGAGATAATGGCGTGAAGATTCTCCTGTCAAACTGTATTGGACAAATATTCAACAAATCCATTACCTTACAACCATAAATTCAGAATTCTACAAAATTTGCAGCCACTTTCGATGAAACAACATTGTCACTGTATGACTAAACTCGATTAACTCGATCAGCACTTTCCCCTTCGGGTGGCCACATTTATCAACTGACCCCCTTACCCCACAGCACTCAGATATTCGGTGGCAGGAGGCAAATTCGTCAAATTTTTTTACAAGTCCCAAGAATGTCCAGGTGTACTTTTGCACTTCAATCAAAATTAGCAATTTGTGGTTCCTCCTCAGTCAGCCTCACAGTCTATGTATGTTAGCACTATGTTTATGCGATACTGGGCAAAGGTAGGGAGCTTTACCACGGTACAGACTCCATTCTACTACACTACTACTGCCATTTGCATGCAACGGAAGTAAAGTACATTACAAAAAAAAGGAACACTGGTGAATGAAGGTTTGTGATTATTAAAGAATATCCTATTTGGTTATAGGTGTGATTTGTCTTTATAAACCTCATTCACCACTCATTATGTAAGGTAGGGTCAATCAGCCAACCTTGCATAGCCTGAAACCTTTCCTGTGCACCATCTTCTTTGTCTTTCTCTTGCTTATCTTTCTTCCTGAAGGAAATGGGAGCTAAAGAGAAAATATACCGTATTACAAAAGCAAAGCAACTTCTCCACCCTGCACCAGATGAAGAAAATCATGGCTTTCAACCAAAACTGAGCGGCAACGTGCAACGTATACCAACAGGGGCTCAGGGTCATGACAACATCCTTTGACAATATTGCGGGTACATTGAAAATATTCAAATGCATTTCTGCCTGCAGCTTGTTATTAACTAGATATGCTTTTGTCAACCACACTGTTAAATCCGGCCATTTCACAAGTGGCCTGCCTGGCACAGATTGCGTTACGAAAACCTGAAGATTTCATGATTTGGACACAGATGGTAACAAAAATTATAAGTACAAGCTTCCCCTCTCGTTTTTTGTGTGTGCGCGTGTGTGTGGAAGGGAGGGTATCCAAAAGCATTGTGTTAGGTTACAAAATCTTTGTAACTGGAGCCTAGAAACCCTGGACGGGTGGGAATAGGATCAGGCCAGAATGTTGAGACAAGAATAAAGGTAAAGTTACGAAAAAATAAAAACCTGATCTTGTCAGTTCCATGCAATGTTCTTCAGCAATGCGTAGCCTGCTTGAAAGCTCAATATTAATGCACCACAGTAGTTATTGTCAAGCAGCAAAATACAGATTGCAAACAAGCAGCCTTTTTGTGTACATAGACAAGAGGTAATCAAACACTCGGAGCCACCACAGACAAATGCAAAGGAAAGTTATACAGTTGTGTAGTTAGGCTAGAGAATAAAGAGTTTGTTTTGAGGTACCTACGAAATGTTAAAAACGTTTTTCAATAAATAAATTAATCCAGTTATTTTTATTATTAAGAACCATTTTTCAAACCAATATAAACCCCAAAGACCGACCTTTAGGGATCGCAGAGACAAATCGCTTCTTCCACCAAGATTTGTTAGACTTTTCATCATCGCTATCCTTCCTATCGTCCCCCTGCACAAATATACACTGACGTTAGGCACAACTTACGCACAGAGGCCAGCTTTTCAATCGTAATCTAGTTTTACATGACAAGGTTGTGAATATTGGGTCTACATTCTGTCCCGTTCCACATTCTCGTACACATACATCTCTTAGCATCAAGTATCGCCCCCAATAAAAACTCAGGGAAATCTGAATACTGAATCACAACTGAATCATATTCTCGTAGACAATATTTTCTTCCCATCTTGTAGAATTTAGGACGAGCAACTATGTAAATAAAAGCCAACTTCAACTGAAAGCAAGTTCCTGGCCTGGTAGGTAATCCAGAACAAGGGGCATAATCTTGAAATTAGAGCAAGGACATGTAGGAGTGAAATTAGGAGGCAGTTTTTCACCCAAAGGGCAGTGGGAATCTGGAATTCTCTCCTCCAAAAAGCTGTGGATACTGGATCCACTCACATTTCCAAGACTAAGGTGGATAGGTATTTGTTAGGTCGGGGAATCAAGACATATGGGACAAGGGCTGACTTGAGGTATAGATCAGCCATGATCTTACAGAATGGCGGAACAGGTTAGAGGGGCTGAATGGCCTCCTCCTGTTCCTATGTAACCAGCCCAGACCTTACCAGGGAATCTTTGCTGGGTGAAGATGTAGGACCACAGTTGACTCCAGTTGACGCTCCCGTCAAAAACAGCTCTTCGGCTCCTGCCCGCCTGCTGGCAGGGGAATTCCAACCAGGATCGCTCATCGGCCGACGAGATGAGGAGACGATATCCGAGCTCCTGCTGCGGACCAGCCTCTCCGAGTATGAGTACCTCTGCTTCAGCAGTTC
Organism: Callorhinchus milii; assembly: GCF_018977255.1. Classification (NCBI taxonomy): domain Eukaryota; kingdom Metazoa; phylum Chordata; class Chondrichthyes; order Chimaeriformes; family Callorhinchidae; genus Callorhinchus; species Callorhinchus milii. Next base: position 23,095,062 of record NW_024704749.1, read on the forward strand.
GGCCTCGCTCTGCGCGCTCAAGTGAGAGGGGAATGGTGGCAGTCTGCCCTCGGTGCCTCCTATTGCTCCCTCTAGTATGGGAGGATCGGGAGGTGGCTGCGAAGGTCTGGCATAGTGTACTTTAGGCCTGACTATTGACGGTGTGATTGACGCTGAGAAGCAAAAACAATATTAGAATGAATCACTGACTTGACGAACTGTACAAGGTTTCCAGTGAAAATTCTATTATACTGATAGTCTTAAACAAAGGAGCTGACCCTCTGCTTAAGCAGTAACATAAAGAGAAACGTATTAGTCTACAATACATCACAGCAATATCACCAGAAACATGTGTTTGGTTGCTTTGATTTGAGATGGAACCAAGAAGTCGATGAAGCCTGCTCCGCCAGTTTATCAGATCAAAGCAGGTTTTTCAAACCAATTCCCCTGCATTTTTCCCATGTGCATTAATCTTCTGCTATGTATCTCCCAGTGCAAAATGCACCTTGAAAGAGTATCAACCTACCCTCAGAAGCCAGTGGATCAAACATTGCAAGCAAGGAGTCAGTCTGAGAAGGCGGAGAAGTCAGCGAATGAACTCCTGAAGAGAATTCCATGGAAATGACAGACAGAGAATGAAAACATTACGCTGTAGAATTCCCAAACGTACCACCACAGATTCTGAAAGATACACAATACTGAAGACCATGATACCAGAGAAACATTCACCATTCGTTCTGATTTTTAAAAAGCCAGTATTTCATTTACCTATCAACCACTTTTGCGAGGCAACAGAAAAGCACAGTGAGATATTTACACTTGGTCAGAAACCAAAAAAGGCTTAAAATGAAAAAAAACTTGAAAGAAAAGGGGTGAGGAAAACGATTACTTTTGAAATCTAAAGTCTTGCCTTACAATGTGTTGAAAAGATTTGTAAATAATAAGTCCTTGCATTTGATATAGCACCTTATCACCTCTTCAAGATGTCTGAAAGGGCTTCACAGAATATGCTGTAAAGTGAACTGACTGTATATTTTGTGGGCGAATCGCAGCAGCCAACTGTGCACAGCAGAGTCCCACAAACAGTTGTGGATTGAGTGACCAAATTATTTTTTTCACGTCTATTACATGAGGCAAGTTGGAAAGGGCCAAACTGATAATTGCTTTCAGTGACAAACACATTAAAAATGAATTACCAAAATCAATCAGTCACAAAAGGCTGTTTTACAATAAAATGTAATCCATTTATTCCATAGGATGCTGACACTTAATATGTGACATTGAGGCGACAGCCAGTGGGGGGATGCTCGACAGAAGAACTGTAAATAGTATCCAATAGCCCCCACAATCAGGAGTGATTTCTCAGACAGGGAAACAAATTTGATTTTATCTGGCACTACATACTGTGCAAACGAAGAAGGACCTGTTAAATGTGTCTGTGTTTGCAGTCAGCCTGCAGGGGAAAGAGTGCTGTTCCCTCAGTTTTTTCTCTCTCTGACCTCCAATCTATTCACTGATCAAACTGGTCATCTAATCACAATAGACTTGTGGCTTTTTTTAGCCTATAACCAAAGTGTTCCACAAAGCTCTGAGCAGGCAAGGAAACGTCATCAACACACATGCACACATGCTCTGGTCGAGAGGTATTGGAACTTTCGCTGCTGGTTAGGGGATTCAAAGATTGAGAGGGCATGAAAAATAATAATAATAACGTGGTCACTCTATCCATGACTGTTTGTAGGGACCCTGCTGTGCGCAATTGGCTCCGCGTTTCGCCTACAAAATATACAGTCAATTTGCTTTACACTATATTCTGTGAAGTGCTTTGAGACATCTTGAAGACGTGATAAGGGACTTTAACAAATGCAAGGATTATCATTAGTAGTACTAGATAGGGAGAAACTGTTTCCACTAGCAGGTGGGTCAGTAACCAGGGACATAGATTTAAAATAATTGGCAAAAGAACCGGAGGGGAAATGAGGAGAATTTTTTTTTTTTTTTTTTTTTTTTTACACAGAGTTGTTACAGTCTGGGAAACACTGCCTGAAAGACTGGTGGAAACAGAGTCAATAACAACTTTCAAAAGGGAATTGGACAGGTACTTGAAAAGGAAAAATTTGCAAGGTCATGGGGAAAGAGTGGGACTAGTTGGTAGCTCTTCCAAAGAGCCGGCTCAGGCACGATGGGCCGAATGGCCTCTTTCTATGCTGTAATATTCTATGATTCGATATTGCCTGCTTTTTTTGTTTTTGGTTAAAGATTTCTGTGTTTGTTGAGGTAAACAAACCACATAGATTTACTTACCGTGAATAATATCATCCAATTCAGGGCTGGTGATGGAATCTTTGCCTCCGAAATCTGAGCTGCACTCTGACCGCAGATCCTCCGTCTTGTTGTGGATGTCCTCTGACGTGGCACTGACTCCTGTTAAAATCCAGTAAAGAAAAAAGCCTAAAAGCTGTTAATTCTGAAAATGTTAGTGTAAAGTATCACGATTGAATTTTGTGTTGTTTTACTTTGAAAGTTGCCATTATTTTGGGAGGGAGGGCTTGGGGAAGGATCAAACCTATTCTAAAGATGGGGAAGGATAGAGGCAGAGAGATAGAGGAAGAGTGTTCCAGCATTTCCAGAGAGGGTCGCAGTGGCTGAAAGAGCGGCCATCGATGGTGGAATGGAGGTCAGAGTCGGTACAGTACCTGATACAACGCTAAGACCGGGGGTACTGGGCCGTGAGCTGACCTCCCTCACTTCAGTGTCATCGGACGTGCTGCCCAGTCCCGAACAGCTCTCCAGCTCCTGCAGTCGCTCCTCCTGCTTCAAATCTGTGGCCTCTGCAACAACATGTACACAGGCCACTTGCTCATCATTCCTGCCCATTCCTGGTGTCCGCAGGTCAGAAACTTTAGAAGGACTTGGAAGTCCCCAGCTCCATCATGTATATATGTGTGTATGTGTGCATGTTTAAAAACAAATAATAATAATCCATGCGTTTGATATAGTGCCGCACAGGCTATACGGTAAAGTGAATTGACTATATATTTTGTGGGCGAAACACAGCAGCCAATTGAGCACCAGTGTCCCGCAAACACTCGTGGATTATTATATGGGGGTTATTACTAAATACAGGGAGTTTTTAAACTCGCTGAAAATCAAACAGAATTAGCCTTCTCGACAGAACAGGGAACAGTTATTATCACAACATTTGAATGTTTCAGTTGACAAACGTCGAGATGTTTTTGAAATGGTTTGCGGTTGTGCGACAATAAACAGTCCTGTATTAGTTGTTTTTAGTGAGGCCATACTTACAGCCATTGAGATCCTAAATGTCCCAACTAAACTGGGCAAAGAACCGAGAAGTTTCTTTTTATTGATGGACACATTTGACAGCCATTATCTACTAACTAACAGCCTCCTCCTTCTCGCCCCCAAAAGCTGTACTGACCGGAGTCACTTGGTAGAACCTCCACACTCCAGGCCTCGCTAGTTGTCTCAGAGATGGTCGACCCTGTGCAAGGGTCAAGCAACACTGAACTTGAGCCTGGTAAACCCAGCAAGCTACCCAGCATGTTTTCTGCTGCTGCACCTATTGAAGCAAGAACACAAGGTTACAGTAACACGAAGACACCACACCAGAAAACAACAATAAATTGCACTTACACACCGCCTTTCACATCGGGAGGATGTCCCAAGGCACTGACAGCTGAGGATAGGAATCAAGAGGGATGATTTTTTTCACCCCTTTAAACATTTAATATTTTTTAAGAAATGCGTTTGCAGATGAGGACTGGCCATTCATTCACAAGAACAGCAAACACCTCAATGCTAATGGACTGACGTTCAGATTTATAATAGTCCCAGGAAATATCACGCTTTCATCCCCACCGTCCAATAAATCTGTCACTTGTGGCAGCGAACACCCAATTCAGAGGAAACCTTCACAGAGGAAGTTTGCGGATCACAGGACGGAGAGGGTTGGGTTGGATTTAAGACATGACATACTCCATAGGATGTGCTGAACACTCCCATTTCGTACATTCTCTTTTGATATTCTGAAAGAATTCTCAGTATAATTTTTTAAAAATTCATAATTTTAATTCAGAACTGCCCGATACTCAGTACTTTTAACCATGATTCTGGCAAACACAGCTAGCTTGTCCTACCTTTGAAATAAACAACAGCCAATTTTTGATCAACCATTTTTTTCCCTGAGATTATAGCAATAAAGGATCCATTTACAGGGTCCTGAGCATTATTTTCAGGTCACTCCCAATTTAAAGCTTGCCAAAGACAAATACAGGTATATGATTAAATGAGAGGCACAACAAGATCTGAAACAATTAGAATTTATGCCTCATTATCATGGTAATCTTATCACTGGGATAATGAGGTATTAATGGAGATTTAATGTGCATCTCATAACACTATCCCTTAGAGAAACACATAAGGAAATTGCTGCAAATTCAGTTAATGATATAAGCATCCCAAAACACATAATCTAAACGCATGAAAAATGCTGGATGCAAATGAGAAAGAGCCAAGGTCAATCACACTGTAGGGATTCGGCAAATGACAGTTTTATTTTAATGTCAGGTTTAAAAAAAGGAAGTTGTGTTGTTCATAAACAATTGAAGTTTTCAGCAGCAATCTGAAACACTGAAAGTATGTCATGAATTTACCGTATAAGAGTGCACATGTGCAGCGCTTTTCACCGTCTGAAACGGCACCACAGAGGCTCACCCAACGTGGGGCTCGAGTGAGAGGGCACGAGTGAGCCAGTGATTCACTATGGGACTATTTTGCCAAGTGGATTGTAGCCATTTCCTTAAGGGGGTGGTGGTGTGTATGTGTGGAGGGGGTGGTGGGGGGGGGGGGGGGTATGAGGGGGAATAAATAAATCAAACCAGTCAGCTGGTCATTCACCACAGGCTGCTTTTCATACATCTGCTAGTGGCTGCCTCCAAAGCTGGGAAATAATATTGAGGTTTAAATTGGGGGTGAAAGGAAATGGGAGCAAGAGAGGCATAGTGCACAGCTGGAGAATGAAAGAGCTTGCTTCATTGAGTGGTTTCTCTCAGTCTCTCTCCCTCAATCTATTTCATAGAAACAAGTTAATTCATATACAGTATACAGTCAATTCACTTTACAGTATATTCTGTGAAGTGCTTTGAGATCTCAAAAACATGATAAGGTGCTATATCAAATGCAAGGATTATTATTATATAATCTTAAGGATGCAAAATAACCTCATCTTGGATGAAGGTGATGTCCTCATGACAAGATGTGACAGCTACTTTCAAAGCAGTTTGGGTGTAAATTGTTTGGATACTGGCAATTTTAGAAAGTCAATTCTGAATCGCAAGGCAGCACTTTAAGCTTCAAGTTTTGTCACACTTGAATCTCACTCTATAAGTTTGTCAGCCAACTTGTGTTCATAAAGAAACAAAATATGCAGAAAAATTACATCTAGTGCATTTATAGACAAAATAAAATGTTCTGCAATATCCAACATCAATCATAAACACATCGGGGTTTAATTTACAATATTTCCAAACAGATTTCTCAATAACTAAGTAGTAATTGAATTTCTAAAAGATCCAATGCATTATTCAGCACGTTTGATGTGTTAGAAACTCAATAATTGCACATTTTGTATTAAGAAATACCATAAATTTGTGCCCATCAGCAAGATTTGTAGCTGGTCATCAATCGACTGCAATAATCTTTTCGAGACCACCATGTTGAACGTGATAGGTTTGCATTCTTCCCATGTAGCTAAACGTCCACTAAAATCCTCTCTCTTAATCATCCTTTCTCTTAATCATGTGCTATTTATCAAAGGGCAGATGAGAAAACTTACCACCCCTCTTTATTAAGAACATAATTGGTTCATTAATGTCATTTAGAGCTGGTTCTCCATCTTAAACACACACACACCAATTATCTCTTTAAAACATTGGTTGCTTCTACGTCAAGATACTGTACCGACATTACCTAATTTTGATGTCCAATTATAATCCCACTCCAAAACACAAGTAGGAGCGTTGAAACGCTCATAGATTCACCAGCAGGTGTGAAGCATTTACCTGCAATATCCTGAAGTCGATCTTCATCGATGTTTGGATCAAAATCGCTGCCCAGGACGTCAGTGCTCCAGGTCTCGCTCACGGTCTCCGAAATGTCCCTGTCATCTGTCAGCCCCATCATGTCTCGAATCTCAAATTTACGCAACTTGTCATCCAGATTGTCCTGTGTTGTGGCTGAAAGGAACGCAGGGCATCACTCTCTTCGGTCACCTTCATCATTCAGCTTTGCACAGAATAATTTGGGGTTCTAGTATTCCTCACCCCCTTTTAAGGCAGTGACTCACACTGAGACATTCTCCCACAGACAAGCGGCCTTTCTTATTGAGCACATCCTGACAGTGACAGCAAACTGTGACAGCAGATGGCATCACAGCCAATCTTCACCCTCCCCCAACCCCAACTCCCACCCCTCCACACACACACTTTTCGGCAAGGGTGTCTGGAGCAGCAATAAAGAGCCCTATTATTTTTTTTAAAATGGGAGAGAATTCGGGGACAGTCTTTTCCGGCTATGACTGCTCACTAGTGTCAGTGACGCAACAGATAAGAGTATTAAAGAGTATGGAGAAAAGCCAGAAAACCTCATACGATCTAAAATAAAACCAACCACACAAACCAGTGTTGAATGGTTCCTGTTCCTACAATGAACTCTCTGTCCTGCCTACCTTGTTCATGCTCCAGCAGCTGCAAAGCCTCCACACCATTACTGCCGGACGGTCCTGCTCCCAGCTCCGAGACAGATTCACCCTCCAGGTCCAGCGAGGAGACAGAATTTGAGCGGTTCGAAGGCCCTGTTTTAAGTAAAATTTGCCAAATGTTACCATAATTAAATTTTGGTCTTTAACATTAGAATGCTTCACTGTCCATCAACCTGCCAAACTTACTGCTGTGAATGAAGTTCAACCACATCGACATAACATCAGTGATGCACCCAGAACTTGGGAGTTCCCACCTGAGCAATCAGGAGCAGTTTAAGACTCCACAGCATCATCTTAAAGCATTTTTAATCCAGTGCTTAACTTTGGACAATCAGTCAGGATACGGGCATAAAACTACATACAAACACTGAAATCAAATAGAAAGACTGATTTTTCCGGCTGAATTCTCCAGATATTGATGGGAGTGGAACTAGGCACAAAGTGGCTAAAGATTTAAATGGTAAAACTTAAAAGTGTTTAAGAGAAAATGCTTTCTTTCTCATTGTGTTATTCTGTGATAAGCACTCCAATGCCATTTGATCACTATTTTACATTCAAAATTACAGGTTTGCTGAAGACTGATTTGGTCTGAAGGACTCAATGCTATTTATTAGAGAAGAAATTCCCCCACCTTCTGATATTCCTTCCAAGTTGTCACTGCAGAGTGAAAAACGTAGCGTTTTGTCTGGCTTTCCATGCAGTTTACCATCATCTACAGGCACCTCTCCCGGTCCATTCTCAGCAAGCTGCATGCTCAGAACCTGGCAAGATTGTAAAGAGGAACTTGTTAGATTGTGTGTTAACATCCAGAACTGGGCAAAACTCTCAACAACAATAATTGTGCTCTATCAACTGCTCGAACAGAGGGAGATACTTAAGTTAATGTTCCACAGGTTCACACGTTTTTAGGCTACTTTGAAAATGATCATTCCTATCCATTAAAGCAAGTTTACACCAAAGACAGCTGCTAATGGGTCTGTAACAATATGCAAAAGCAATCTAAGAATAATAATCTTTGCATTTGATGTAGTGCCATATCACATCTTTGAGAGGTCTAAGTGCTTCACAGAATATACCTCTAAGTGAATTGACTGTATATTTTGTGGGCAAAACGCGGCAGTACACAGTAGTGTCCCACAAACAGTTATGGATTGAGTGAGCAAATTATTATTATTATTATTTTTGAAAGGGTTATTACCCCCAGAAAAGCGATCCGTCAATCGACTAACAACCGGGTTATTGCTAGGTAAACAGAGGCATGTGGAGTAATGAATTTGCCCAATGTTTCGCCCAGCCCGGGAATCGAACCCAGGTCCTCTTCCTTGTGAGGCGAGTGCTCTAAGTCATTCATATTGTTAGTGAGAGCTTGGCAGCCCAAAGCAGTATTTCTTTAACATCCTCCAATCCTATGAATTATTTTTCTATGTGTTTCTGTCTCACAAGTTTTGTCGGTCTTAACAGACCGTTAACAATATGCTGACCACTAGGCGGATTGAATTCCTTGTTTTTTTAAACTCCCAGAACAGAGAGCGAGAGAGAGAGAAAAAAGCAGATTCACATTCTGCCTTGGTTGCTGTGGTTTGGTTTATGGCAGCTAAAAATCAAGCAATGTCTGTAGGTTCTATAGTGAAAGACAGAAGAGAAACACTGAACTACAATGAGGGCGTTTGTTGGAGATGAGCATACAGGACTGCAATGTGGGTTCACAGCATTACACAAAAAATCGTGGTTTCATAAAATGAGTCAGTGAACAGCAGGTCTCATAACAGCATTTCTTTCATGCACTTCCCATTTCTGTACATGCATGAAGACATTAAACTGTACTGCAAATTACTGAGTGGTGTCATGTTTTTTAAACTAAAGTCCCAAGTTAAGCATGGACAGTTATACAGACCTCAAGCTGCAGTAAGCTGTATTTTTCAAGGATGCGAAGGAGCATTACATCCACTCTGAACAGAAAAGGTTTTTTTGGGGGCACCAAAGCCAAACACAACCGCTGCATCTGCAGCTCTAAGTTGAAATGAAGCAATTAACCTGTTACATCACACTATTTCACCCACAAAATATAGTCAGTTCACTTCACAGTATATTATGTGAAGTGCTTTGAGACATTTCGAAGACGTGGTAAGGAGCTATATCAGATGCAAGGATTATTATTAATATAATTTCATTATACACTCAAGTGGATATCAAGCTTGGGAAAAGTTGCTACAGAAATTTAAAGGTTCAATATTATTTCATACTGAGAATAATTCTGGAGGGGGCTGAGGTGAGTGAGGGAAGGGTCACTGACTAACTTTTAAGGGGGGGGGGGGGGAGAATCATTGACTAATTTGTGGATACGTTTCACCTCACTACTAGATGGAGATTCAACCTTTTGAAGGTTGCGCTGCACAGTCTAACTTACATCATAGGAGACCTTACCTCGTTTTCCGACATCATGCCAGGGCTGACCTGGGAGGAGATACCCAGGCAAATGACCAAGACTTCTTCAGGCTGAACTTCCTGTAATGACTCCTGAGAAGTACTTTCATGTTCCAGGTGCTGGTCTTTCGCTTCATTCGCCCGGTTCCTATTCCTCCCAGCTACAACAACAACAAATTACATTTGTATCGCTCCTTTCACAATGGGACGACATCCCAAGGGATTTGGACTGGAGCAGGGGGCTGGGATCAGGAGGGGTGGAGGGCAGGGAAGATAGGGGTAGGAGGTTGGCCAAAGGTGCGGTCAAAGAGGATGGTCTTGAGATATTGATCAAAACATTGATTGGAAAGAAATGAGCTTTAGCCGAACCACAGTACATCTAATTCACATCCAGACTGACTAAACTAACATAACTACGTACTACTTCAAAACACTCCATTTCTTTTCTGCCTAAAATAGCAAGTTGATGCAGCACAACAGAAACAGGCTCGGTAAAGTATGGGTCCATTGGGAATGAACACTTAAAGTGACAATTTAAATATGTTCATTCCATCTTCAAGTGGGTATAAATGAGGTTTATGAAGGAAGAGATCTATAGAAATTGGTTTCCAAAAGAATGCTTAATATGTTCTTTTCTACAATTGCATCTAGTTATAGGACAATGACATTTACAAAATAAAAAACAATTAATTCTAAACACTTGAACAATTTCAGACATATTACAGTTTCAATTAGACCTTAGTTTTCTTTGTGTAAGTATCATTCTCAGATCTTATACTGCTGAAAAGCTATTACCCACCAAATGGGGTTACAAGGGGAATATGAGCGGTCAGGGTTGTAGTGGAGGAATCCCAGGCAGTAATGGCAGCTAATTGTTGTCCTGAGTGCAGGCAGCATTAAAGGAAGGAAAACCAACTGCATGTTAATCATTCCCATAGAAAATGCAAAGTCAGAAAAACATTTCTTATCCCATAACCAAGTTGCACGTTTTCGCACTAGTTTGTCATTTAAACTCGTAACCTATAAAAAACAAATACATGCAACACATTCACTACTCCCAGGACACTGAACTTTTTTTGCAGCCTTGAATATCACAAACAACTCAAATTTGATGATAATAATAATCTTTGCATTTGATATAGCACCTTATCACATCTTCGAGATGTGTCAAAGCTCTTCACAGAATATGCTGTGAAGTGAATTGACTATATAGTTTGTGAGTAAAACTAATCTAGGAAGTCCCACAGACCGTCCAGAGGAGATGCCGGAATGGGAAGTTAATTAGTGCTGAGTCAGTTTGCCAAGTGAAAGTAATATACAAAGCAGGATTTCCTCCTGACTTATATTAAAAACGGGTTTTGCTGCTGTGGCCAAAAGTCGCAGGGTGCATGCAAATTATAAACATGCACTGATCGCCCAACAGCGTTAGCAAGCCGGCTGTAATTTGTGAATTATCAAATCAGCCAGAAACCCAGCATGCACAGATGTGTAGTGAAGGAAAGGACTGGATTTATTCTAGCAGCTGAATATATTTAATAAGTATGCCAATCCCTACTTCCACTTCCCCACTCAAGTGAAATAAAAGGTACAATTCTACTGATATAAACCCGACAATCACCCCCGGGCCAAAGGGAAAATATTTGGATCTCACTCCCATTCAGAAACACTACCACTCCAATCAGTTAGAATAACTTCAGTACCCACTGAAAAGCATTCTGTTGTTGCTCAGAATGCAAAATGAGCATTTTAAAATATGGCCCTCCGTTCCACCATCGATGGCCGCGCTTTCAGCCATTACGTCTTGAAACTCTGGAACACTCTTCCTCCATCCCTCTGCCTTGCCTCTTCCTTCACCATCTTCAGATTACGCTTGAAGACCTTCCTCTTCAACTGTGCCTATTGTCACCTCCCCCCTCCCCCCGGCTTGGCCTCATGCTCCACCACTGTCAAGTGCTCTGGGATGCTACCCTGTGTGAGGGGAGCTAGATGAATGCAAGTTGTTAAAAGTTGTTAGTTGAATTAAGCAGCACAGCACAAAGTCCATCTACATTACTGAAAGAGCTTCAGATTTCATATCGCTGAAGGGCAACATTAACCAGACTGAAATCAGCGAAACTGTACAAATTAACTTATTTACTGCTTGTTAGTCATTTCACATTCATAATAATTTAAACTGGAAACACATGTTTCTTAAATTCTTTCAAAAGATAATCTATTTCACTGTCATAATTTGCTGAAAGAGAAATCCTACATTATATAGAATGTAATCATATGGGGTTTGGAGCAGGTAAATTGAGCAGGCAAAGGGGCCAACAAGACAGAAGTTCACAGCTTAACCAGTTCAGTTACCATGAATCGACTCAATCAGTGCCAGATGGAAATTCGTCTTGATTTTAACTGTTATTTATTTTAAATAAACTTTAAGTGATGAAGTTACTTGCTTAAGCCTCACAGCATAACCCAGTGAAAGGGTTTGCTGTTGAATCTAAGTAGAACATGCACGATTTGGGCAAATATAGACAAAATGAACACAAGGCATATTTCCCAAGACACTGATTGCTCGGATGAAAACACAAGTGTCTTCCAGCATGATCACTGTAGGAGCATGCAGATAACACCCTACCCTTACCGTCAGAACAAAATCAGGAGCATTGCAACGTTTAAGTCTTTCAGCACCAAGCAAACTTAACACATTGCTTAATTCATTACTACTTTCAAAGTAAAACTGCCCATCACACCTGCAAAAGCTTTTTGTTCTTCAAAATCTTTAGATTAAATTATTTTAACATATTTGGACAATTGTAGATAAGATTAATAGGCATTTCTAAATTCCTAATTTGTTTAAATATATTGCACACACAGGACTTACAGCAGTCTTCACGGGGTTAACAAAAACAGCTGTGTCTCCTACCTATTGGCAGGCGATTTTTTTTGTTGGCTGGAGTGGTTGCAGGAGACAGCTGGGGTGTGCTGGAGGGAGTGAGCTCAAGGCTACTGCTCTTGCCCGTCCTGTGATGAGGAACGTTAATGATGAGATTCTCCAGAGCCATCCTGTCCTCCTCTCTCAGCAGATCCCCTGGCATGACATGCCGCGTGAATGTAACCTGTAACACCAATTAAACAGATAACATTTCACTTTAGCCAGTAAACAGATCTATTGCAACATGTGCAGACAAGCCGTGAACCTACAGAATTTGAATTCAGTGAAAGAAGTGAAATAAACCGAGTAAATTTTATTTATAAATTGAGAATACTCTCGTTCTTCATATCTCACAGAATCATAGAATCTTACAGCACAGGAGAAGGCTATTCAGCCCATCGTGCCTGGGCCGGCTCTTTCAAAGAGCTACCAACTAGTCCCACTCCCCTGCTCTTACCCTATATCCCTGCAATTTTTTTCCTTTTTAAGTACCTATCTAATTTCCTTTTGAAAGCTATTATTGAATCTGCTTCCACGACCCTTTCAGTGCTCTTGCTGCTTGCTGAAAGTCCCACGTGCGACTTATTGCTTGTATATATTTTTGGATGGGGGGGAGATGAGAAGAAAGAAAGTGAAACGGATGTGCAGAATGGGGGGCAAGGAGGAGAGGGGAAAGAAAGAGGGCAACAATGCTGTGTGCCCAGTGTCTGCTACTGCTTGCCCACAATGAGCCAATGGAGTAAATATACTGCATTAACACCAGCTGAAATTCCTTTTCAAACAGGAAATTGTCTCAATGGTCTCAATTCAACCCTGCCCAGAATGGCTCTATCAAATTCAGATTAGTTGTGAGCTGGGCACAACCCACAGTTCTTGCAGTGCATTCTCCAGCACACACTTGCACAAACCCACAAATTGCCACTTTAGGCAATTTGAACATTGAAGAACCATGTAATTTGGAACGGGGGGTGGAATTATTATACAGAAACATAGGAACAGCAGTAGGCCATTCAGCCCCTCAGGCCTGTTCCGCCATTCTATAGGATCTTGACTGATCTCTACCAATTACCCACCCTTGCCCCATATCCCTTGATACCCTTACCTAACAAATATCTATCTACAAGCATAGGAACAGCACAGACTGCTTGAGAGTGAAGAATGGGAAGCAAAGGACAATATTTAAGGGCAACAGCTAAATCTTTTGCAGTCAGTAAAAAGTTCACCTCCCTGACGAGATGAATTGTGTGCAGACCCGAAGGAATGCGAGGACTTACCAAGTTCATTAGCTGGTTGTGGGTCATGTAAATCACAGTCCTGCTGAGTCCCTCCAGCAAGTTCATGGAGGACATGGGAGGAGTTTCTACTGGTCGGCCTCCAATAATAGCGTCCAAGAAAGCTGCCACGCAACTCTGCAAAATCCAACAGTATCAATGGAATGGGGCAAAGTGAAGGATTAGAACCCTAATCTTGAGTTCACAGACATTCTGTGGTACTAATTAAGAGTCAAAGAGCAATTAATCCCTTTGGTTTTAGAGCACATTTTCTTGATAATCCCTCGGTCTCCCTTTGGTTTTCCTTCCCTCCTTCCAGGAAGGCTTGTTGCTAACTGTCTTGTTGCTAACTGAAGGAAAAAGCCATGCTCTTCTACTCCATAGCAAATGTCAGCAAATGGCCTGAAGTACGCTTATCCTGTCACAAGTCATCACCCAGGGTACTGACCTGTAATCACTAAAGCTAGTGACACCAGATTTGATCTCCCATGGAAAAAATGACACTCAGCCATCCTAATGCACAAATGTTGCAGCACTACTGAATCACCTACGCCCATATGACCTCCACAACGCAGCAGCTATTTTCTTCTGGCACAATCAGATAGGACTCCTGTCTGAACAACTCGCACATAAAGCAGGTCAAGGGAGACATTCTTAAATGAAGACACACCCAATTTGAACCCATCTTTCTTTTTCACACACAGATTGACCTGCATTTTCTATTTTTATTTAAAGTTTTCCCCAGCTTTTGTTCTTATCCACACGAATTACAGATAATCATTGCACTTTGTCTACATACACTGCCATGTGAACAGAAAACAACAACAAATTACAATTTTTTGTATAGCGCCTTTCACATCAGGAGGCAGTCCCAAAGCGCTAAACAGTCAGGGATCCACACATCTGAAAAGTAGCAAGTACCCACCTTAACATAATAATAAATAATAATAAACCTTGCATTTGGTATAGCACATTTTCACTCACATCTTCGAGATGTTTCAAAGTGCTTCACAAAATATACCATAAAGTGAAGTGACTGTACATTTTGTGGGGAAAAACAGCAGCCAATTGCACACAATTGTGTCTCACAAACAGTCGTGGATTGAGTGACCAAATTATTTATTTATTAATTTTGAAGGGGTCATTACCTGCGGAAAAGCAATCGGTCAATCGACTAACAACCAGGTTCCTACTTACTGCTAGGTAAACAGAGGCATGTGATGCAAGGAAACTTACCCAGTGTTTCGCCCTGCCTGGGAATCGCACCCAGATCCTCTCGCTTGCGAGGCGAGTGCTCTAACCATTGAGCTACAGGACTACACAATACATTTTATTACATAATAGTACATGTTCTACATTCAAATATATTATGAAGTTCCTCTCATCTCTTTTGAGCATTACCTTACTGATGGAAGGGAAGGTAAATGAAGGGTTAGCATAGGGTAAATAATCATAACTTATTTCCACTGAAATGCAAGGATGTAAGTCGAGAGACAAGAAAGCATAATTTGAATAGAATCAGAGAGAATTAACAAGGAGGTTAGAAAAAAATCCTTGCATTTGTTTTGCTTTTTGGATTGATAGTTCAGACGCCTTAGAATAGTATAACACAGAATAATATTCCACAGTAGAAGGTGAATAATCTTACTTTGTCAAATTTGCAGAGACTGTTCTTCAGTCGTGGATCCCCTTCCTCGCTGCCAATCATCGCCAGCTGCTGTAACAGTTTCCCGACCTAGTCCAACAAAGAAAATGATCTGAAAGATGTGTCTCTGCCTCCCAAATGGCAAATACGCAAAGCTCCACACCACTTGCCCAACTCTGAATCTACATTACACACTTTGAACAGTTACCTACTCTGGCACAACATTCCCACGATCACAACAGCACACAAGTCATCATGTTCCTCATGGTAATCTATCAATGTTGGACACACTAAACTCATTAATACAACCTGTCCATAAACAGCTTCACAAGTTCACCTCAGACTCATTTATATTCTCTCTAGACTGCAAAATACAATTCAAAATCCAGCTTATACAAGACCCTCGTTGAAAGGACAGATCAAAGCCAATTGCTCTTCAACTGAAAATAGGCGGAAATCCCTAACGCCACTGCCAGAGCGCTCTGGGACGTTGTTGTTGCCAGAGCACAGCGTTGGCATCAACATGTGAAAGAATTTCATTAAATCCACCTCTGCATCATCGCAAGAGAAACAAAGGAAGGAAATTATCTGAGTAAACTACTATCCATGGCGGCAGATACCAGAAACCAATCACATGCCGATTCAATGAAAGCTCACTCTGCATCAATCAACTGGAACCAGAATGAATTGAGACGCGCCACTAGCAACGTAAAACATTACTCTCTCATATCATAACTCTACTAGTAGCAAATAATTTGTACATTTATGTTCTTTGGTGCCATCAGTCTGCAACAGTTAACCTGTAACAGATCCACAGGCAAATGGGATTCTTGGTTTAACTCCTGCTTACAATACAATGCTTACAAGTTCAGCAAACAATAAGAGCATTGATTACAAAATTAGGTGTGTAAAATGCACTTTCATGAGATTTTCATGCCCTAAAATATTCAGAGGATGTAACTTATACATGAGTTCAAGATCTTTTTGGCAGCTGGAGTTAAAGGCACAGGTATGACCTTTATTTACGCTTGTATACGGGTTAGGGTATACCTTGTATAAATGCTGGAGGCAGGTTAGCTTCAAGTAAATTATTAAATTACAATGAGGCAGTGCACAGTTCCTTAAGCTGTAGCAACATGCTACAAATTTTTAAAACCGCTAAGAAATTTTGCATTTAGAGCTTTTACAGAATAGAGGCTCATTAAAGCTATAATGACCTACATTAACAAGGCTTATATACATTTTCTAAATTTACTCCACTCATTTACAAAATCTCAATGATTCTTACGCATTGAGAATAAATACCATGCATTTCCGGTTAGATAGATGCACAGCTTAAGGTAATACAATCCACCTTCGCTTCAGTTGTGTTCCAGTTACAGATTGACAACTCCACCGGGTCAATGAGATTGCAAGTATTTTGTAATGACAACATGCTCGCCCATTAATGTGCAAAACATTTCTGCTCCAAACAGACTTTAGTTTACTATCAATTCCAGTTTTACTCATTTTGTATTACACCAGCAATCATATTAAATTTACACATTTAGTAAAATTTTCAATTTTCCAACCATGAATCATTGGGAAACCATGTTGAAAAGAAATGACATTGGGGGAATTTAGTTTCTCTTAAGCAGCAACAGGATTGGGCACGTGCATCTGGCCATAAAACTGGAAAAAGGAGAGAAATATATCCAAGTTCCATCCTCTCATATTTAACGAGCATTCAATGCAACTTATCTTAATGAGACCATGGACTCCTCATCTCCCTCAGTCGTGTATGTCCTGTACAACTTAAGGCTTGGTGTCACCCAACTAATTCCCGACTGACCTTTTTTAAGGTCTTTGCCACTCAATGTTAAAAAGTCCTCAATGCGGCTGAAATAAACAAAATCCTTACTGCTGAATATTAGGAAAATAACAGAACTTAGATCTTACCTGCATTAAGTTAAATCTTGCCACTTCATTTATTGGAGCATCAGAGATGATCCCATACTGTTCCGGATTCACAACAGCTGGGCAAATAAAGTAGGCAAGCAAGAGATCTGTGCACATGGCCTTCACCTCCCCAATATCCAGTCCCTCCACACAAGACAAGGTTTTGTACATTTGTGAGACAATCCAACGCAAGCTATGTGGGAAACAGTATGTGTTCTGTTTCAGGTACCCGATAAATTTATTGACCAGGGCTACCAGCTTTGCCTCGTTGCTTTCCACCATCTCCTGCACCTTCCTTTTGAAATTCTCACTTCCTTTCTCTCCAAATAGCTTCTCCTGCTGTGTGGGAGAAAACCTCTCAATCAGCTTGTTTGGGTCCGTTTCCAGGTGATCTTCATCTTCTACCAGAAGCAGCATAATCGGCTCATGCAAGGTAGCCGTCAGGAACAGCTTGGCCGAGTACAGCCCCTCTGAAAAGAGTTTGAAGAGAATGCTGAATGCGCACGCGCCCCTGCGAAGCAGCCGCCTGGTGTTGTCGCTCTCCTTCAGTTCGAACTCGATCAGGTAACGCAGGACCTGCAGGAGGTAACTCTCGTCCTCTTGCATGATGCAGTTGCCATAGAGGGAGGTGAACACCGTGAGGATGACGCTGTGCGTGTTTTCGTAACTGAGCTTTTCCCCAGCAACCAAGCAAGAGGCCACGAGTCTCGGGTTCTCCCTCAGACGGTTTAAAAACTCCCCGTAAAGCGTCTCTTGGAATCCCAGTTGTTTGTATCCGTCCACAAACTGCGTGCTCTCCAAGACCTTGGCGTGGTTGCAACATTCTGCAGGAGATGCTTCAACACTGAAACAGAAGATAAATTTTTATTGACTTTGAATATGATCTATTATTCATGTCCTGAACTCCTGCCTTCTCAACACCAGGAGCATTATTTATAAACTATATCTACAACACGTGTACTTCAACTTTAGTGGTGTTAATCGCAGATGCTTCCAATCTGGCATTCAAAATTTCTAGGTATGTAACTCTAATAATCAGTGTCCCACCAACAGAATGTCAAGGTCAAACAAGGGTCTAAAACATTCAGTGAAGTGACCTCCTCTCACCACATCATTAACAGATGGTTAAGTAACTCACACAACTGTCAATGCAGATAAAAAAACATAGCGGTACTACATTAGCAATTATTTGTGAATGACAGAGGCTAATAATAACCAGAAGAGTTCTGCTTAAAAACCCTGAACGGGAAAGAATTATGAATAAATGCTGAAGCCATTATTTAGTGAGCCTCGGTGTGAGAAGTTAATCTGGGTAGTGAAGCAAGAAGGATTTACATAAACTGGGGGAAATGTCCATATGATAATAAAGCAAGTGGGGTAAAGTGATCTTTCAAATAATAATAATAATAATAATCCTTGCATTTGATATAGCGCTTTTCACATCGGGAGGACGTCCCAAAGCGCTTCACAGAACACACTGTAAAGTGAATTGACTGTATATTTGTGGGCGAACGCGGCAGTCAATTGCGCACAGCAATGTCCCACAAACAGTCGTGGATTGAAACTGACCAATTATTATTGGGTTTTTTGGGTTTTTGGAGGGATTATTATTAGGCGTGTGGAGAAAGGAAACTTGTCCAAGGTTTCGCCCTGCCTGGTTTTATTTCTATTTTATTTGGAGTTGTAAAGTGCTGATTTCATTTCAGTTCCAGCCAACAATTACAACCACAAAATGTTCACGTCTAGAGAACGTCCCAAGGCACTGGACAGGGGTGGGGGTATGACGGAAGGCACTGTCTTGAAGGAGGGTCTTGAAGGAAACAAGGGAGGGGCAAGGCGGAGGGACTGCGGAATAGAGTTCCGGAGGGTGGGGGCAGAGTGGCAGAAGGCCCACTCGCCAATGGTGGGGCGTGTGAGGTGGGGGACATGTAGCAGGCCGGAGCCCGCTGAGCAGAGGGTGCGGGCAGGTTGGTAAGGGGTTAGGAGGTCACAGAGGTAGGGGGGAGCAAGGCCATGGAGAGCTTTGAAGGTGAGGACTAGGATCTTGAACTGTATCCTCTGTGTGATGGGAAGCCAGTGGAGTCGAGCGAGGATGGGGGTGATAGGGTCGCAGAGGCTGGTGTGGGAGAGGACATGAGCTACAGAGTTCTGGATGATCTGCAGCCTATGGAGAGGAGTTGGAAGGACAACAAAGCAGGGAGTTTGCATAATCGAGCCTGGATATTATAAATGCGTTTATGAGTGTCTCGGAGACCTGCGGTGTAAGACACTGGGGGAGCCAGGCGATGTTGCAGAGGTGGGGGAAGGCAGAGTGGGTCATGGCAAGGATGTAGGGTAGAAAGGATAGTTGAGGGTCAAACCAAGGTTCCGGACTGGCTTAGTAAGGTGGAGCTGTCAGTGCCTGAGGTGAGGAGGCGCTGACGGAAGCCAGCCAGGAGAGCTTCGGTCTTGTTGACGTTCAACTGTAGGAAGTTAGCTCTCATCCAAGAATTGATGTCTAACAGACATTCAGCAGTGGTCCTGGAGTCGAGGGTGAAGGCAGAAAAGTAGAATTGGGTGTCATCCGCATACATGTAGAAATTGACCCCATGTCTGCGGATGACGTCACCAAGAGGGAGTATATAGATATTGAAAAGGAGAGGAACAAAGACAGAGCCCCGAGGAATGCCGCATGAGACGGTGCAGGGGCTAGAGGAGAAGCCATTTGTAGAATTGAAGAGACAGTGTGAAAGGTAGGATCTGAATCATTCAAGGACAGAACCATGAAGGTTGAGGTGAGAGGAGAGCCGGTGGAGGAGGATACATTGGTCAGGAGAACCACAGCGTTAAAACCCAACTTTAGGACGTTCCGTTCCATACTTTGTGGCTGTTTGGCCTAACTCAAGAAGATTTATAACAAAAACAGAAGTCGCTGGTCAGTTCTGACGAAGGGTTGTGGATCCGAAACGTTGACTCACTTTCCTTTCTCCATAGATGCTGCCTGACCTGCTAGGTGTTCCCAGCGACTTCTGTTTATGTTTCAGATTTCCAGCATCTGCAGTATTTTGCGTTTTGTTCAAGTAGAAAAAAAAGTTCTTTCTTCAAGACACAATTTTTATTGTTAAATCCATCAGTGCAATGGTTGGCAACCCCCAGTGGGGCAGGACAGTATGCTGGATTTCAAACCAGTTGCAATATAGGAGCTCTGATCTCAGTCAAGGGAAGAACGCATAGACCAATAACTGGGAGTTGACTCACCCCACAAGGAGCAGAGGCTGGGATACGCGTTTGCCAAAATAGACAGGATGGGGTTCAGCACACAAAAACTCAAGAGAGGGAAGCATACTTCATTTTATAAAAAAATAAGAAATTAATCACTTAAAATCGATTATGAACTGGCAAGTAAACTGGAAGACTTTACACAAATCATTATTTGTACAGCTGAGGCCCATATATGTTCTGAATTACGCTGCTACAGACTAAGTAGGATTTGTGCCAATAGAATAACCAGGACACAGCAGGCAATTTCCCTCCATCTTCAAATATCTGCCTTAACATACTGATTGGGAGAGGCCAAGGGCTGGCTATCTCCATCAATCCATGGTTAAACTTCACATTGACTGATACTCCCTAGCAATATCATAGTTGGCAAAGTGCCAGAAAAAGAATTTTTAGTGATAAAGATCCCAGAGGCAACCTTAATCAAATCATTAAAATTAAGACAAAAGTGAGACAGAAGTGATTAACCTGCAGGTTAACACAATGGATCAGTCATATTTATATCTCTTTAATTATTCTCAATTAACAAACGACAGAACTGCGCAGGAAAGGTTAATTGACGTATTTTAAAAAATGTTTAAGGCAATAACACTGAAGTAACCATTTAGCATAAATTCAACAGTCTTGTTTATTGTTGTCCTCATTTATGAATATGCAAGGAAGAAATTCTTACCAACTAATTCAAGTTCAGGGTTTGCAATAGGAGAAAGGCTTTCAGCCTATCAAGCCTGTTCTGTGACATTATTCGATCATGGCTGGATCTTTTCAATCCATTTTCTCCATATCTCTCATTATATTTCATATATCCATCATTTATCTCCCAAGTATCTATCCCCCTTTCTATTCTACATCTACATGCTTCCCGAGCAGAACATCTATCAAACCTACGTGTCAACCACAATTCTCCGACATAATAAAACACATTTTAGTTACTAAGGCACACAGGTTATAACTTGGGGAAAAACAAAAGAACTCACACAAGGCATTTCAAAGAAACCATTCATTTAGAAACCATTAAGCAGTTTCAATCTGTAAATGGTGATCCAAGGGCCAAGTTTCAAAACATCTAACACTGAGTGCAGCAGGATTTCCCTTCCTGTTTTTACCTGAGATGTCTATCTTTCTAAAGTTAAAAGGGTCTTATCAGGAGTCTTTCTAACTTTTGGTTATGGTCTGAAACACTGCTATTATGGTCTGCCAAGTAAGCCAATCATATCTTTGAGAGCAGTGAAAGAGTCGAGGCAATCAGCTTTAGGATCACCCTAATGATGGAGGGAAAACAGGTGAGGGTTTTTTCCTTATAATCCAGCGACACTTTTTTCCAATCACGCATTTTTAAAATATTTTATTTGCCAATATATTCAATTGAAACTCAAAAGTCTGAGATAATGTTGAATAATCAGAAGCTTAAGCCATATCCCATCGATGCATTGTTAAAGTGAGAAAAACCCACGAAGCACTTTGCATGTGATGCCTTTTGAAACTGCACGTTAAATCCATGCCCCATGCAATGCTCTCACCTGGTTAGAATAAGGCGGTCCAGGTTAATCCGTTGCTGTTTTGCAATCCATGCTGCGCGATAGAGTCGTTCAGCAGTTTTCAGCACGTCAGCATTTAACCGCTGGAGCAGTTGCTTGTCGGAGTTCACGTAGAGACGCTCTTGTTTGAGGTGATGGGCCAAAGTGTGAATATCCGGCTTCACCATCTTCAAACGTCACAGGTGCTAACTGGGAAGAGAAACACAGTTTTTCCTGTGTCATTCAAATGACTGGAGTATATGCAAGATCAAAAGTCTCTGGTACACAGTTGACTAGAGTTATCCAATCTCATTGCAATCGGTTTCCCTAGTTCATATTATTTACCTAAATTGTGTGTTGGGTGAACTTTCACTAAAATGTACATTTTATTTACTACAAAAAAATGAATTCCCCGCCTTCCCCCAAACAACTATTTTGAGGCTTTTCCCCCACAGCGTGGTGCAAAAAAACACACTAAACTCTCAGCTGCTGACACACAAACAATGCAGCACTTAACTGCCAGTCTTCACTTTACACAATTAAGAGTAGAAATTAAATTGTTCTACAATTACTTGTTGAGTAACTGGAAAACCTTGTTACAGCAGCAGTGAATGAATACTATGGGGACATAAACAAGACTTGGAACATGCTTACATTCATCTAACAGGACGCTTGCAAAAAAGGAGTTTTATTCTTACAGCAGTTATCGGTTCATGAATAAAATTTGTGTTTTAAAACTTTCAACTCTCACATCAACCATACAATATTTTGCTGACATGATCCCAAATACTTTGAAAGATTCCCCAGTGTGAAATGCTGCACATAATCCCAAGTATTTTGAACGATTCTCCAGTGTGAAATGCTGTACATAATCCAGGTACTTTGAAACATTCCCCAGTGTGAAATGCTGCCCAACTCTTTCTGCCTCCACCCTCAATTCCAGGACCACTGCAGTCCTGACAGACTGTCTGTCGGACGTCAAGTCCTGGATGAGGGCAAATTTCCAAAGTTGAATGCGAACAAGTCTGAGGCCCTCCTGATTGGCTCGCGCCAGCGCCTCAGGACCTCAGGCTCTGGCAGCATCACCCTCCATGGTTGCACACTACAGCTCACCAGCCAGTCAGGAACCTGGGGGTCTTGTTCGACCCTCAACTGTCTTTTCTCCCCCACATTCAAGCCATGACCCGCTCTGCCTTCCCTCATCTCCGTAACATCGCCCGACTCCGCCACTACATCACCGCTCAGGCCGCTGAAACTCTTGTTCATGCCTTCATCACCTCCAGGCTTGACTTTGCAAACTCCCTGATTGTCGGCCTTCCCAACTCCTCCCTCCACAGCTGCAGATAATCCAGAGCTCTGCAGCCCGTGTCCTCTCCCGCACCAAACTCCGTGACCCCCATCTCCCCCACTCTCGCCCGACTCCATTGGCTCCCTATCCTTCAGATCCAGTTCACGATCCTGGTCCTCACCTACAAAGCCCTTCATTGCCTCGCCCCACCCTACCTCTGTGACCTCCTAACTCCCTACCAACCTGCCCGTTCCCTCCGCTCAGCCGCTCTGGCTGCTCCACGTCCCCCGACCCATCCGCCCCACCATTGGCGGGAGAACCTTCAGCCACTCTGGCCCCAATCTCTGGAATTCCACCCCCCAATCACTCCGCCTCCTCCTTAGCCTCCTTCAAGTCCCGCCACAAGACCTTCCTCTTCGACCATGCCATCGGCCACCCCCCTTCCCCTTCCTTCCTTTACCCCCCCAACCCCAGCTCGGGTCTGAAATGCTGTATACTGTGCAGCGCCTTGGGACATCCTCCTGACATGAAAGGCGCTATACCAATGTAATTTTGTTGTTATTGTAAATAATCCAAATACTTTGAAAGATTCTCCAGTGTGAAATGCTGCACATAACCCCAAATACTTTGAAAGATTCCCCAGTGTGAAATGCTGGACACCTTGAAAGCGAGATACCTGGGTTCAATTCCCGGCAGGGCGAAACCTTGGCAAGTTTCCTTACTCTACAAGCCTAATAATAATCCTTCCAAAACAAAAACAATAATAAATTGGTAATTTTCAACCTAAGACTGTTTGTGGGACACTGCTGTGCGCAATTGGCTGCCGCGTTTCGTCCACAAATGTACAGTCAATTCACTTTACAGTATATTTTGTGAAGCGCTTTGAGACGTCTAGAAGACGTGAAAAGCGTTATATCAAATGCAAGGATTATTATTATTATAATCTCAAGTACTTTGAAAGATTCCCCAGTGTGAAATGCTGTACATAATCCAAGTACTTTGAACGATTTTCCAGTGTGAAATGCTGTACATATCCCAACTCTGAAAGATTCTCCAGTGTGAAATGAGCTTGACAGATTACTCAATGGGACAGAAAAACAAAAATCACGGGGTACGATGTAAATCTCCAAAAGTTTATTTTTTGGAATTGAAAGTTTCGAGAGCTGGTTATTCAAGAGAAGTCAGCAACTAAACTAGATTATTTTCATCTGGGGAAATTATATAAGAAAATCACAGTGGGTTCTGGGGGGGATGGGCTGATCACTCCGTACTCAGTGCTCAATATGTTCCTTACTTCATACATTATATTAACATGAAGTGCTGCATCCTCTCTTCTGAGATGAAATGCACTCCTTTGATTTACTACAGTCTGGGATTGAATCAGAGAGATTGAATACTTATATAAGAGACTGCACATTTCCTCTTATTCTGTGCCCCATCGTCTTGATTATGTTACAGTATTTGCCAATTGCCATTTCACTTTTATTTTCAAAAACGATTTTTTATTGCAAGGCAAGTGTGCAAGGCTTCTTTCAATTAACATTCCCAGGTATTGGTTTTGCTTTTTCAAATTGCAACCTGATTTGACTACGTTGCCCACAAAATACACAGTTAAATACACATCTTACAGTATATTCTGCAAAGTGCTTTGAGTCGTCTCGAAGAGGTGATAAGGCGCTATATCAAATACAAGGATTATTATAGTAGTATTATTATATTACTTTTACCCAGCTCAGTGGAGAGTTTGTACCTCCTGACCTGTGAATTTTGCTGGCACGTTGTCTGATATAGTCCTCTCTAAGCATCTCCAGGGGTTCAGGGACGCAACCCCGCGTGAAGGACACTGTATAAATGCATGTTGTTATTGTTGTTCTATCACTTGTGCCTTTCCTATCACAATCCACACAAGCAATCTTGTAAAGGCAGCTGTCGATTCATTTCAGGAACCACCAAGCTCAGCTCGTTGCATAGTAATCCCACTGACATGCACCTTTCTGATAATAAATTGTCATGGTATATTATTCTAGGATTGCAGCACATTGCACCAACTCTAGATATGTATGAGCGGCTATCTAAATATAAATGAATGAGAGCTGAAACTCATATTTCTCCCTAAATAAAAAAAATCCTGCAAGTTATTGAGGTGTAAAAATAACTCTAAAAGCTTGAATGATCCAGAGTTGTGCCAACTACAAGCCAGTAGCAACTGTGATGGTTTCATTTTTCAAATTTCTCCGAACATAAATGTGCTCAAAGGTGTAGTAGCGGGTGTCAGCCCACCTGGCACTGTGCTAAACGTACAGCCAACAAATAGTCATTGCAAAATTGCAAGAGAGGAAAAAAAAGCCTTTCCAAACAGAAACCCAAGATTTAATGTCAGTAACAAATTAGTTTTCAATTAGAGGTTGTTTACAGGAACACAGCTGAATACACCGACTGTTCCAGCAGGCCTGTTTCTGAAAGAAGCCCTGAGGATGAGGAGAGGAAGTCACTTGTCAGTCTGGTAAAAATCCAGAGCTTCGCTCTTCAGCTATTTGCAGTGAGATCACTTTCAAAGATACATGAATAGGAAATGGAGACCATTCCAAATTTCAGCATTTTGAAAGGAATCTTGATGTCTGATGAAGGAACAGTGGAGTTTGGTGATAATCTGGTGAAACGTTAAGGTAACCAACAGCACTGACTGCAAACAATGCACCAGTGCACACATGTAAACACATTCTCCTAAATTAGTCACATTGCCTTTCCCAGACATGTATGTCAAAGGGAGAACAAACTCTCACCGCCATTTCAACAGCAGAAATGGTAGATGTTTGAGAATGGGCCATCAACATAATAATACTTGCATTTGAATTAGCACCTTATCACGTTTTCGAGACATCTCAACATGCTTCACAGAAGACTGTACATTTTATGGGCGAAACATAGCAGCTAATTGCGCACAGCAGTGTCCAACAAACAGTCGTGGATTGAGTGACCAAATTATTATTTTTTTTTGAAGGGATTATTCCCCCGGGAAAGCAATCCGTCAATTAACTAACAACTAACTGCTAGGTAAACAGAGGCGTGTAGAGTAATAAAACTTGCCCAATGTTTAGCCCTGCCCGGGAATCGAACCCTGGTCCTCTTGCTTGCGAGGCGAGTGCTCTAACCACTACGCTACAGGACTCCCACAACAACATTGTTAGAATTGTAAAAGCTGGGTGGAGGAGCAGTAAATTGGGACAGTTGAGTTCCAGGTAAAATGAACTGGGCACAAAGTGGCTAGAAATCAAAGGGATTTCTAGAATTGCTGATCCTTAAGAAAAAACTGTCCAAACTACCAACTGTGTACATTCTGCCAGTGCAGATATCCTAAAAAAATTTGTTTTAAATCACATGCTGTATTTAAGAAAGAATTCATCATAAGATCCAGTATTCTAAAGGAACAACTTTGTGCTTTGAATAAATTATGCCACTTCTCTTCTCTGGTGCAGGGTTATCTACAACAATTGTGCACTCTTTATCCACAACATTAAAACTGCCAATTCCGATGTGTTCTTTCACCACCAATAAGCTTTCAGGATGATATGAAACTCATAAGCAGAACAGAATGCTGACAATTTCCTATTTCTGCCGCTTAAGCGGAACGTGGTCTATAGAAATTCAGCACAACTAAGAGTACTATGAGACGACAGGAAGTGGATTCGTGACTAGGGAACAAAACCTCAAAACAAAATGAATTGTAGATCGTACTTTTGTTCTTTATTACAAAAAAGATAAAATAACATTTTTTCCGGGAATTTGAAGAAACTGGAACATCACATTGGAGTCGGACATTTATAAGAATGCAGAGATGTTTTCCTGTCTATGAACAACATTTCAAAGACAATTTGGTGCTAATCCTACTTCCGCTTTCTTTTCAACAGGACGATGCAATTTTCTCACGATTCACGAAAGTAAATTGAATGACAAACTTGGTGTCAGTTTGTCAAATTGGCTGCCATATTCACCTACAAAATAATCATTATACTTTATATTCCTCTATATTTGAAGGGCAATGATTTGATGCTAGCATCGTTCCGATAACCTGCTCAGATACACCTCACAATTACTCAACTATGCTGAAGGAGGGGAAGAGAAGAAGAAATGGCTGCCACGTTTGCCCACAAAATACACAGTCACTCCACTTTACAGTATATTCTGTGAAGCTGTAAGATATTTCAATGACAATGATAAGGCACTATATCAAATGCAAGGATTATTATTATTATATATAGCTGTATCTGATATGTCACTCATCATCATCATTTACTTTCAGCAGTTATCTCAAAAGCAACTGGGAGGAGGGAGAAAGCAATGGACTGAAACAGACTCCAATTCTAGCATCCCAGCACTGAGATCAGCTAATTCAGCACAGAGTAAGGATCAAAGAACCTTCCTGATTTATATGGAAAAGCACCAGACTTCATTAGCATTTGCCTTCTGAGACTTCAGAGATGACTCCCAACAGTATTTCACAAAACTAATTGCAGAAGTTTTTTTAATTTAAATCACTAACCTCTTCGAAACCTTCCACTGTTGATCTTATGTTGTGATGTCTAGCAAACAGATCTGACGCAACTTCTGAACACTGGGATCTTTGAAATCTGTGATTAAGAGTGAAAGAGAATGTTGTGAGCGAAGGAGGTTGTTTCTTCTGGTAGCAAGAAGTTCTGAATAATGGCTTTTAACAAACATTTAGTTGTGATAGAATGCCAGTAACACACAATCTTTGCATTTTTATCACAACAATAAGACAGCTGAAAATAAGGTACAATATTCCAGTCCAATATTTTCCTACATTACACAAGTTCATTCAATTTGAAATATCAGAAACCAGATATCCTTTCAATTGAAGCTACCTTTGACCCTAGATTAATTTCCTAGTAGGTTCAAATTGACTGTCATTATGGATCTTATTTCAATTAAGTGCTACACTCCTATGCATGGCAAATTAATTCTTGAACACATTTTAAAAACTAAAACTAAAATCACTCAAAATCTTTCAGTTTATTCCAATGAACAAAAGCAGATCTAAAATTATTCAGATGATGGTACGATGGTAAAGTTAGCCTGCCCAGGACTCGGACATGTCACAATCAGCCAAGGTTCCTACTTTTGCTCTCTATTCTTCCTGGAAGATGATGGATGCAATAGGAACTGACTCAAACATAAAAAGTGATTGATTGCCTTTCAATTCACAATTACCTTGAATATGCAATGAAGAATCTGTAACTTTGGTTACACCTGAAAGCTTATTATTAACCCTGTCAATATGACTAATGCAATGAATGTGTAATACATGATGCTTACTGCAATGACATCAAAATTAATCTCAGCACGAATCAACATCAATGAAATATATGAAATCCGTGATTATCATTTGGTTTGCTTATTCCTCAACTGTATTGATGATAAAGAATCATAAAGAATTTGTCCACAAAACACACAGTCACTACCTTTGCAGTATATCCTGCATACTGTACTGGTAGCAGTAGCGTCCCGGAGTGCCACTGTGAAGGGCTCCAGGACACTACCTCGCGTGAAGGGGACTATATAAATGCAAATTATTGTTGTTATCCTGTGCAGTGCTTTAAGACGTCTCAACAACGTGATAAGGTGCTTTATAAAATGCAAGGATATTACTATTATAAAATACATCAAGTTTACCCACAAGTCGTTTACAGCTAAGTCCTTTCCTTTGAAGGCCTAGTTTCCTAAGGGAGCTGGATAACCAAAGAAACGTTGTGGTTTACAGAAAATGAGATATAACTACCATGATTAGGTTCAGTTGCCTACATGTAAATGAACAACTTGCATCATATATTTGTATATAATTATAGCTACATTATGTGGAAGCACAGCAAGATGAAATCAAGACCAAAAGCATACATTTCCAGTTACTTTCAAAATGTTATTAACTGTCCAAAAGTATTCTGCATATCTTTCCTTCTCAGAACCTACACTCCTTTCTGTCAACTCCAATATGCCCTTTACAGATATCCCTAGACCACGATACAAGATACAGAATGTACAATCATAGAATGACAATGAACCGAGAGAAAGATGACTATCTACATCCACAAAATGTTAAACAATTTAAAGCAAAATTAATAAAGAACCACCTTTACTTCAAACCCTACACTGAAGCTGGATAACATTACAAAGCAACAATTTGGAGGGAAAAATGCACTGAGGATTAGATTTTTAAATACAATCTTTCAGATGTATCTTAATAATAACTCTGACCAGTTTAATGTCAGAACCAATGTTGCCAGATTGGACAGATTATTGTTGCACTGTGCATGAAACAACGGCTTTGGGCTGGTGGCCCGTTTTTTACCTTTTTAATTTTAACTGCAAAACGCAAATAAACTTTTTTTTCCCCAATTTGAAATCTTGACAATTTCAAAGCATTAACTTAAATTGGCAACACATATTAGGCTACTCTGGGGCCAATATTTGATTTGACTTTGGTATGTAACAAAGGTATTTTAAGGTATTTGGTTCTGAATAGGAGTGAGATCAAAAGCAGCCAATAACATTTAATAAAAAATCAGAATAGGAGCAAATCACAAAGTAGAAGATTTTTTTTTCAGAATGTTCCACCATGTGTCTGCCACATTATGTAAATCATTACAGTAACATGTGAATCCAGAAAGAAATATAAGCCAAAACTAGACAGAGCTCGTTTGATCAAAACTGCTATTAAGTGATTTATGATGACATCATTTTCTATTTTAAAATGATCATTCATTAGAAATCATGACTGTTTGTCAAAATGGGCCATAAATTACATGCAGCATCAGTAATGGGAGAAAACAAAGACTGAATAAGGCTCACCAGAACATTATCATTTCTACACCTTAGACTTAAATCTAGTGACTGAAAATACCAGAAAAAAACATTTACTACAATTCAACAGTCTAAAGAACCAGTTCAGCAACTTATATCGCCAAATGCCATTTTCAACCAACCCTTCCCTTCAAACTGTTCAGCCCACGTTAAACAACACTATGTTTGGTCGTGGGATGTTGTCATAGCTGATTTTGTATTGGTTCAGCTGTGTCGCCTCTGGGTAAGAAGGTTGTGGGCTTAAGCCAAGCCTTGTGCTCATTGTCTCGGCTGCCACTACAATGCACAAAATGGGAGACATTGTCTTGGTGCCATCTTTCTGATGAGATGCTAAACTAAGCGTAGCTCTTTGAGAGTTTAACATGAGGTCTCATAAAAATATTGATCTTATTTTTGTTTTGACCGTTTTGCACCTCTGTTGTCCAGTGAGAGAAACCAGGAATGCTATGACATTGGGTTTACCCCTAACCATAGCAAGTTTACGGTGCTCCATTAAATTATATAGAAATCAGAAACAGGAGGAAGCTATTCAGCCCCTTGAGCCTTGTTCCACATTCTATAAGATCATGGCTAATCTATACCTCAAGTCCAGTTACCTGCCCTTGCCCGAATCCCCTTAATACATTGACTAACAAACATCTATCCACCTCTGTCTTGAAAGTGCGAATGGATCCAGCATCCATAGCCTTTTGGGGGAGAGTTCCAGATTTCCACTACCCTTCGGGTGAAAAACTGCCTCCTAATTTCAATCCTAAATGGCCTAGCTCTAATTTTAAGATTATGTCCCCTTGTTCTGGATTCCCCTACCAGAGGAAATAGTTTATCTGTATCTACCCTATTGAATCCCTTTATTATTTTAAAAACCTCAATCAGATCACCCTTCAACATTCTAAACTCAAGGAAATAGAGACCACGTTTATGCAATCTGTCCTCATAATTTAACCTTTTCAGCGCTGGTATAATTCTGGTGAATCTGCGATGCACCTCTCCAGAGCTAATATATCCTTCCTGAGGTGCGGTGCGCAAAACTGAACTCAGTAATCCAGATGGGGTCTGACCAAGGCTCTATACAGTTGAAGCAATATTTCTTCTCCTTTATCCGGCACAGGCATGATCAGCCGAATGGCCTCCTTCTGTGTTGTAATAACAATATTCTATGATATTCCAGCCTCCTTGGGATAAAGGCCTTTTTGATAACTTTTTGTACCTGTGAGCTTTTTTTAGAAATTATATGCGTGGACACCCAAACCCCTTTGCTCCACAGTTCTTAGTTTCTCACCATTTAGAAACAATTTTCTTTTGCTATTTTTGGATCCATAGTGGATGACCTCACACTTCCACACATTGAATTCCATCTGCCAGTTTTGCCCACTCACTTAATCTAAGTCCCTTTGTATCTTCCTGCTCCCATCTAAACAATTTAATATGCTTCCTAACTTTGTGCCATCTGCAAATTTGGATATAAAACTGTAGCTCAGTGCTTAGAGCACTCGCCTTGCAAGCGAGACACCTGGGTTCAATTCCAGGCAGGGTGAAACTTCGGGCAAGTTTCCTTACTCCACACAGAGCCTAATAATAATCCCTCCAAAATAAAACAATAATTGGTCACTTTCAATCCACGACTGTTTGTGGGACACTGCTGTGCGCAATTGGCTGCCGCGTTTCGCCCACAAATATACAGTCAATTCACTTTACAGTCTATTCTGTGAAGCGCTTTGAGATGTTGAGAAGACGTGAAAAGCACTATATCAAATGCAAGAATTATTATTATTTCCTTCATCCAAGTCATTTATATGTATGATGAAAAGCTGAGGCCCCAGTACAGACCCCTGAGGAACTCTGCTTGTCATGTCCTGCCAATCAGAAAACATTCCTTTTACCCCTACTCTGTTTCCTGCCTCACAACCAATTTCCAAGCTACTTTAGGTTACCTCCGATTCCATGCGCTTTTATTTTTGCTAATAAACTCTTGTGCAGAATGTTATCAAATGCCTTCTCAGAGTCCTTATAGACAACATCCACAAACACTCCACC
>NW_024704749.1:23832017-23859517 GCF_018977255.1 Callorhinchus milii
TATCTCACTATATCTCATTAAATCTCTAACAGTAAACTTTCCAGATAATTCATTCCCATTATAAATGTGGTACTAAACCAATACCCCATTGTTTCTATCCCTCATATTAATTAGTAAAAGGCATATGTATCAGTACTCATATTTAGAAATCAAGTTCCTGTATCTCAGAGTTGAATGGTTTCACATTTTTAGTAAATACTTATTGGGAATGGTGATGATATAAAATTCAACTCTGCGGTCTTTATAAATGCCGCAATCTCACGAAATTTGTTAGTTATTTGTCTATACACACACACACATACATACATAACAGAGGAATAGCTCGAATGGTCTTAAACATCAATTAGAATGAAGGCAAACCTTGGCGATCTGAAAATATTGAATATCAACAGGCTGTCAATTGGCCTTTGGGAGTAGAAACTGGGTAGTGTTTGTGGTATGACCAGGGTTCTGAAGATTTTCTTTTAAACTATTCTCCCCCCACCTGAAAAAAATAGTTTCAAAGAATGTCAAAGAAACTAAAGTTGATACAAATGAATTCTATCAAGATTGACTTATTATTCTTCATATTTAATTCATATTTCTTTTAAACTATTCCCCCTGAAAAAAATAGTTTCAAAGAATGTCAAAGAAAAAAAAATGTTTTTTTCCCTTTGATACAAATGAATTGTGTCAAGATTGACATATTCGTCTTCTTATTTAATTCATAGGAATTGTATCAAAGTTGACATTCTTCTTGTGTAGCTTTCTTACTTAAATAGCTCATGGATTAGTTGAACGTTGTTTAGTTGTTCATAGCAAACACCCACTGAACCCACGGTTTGGGAAGACAGAAGGAAACAAATCCAGCCCCAATGCTGGTATCAGTGCCATCTGAACATTTCACGCACATAACTCCAGGCAACATAAAAAGTGAAATACGGCAGCACCTTCAGAGTTGTGTACCAAACATTGCTATATCCTGGAACACTGCAACAGCGGCCAGGCATGCGAAGGAGAATACATTGTTTGGAGAACACATTGCCCGATAGAATGACGAACGGCGTTTCCCCGGGGGAATGGAAACCACACGATTCCCCAACTCCACGACTAGTTAACTATGGAGCTGGGGAATTGTGTGGTTTCCAATGGTATTCTAATAATTCATTCATCTTTGCACAGAAGTTGTGCGGTTGGTGGAGAGTGTACGGATTTAGCTTACATTCGGGGGCGGGAGGCGGGGTGGTCATAAGTGGCAGGATGTTTTTGTTGTTTATTTCAATGTATTTTTAATGCCCTTTCAGGCCCTGTTTCGATCATGCTTTTCCATCAAACTTGATGTGAAACTATAGATGTTACAAAGTCTCAGATTCTGTACTTTTATAACTACAGTACCTGCAAATGCAATTTAAAAAGACCTTCATTGTTTACATATATCAAGTGGAATTTTTTAAAATGATGTACAATAAAACAGTTTTCTATACTCCCAATACTTGACAGCTGAGAAACATCCTGTGCAATCATTGTCTGTTTCTGGCTGTATATTTAATCCTTTCAATTTTTTTTGCATTTGATATAGCACCTTTATTTATTTATGTATTTATTTATTTATTTATTGCTTCACTTGCAGTGCAGCCTTTGACCATCCAGAAGGATTCTGTGACAGGTGTTTGGAAAAGGAAAATACTGAAGATTTTATTCGCTTGTTCACATTGTACTCCAGTAATTCAGGTAATTATTTCCATTTTCCTGTTTCGTGCTGTTCAATTTCACTCTGAATTCCTGGGAGAGTGACTAATAACCATATGCTGGGACTTAACCACAGGTATTAAAGCCGAGCAGCTAAGACAATCGCTTGGGGAGGAACTCTTCAAAATCTGTTTCGAGGAAGATGAGCAGATCTTGAAACTAGTTAGTAGGACACTCAGAGACTTTTAAACAGTTTTAATACCCTTCTGAAACATGACCAATCTCACCTGGAAGGGGATGGGGATGTGAAGGCTCTCCAGGAATCCTCTATTCTTTGCCTTGAGGAAAACGATGGACCTCTGAAAGTGTATTGCTTTTTCCCCAATGAACTAATTGGATTTATACTTCCTGGTTTGATCAAGGCAGCTGCCCAGATGTTGTACGAAGATGAGGTAAGGGTGGAACTGGTACCAAGGTGCTCAGAGGATGGGGTCAGTGACTTTCCAAACTGCACTTACCTCATGTATATTGTTTCTCAGACAAAGGTCAAGACAAATAGTTTGCCCCAATTGCGGAACACTTCAACTGTGGCCAATGTCCCTGTCTCCACCTTCTGTAAAACGTTCCCATTCCACTTCCTTTTTGACCGAGCGATGTGGCTGATGCAGATCGGAGACGGAATGAGAAGACTTTTGAACAAAAGAGACTTTTTAAAAAGGCCCAACTTTAACGAGCATTTCCAGATCATCACCCCTCCCATCTGCGGCTCGTTCAGTGGGATCCGGAGCATGTTAAACACACAGTTTATTATAAGAATAAGACAAGACCACACGGCAAAAGAACAGGAAAAGGTGAGCTTGTTTGAAAAGTATTATTGCTGCTGCTCCCAACCCCTAGATGTTGCCCTCCTTATAGTTCCTACATTATTTCAATGCATGCTTTGGTATCTTACCTTGAGTTGTATAAAGTAGGTGGTATTCAAAAGTTACTTTTTTGTAACCTATGAATTACTAGTCTTCAAGGTTAGAATCTTCAGGTAAGTTTTACCTACTAACTCTATTAACTACCTCTTTGGTTGGTCAACAAAATAGATGTTTCTTGATTGAATATTTCTTGGTTTATGGTATAAATATATGCTATTTTATTATTTCTACGATTATTTTGTGATATCTAGTGATAGCCCAAAACAACTTCAGAATAGTAAGCCTTTTACAGATATTTATTCACCATATATTATGGCCCACATACTATACCCGTTTACCCCTTCGCCTATCTTCTTGCATATTTAGCAATAGTTTTATTTGAATAGTAATATAAGGGAATTGGCTGACTGTACTAACCAGTGAAAGGGCTGAATTAACATTAGCTCCGACATAGGACTGAAAAATGTGCTATGTGAAGTGATAATGATTATTGGTGGGAATTATCACAACCCATATTGCTTTTTGACCTCTACGTTACTAATCCCTTGGTGTTTCTGCTTTCGTCGCATACATTAACTTAGCCCTCACACAGTTAGAGGTCAACGTTTCCTCCCAGCCAGTTCTTGAACACTTGCTGTGTGAACAAACATTTTTAAATGACAGAAAACAAGATGTTGAAGTTATTTATGGCTTTATGCATGTGATAAAGGATGTTATAGCACAGAAATAGGGCACAATTGTGCTGGTAGTTTTCTCCACATGAACCACATAATTTAATATTTTTCTCTCTCTCTCTCATTCTCTCTCTCTAGTTCCCTTGCTTTTTCTTTGACTTTCACTTACCGCGTCTCCTGTGAAATCTATATAGTTCCAGTTCTCAGCTGCCACCTTTTCCTGCTCAAGCTCCAGAACATTAGCAAATAATTTATTGCTCTGCAATTCCACCTCAAACTTATCAGGGAACAAGCTGTGATTCACAGACCAGATGTTGTTGTAGATGACAGCTAAATCATCCTGCTGGGGAAAAACTATTTGTTTAAAATTAATTTTAGCGCAATGTTTAAAACATATGCAGGTACTTGTCTCAGATAAATCAATCTTGAGGTGATTTGTGCCTGGCAGCTAACCTAAGAATTACGTGAGAGCACATACTGGTCATTTCTGACACCAAATAAAATGGGGAGGATCTTTTAAAATCTCATGGTTTCATCCTAAATAAAATAACGGATTATATTTTTCAAACGAGTTTAACATGTTTGGCACTACCTGGTAGTAGTGGAATACCAATGGAACTATAGTAAAAAACCTCTGAAGTTGAATGTTTGTCCACTTGATTCCAGTTTCCTGGTTCAAGCAAATAATAGGTTCTGATTAATGATTGAGGAACCTTACTTATTCTGTATGCCACACAACCTTAATTTATAGCACTGCTTCAATAACACTCCTGGATTAAGAAAGTTTGCATTCACCACCTTATCTTTCACTCACTCACTCACTCACTCACAACAGTCAGTACACCTCAGGCGATGACAGCATCAGCATCCCAGGCTGCACTCTCCACCTCTCAAAGCAGTCAGGAACCTCGGGGTTCTGTTCGACCCTGAGCTGTCCTTTCTTCCCCACATCCGCGCCACAACTGGCACCGCCTTCCATCACCTCCGGAACATCGCCAGATTAACGCACTACCTCACCCCTCACGCTGCTGAAACTGGTCCACGCCTTTATCATCTCAAGGCTGGACTATGGGAACTCTCTCCTCGCCGGCCTTCCCGGCACCTCCCTCCACAAGCTGCAGGTCATTCAGAACTCTGCAGCTCATGTACTGTCCCGCTCCAGGCTTCGGGACCACATCACTCCCACCCTCGCTCACCTCCACTGGCTCCCCATCCCCCAGAGGATCGAATTCAAGATCCTCATCCTCACCTACAAGGCCATTCACAGCCTTGCTCCCTTCTACTTCTCCGACCTACTATCCCCCTACCTACCTGCCCGTACCCTCCGTTCCTCCGGCTCTGGTCTGCTCCACACCCCCCCGCCCTAACCGCCCTACCATCGGTGGCCGGGCCTTCAGCCTCTCAGCCCGTATGCTCTGGAACTCCATCCCCCAGTGCCTTCGCCTTGCTTACTCCCTTTCCTCCTTCAAGGCCGGTCTCAAGATCTTTCTCTTCACCTCCCCTCTCGACTCTCTACCCCCTCCTCGCTCCCTCCCTTTCCTCCCCTCACCCTGACCATTTCCCCCCTGCTCGGGTCCCGACTCAACTGTCCAGCGCCTTGGGACGTCCTCCCGACATGAAAGGCGCTCTATAAATGCAATCTTGTTGTTGTTGTACACAAGAACACAATTGTACTCATTTGTAGCAAATAGTTGTTGAGTGATTGTATAATTAACTTTCATTTGTTTCTACAAATAATCCACTTAAAAGAACACCCAATTATGCTGGGTTTCTAAAGGTTGGAGACACCAGTTGACACAGGTTTAAGCTTTATCTCCTGGTTGAAACACAGTCAGACTGACACATTTGTGTCCTGTGGTTTGTACATGTGCTGTGAATGTATAGTTCAATTATCCAAACAATTGCAGTATCTGCAACAAATTCAGTGGCTGGTAACTGCTGTCATTCTCACAATATAATATTCTAAGGTTTATTATTAAATAAATAATAATAAAAATAGCTGATGGAGGGCAAGAATACTTGTTGTAACAATGACTCAATACAATACAAATTTCCATTTGTATAGTTCATTCATGTTGGGAGGACATCCCAAAACACTGGACAGTACAAGGTTTGCACTCGAGCTGGGGATGGAAGCCGAGGGGATGGGGGTGAGGAGGATGATGGGGAGGGAAATGAATGGCTGAATGCACTGTCAACGGGGAAGGTCTTGAGGCAGACCTTGAAGGAGCGAGGAAAGATGTGAGTCAAAGTGAATATGGCACGGAGGTCAAGAGAGTTGGACAGATATGACAGACAGATATGCTAAAAGGCTGACTACCGATGGATGGGCAAAGAATGTGCATCAGTCTAGTGCCCACTGAGTGGAGGGAGCAACCAGATTGATAGGGAGTCTCACCTCTTTGTTATGTTTACTTTTCATATTTGACCAATTACCTGGGCATGGGCAGAAAAGCAGTCAACCTGGGAACAAATGCAGCTAACTGCTATCTTTCTAAGTCATATATTGTAGCTTCTATAGCACTTACCAAATCATATTCGTTGGGAGGAGTTGTCATCATTGCAGGAATTCCAATTGGTAATTCAGTATGATTGTGAGTTTTACCAAAAGAACCAGGGAAGCGTTTATATGATTTACATTCAAAATCTGTGTCGGAATTGTTGGGAACTCTTAGCTGCAATTACACCATGTAATAATTACACAGGTTATGGACAT
Organism: Callorhinchus milii; assembly: GCF_018977255.1. Taxonomy (NCBI): domain Eukaryota; kingdom Metazoa; phylum Chordata; class Chondrichthyes; order Chimaeriformes; family Callorhinchidae; genus Callorhinchus; species Callorhinchus milii. The sequence goes on from NW_024704749.1 coordinate 23,837,999, forward strand.
CAAAGGCCAAATGATTTATGTGCCGGAATCCAAAAGCATCTTGTTTCTGGGATCACCGTATGTGGATAAACTCGAAGAGTTCACTGGACGTGGCTTGTACCTCTCAGATATCCCTATCCACAATGCTTTGAGGGATGTTATCCTTGTTGGAGAACAAACCAAAGCCCAAGATGGACTGAAGAAAAGACTGGGTAAATTGAAAGGTGCCCTTGAAAAGGTTCACCAGGCCCTCGAAGAGGAAAAGAAAAAGACAGTGGATCTTTTGTTCACAATATTTCCTGGCAAAGTGGCCCAGCAGCTGTGGCAGGGACAATCCGTTCAGGCCAAGAAGTTTGAGAACGTCACCATGCTTTTCTCGGATATTGTAGGCTTCACTGCAGTCTGTGGTCGCTGTTCACCAATGCAGGTTGTCACCATGCTGAATGAGTTATACACCATGTTTGACTACCATTGTGGCGAGTTGGATATCTACAAGGTAGGATTCGTATTACTATTATTATATTATTATCCTTGTTTCATTGCTTTGCCCTGGAATAAGGTCACGGAACGAGTTGTTGCTTTGTTCCCTCCTCTCCCTTCATGAACCCCTCCAATTGAGTTTCCATGTTGCCCACAGCACAGAAACAGCCCTGGTCAAAGTGACAAATGATATTCTGTCCATCTGCAACCAGAACTCCCTCTGCCTCCTCGTCCTCCTTGACCTCTCTGCTGCCTTCGAAACTGTCGACCACTCTCTCCTCATCCACTGCCTCGCCTCTCACCTCAACCTTCACAGCTCTGACCTTGATTGGTTCAGATTGTACTTCTCACACCGCCTCCACTTCATCTCCACAAACGGTTTCTCCTCTAGTCCTCACACCGTCTCGTGTTGGCTTTCCTCAGGGCTCTGCCCTCAGTCCCCTCCTCTTCAATACTTATATGCTCCCTCTTGGTGACATCATCCGCAGACATGGGGTCAACTTCCACATGTATGCGGATGACACCCAACTCTATCTCTCTGCCTCCAACCTTGAATCCAGGACAACTCTGTCAGACATCAAGTCCTGGATGAGAGCTAATTTTCCTTATTTGAACGTGAACAAGACCGAGGCTCTCCTGATTAGCTCCTACACACTCCACTCGATGCACACTCTACCTTATTAAACCAGTCCGAAAACTTGGTGTCTTGTTTGACCCTCAACTATCCTTTCTCCTACACATCTGTGCCATGACCCGCTCTGCCTTCCCCCACCTCCGGAAAATCGCCCGACTCCGCCATTATCTCACAACGCAGGCCGCCGAAACCCTCATACACGCATTCATAGTATCGAGGCTTGACTATGCAAACTCCTTGCTTGTTGGCCTCCCCAACTCCTCCCTCCATAGGCTGCAGATCATCCAGAACTCTGCAGCCCGTATCCTCTCCCGCACCAGGCTCTGTGACGCTATTATTCCCATCCTTGCACGATTCCACTGGCTTCCCATCATACAGAGGATACAGTTCAAGATCCTGGCCCTCACCTTCAAAGCCCCCCATGGTCTTGCTCCCCCTACCTCTGCGACCTCCTAACCCCCTACCATCCTGCTTGCTCCCTCCACTCAGCGGGCTTCGGCCTGCTTCACATCCCCCGCCTCGCTCGCTCCACTATTGGTAGGCGGGCCTTCTGCCACTCTCCCCCCCATGCTCTGGAACTCCATCCTGCGGTCCCTCCACCTTGCCCCCTCCCTTGCCACCTTCAAGACCCATCTCAAGCCCCACCTCTTTGACCCTGATTTTGATCACCCTGCTTCCCCTGCTGCTCTCCACCCTCCTCAATCCCAACCCCCAGCTCGGGTCCAAAACTCTGACTGTCCAGCGCCTTGAGACATCCTCCCAATATGAAAGGTGCTATACAAATGTAATTTTGTTGTTTGTTTGTACTTCCGTTGAAGAAATTGGGTTTTCCATCAATTTTTGTTAAAATGCATGGTTGCTCCAAACATTCAAATTATTTTGCAGATTTGAAAAACGAGCAGTTTTCATCTTCTGAATATTTTAGAAAGGTGGAGAAAGAATGTCTTTACTTTTAAAGCCTTCCGGGGATATACCAAACAATGTGCAAAGCTTTTTCTCAATCAGAATTAAAGATACAAAAGTTTCAGATGCATTTCCCCATTTGTAGTTTTTGGCCCATTGATATGTGATTTATTTCAGTTGCTTCTATTCTGAAATATAAATGTTGCAAAAATGTCACAAATGCAAGTCTGTGTGTTATATCACATACTTGGGAAGAATGTTATTGTATTTTCTTAGAAATTCACAACAATGAGGATTTGGCAAATACTTTAATATGGTCTTAATTTTGAAGTCAGTTTTCTGTATATTCTTTTAAGAACTCAAAAAACAGTTTCAAGGATAAGGCAGGATTTAAAAATTTGGCAAATTCTGCACATTCTGAAATACTAAGAAAATTGAGAAAACTTAGACCCAGATTGAATTTTGTGTTCACTGTATACGGAGTGAACAATGTTGGTTGTTTCTGTATAGAATACTGTCATATTATGAATTAAAAATTAGATTGAATGTAGGGTTTGTCTGAAGCAGGCAATACAATACAAAATTACATTTGTAAAGTGGCTTTCACATCGGGAGGATGTCCCAAGGCAAAGTGAAGGGAATGTGGGATGCAGTTCCAGAGGGTGGGGGCAGAGAGGCTGAAGGCCCAACCGCATGGAGCACGCAGGCGCCTGCTGAGTGGAGGGAGCAGACAGGTTGATAAGTGGTTAGCAGGTCAGGGAGGTAGGAGGAGGCAAGGCCTTGGAGGGCCTTGAAGGTGAGGACAAGAATTTTGAACTCAATCCTCTGATGGATGTGGAGCTAGGTGAGGGTGGGTGTGATGGGGTCATGGAGCCTGGTGTTGGGATCACCCCCATTCTTGCCGGATTCCACTGGCCTCCCATTCATACAGAGGATACAGTTCAAGATCCTGGTCCTCACCTTCAAAGCCCTCCATGACCTTATTCTCCCCTACCTCTGCGACTTTCTAACCCCTTACCAACCTGCCTGCTCTCTTCTCTCAGCGGGCTCTGGCCTGCTTCAAGTCCCCCGCCGCCCACCCACCATTGTCGGGTGAGCCTTCTGCCACTTTGCCCCCACCCTCTGGAACTCCATCCCGCAGTCCCTCTGCCTTGCCCCTCCTTTGCCTCCTTCAAGATCCATCTCAAGACCCTTCTCTTTGACCGTGTTGTCAGTCACCTTCCTTCGCATCCTCCTGCCCTCCACCCTCCCCGATCCAGATCCCCAGTTTGGGTCCGAAACACTGATTGTCCAGCAACTTAAAAGGTGCTTTACAAATGTAATTTTGCTGTTGTTGTTGTCTGGCATGGTGAGGTGGAATGTGCATCCATGGATTCTGATGCTACCAGTGCTTGAGGTGCGGAGGTTGCTGGTGTGAGTCTATCAGGAGAGCCTCAGTCTTGCTGACGTTCAATTGTAGAAAGTTGCCTCTCATCCAGGACTTGATGTCTGATAGGCAGCCTTTCAGGACATCAGTGGTCCTGGGGTCGCGGGTGGAGGCAGAGAGATAGAGTTGAGTGTCACCCGCTTCATGTGAAAGTTGACCCCATGTGTGTGGATCAAACCTGTTTGCATGATTTTTCAGTAATTCTTGATTGTGATTTCTGAAGGCAATTCTAATATTTAGCATTTGTCATTAAAATAAAATCAATATAAACACCTTGGTCTTCATTGAAAAGCCCCATAGAAACAATATATGTTGATTCACTTGTGAATTGCATTGTCATGTATTCACAGATGATAGAGGGTTTATGTTTTTATCTCCTTTATCCCCTGATTATCTTTCGGTTGATGGGTTGCATGAACAAGGTGGAGACTATTGGCGACGCGTACTGCGTAGCTGGAGGGTTACACAAAGAAAGCAAAACCCATGCTGTTCAGATTGCCCTGATGGCACTGAAGATGATGGAGATGTCAGACAAGGTGACGACTCCAGATGGTGAGCCTATTAAGGTGAGACTCAGCTTTTTACTTATAAACAGCATAACTTACAGTTCCTGTTGTTAAACTTGTTTTGAAGATGAAGTACTGTTAAGTAAGTAGGAAATTACTTTCTGTAGAGTGTATTCCAAGCATTTTATTTTGGTTAACTGGGTGTCTGATACATGCGGATACCATGCTTAAGAGTATCCAAACCAAGCTGAGAGTTCCATACCTCTCACCTATGCATTGGAAAGTCCAGAAACGTTTATTGGAATGGAAAGTGCACTCTCTCCCGAGGGACACATCCTGCTTACCTAATTCCAGAAAGTATTAGGCCCAGTTTGGCAAGAGCCAAGGGTTGGGGACCTCAGAGTGTGAGTTGCTAAATATATCACCTTAGAGTCAGTTCAGCTCCAAGGAGACCCCTCTTACCTCCACCCAAGGAGGATAGTCACTAATTGGTTATTTGACATCTGACAAGCATGGGTTTGACCCCTGACTAGGAGGATAGCAGGTACCAGGAACTCCCTACAAACTTCCCGACGGGCAACGCAGCTCAGCATGAAATGCATGAGAGCATTGCCCACAGCTTGGACATATATCCCTTCCTATTAAGCGATGATTCCACCAGTTGGAAGTGCGGAGCTTGAGCAGCAGCTGTTTACCCATCTGCAAACCAATCAAGCTGGATTTGAAGCATTGGATGTAAGAACATGTGTTCTTGAACTGAGACTCCAGATTACACCTTCTAGCAGCTGTTGCCCTTGGGCTCGAGTTTCCTCATCAATTATCTGATGGACATCTCTCTTCAGTGTGGTGGGAGTACCTGTACAGGATGGCTTGTGACGTGCCAGCTACCTTGATGTTCTTGAAGTCCAATGCTGCATACCAGGCTTAGCCTCAGCTGCTTAAATCCAGGGCTTCATGTGAGGGCCTTTGGCAAATAGAAGGATCCACTGTGAAACCGCCTCCGCCTCTCGGGTGCTCAACAACAGGTCAGTATAGGCCGGAGCCCTCTCTCCCTGATTCCTGTGTTTGCCACAAATGAATCTCACTACTTAATCCTGGACTTTGCAAAAGGGGCATTCCCAGGAACGTGGATCCATAAAGGAGGACTGTTTGCAAATCTTACATGCTGCAAGCTTGACCTGCATTGAAACCTGGCTGTCCTTGTAGCGAGACAAGCATCACCAGAGTGCCCTTTGCCCCTTCTCTGTGTGGTCCTTCCGGACAGTGTCCAGGCAAAAGTTGGTGTTCACCAAATTTCAAGCATGATATGATATCAGCCAGAAGAAGAACACTTTTAACATCCCTGAGACTTTATATATTTATTTATTTCAATTTTTATTCATCATTCTGAGGTAGTTTGGTCCAATGGTTTCCTCCAGTATGTCAATCATCTTCTATTTTTGACTGCTTTGCTTCCATCGCATCTGTGATGAATTTGTTTTGTTTTTGCTCATGTTATAATGGAACAAAAAACACTATTTTTGAGAAATTAACATAGCCTTATGTGTTGTATAATCTCATTCTATCCAACTGAATGGAACGTTCCTTTGTCTCTTGTGAAAAAAAGCCATTAGGAAGAACAAGAGCTATTCCTTTGTTGTAATCGACATGAAGTGCAGAATACAGAGGATGCGAACGGTCACCTGCTTTTAAATGTGACAACCTGCTTATCTAGTTTCATAAACACAGGTTGACAAGAGCCAAGGCTTTGGACCCCAGAGTGTGTGTTGGAGTAATGCTGAAGTTCAACTAGCTAAACCTACATATCTTGCCATTTAGAGCAATGTCTGGCAATCTTCCTGTTGTTTATCCATCTAGGATCATCCAACCCAATAGGGCTTCAGCTTGCAGGGTTAACAGGAACTTAGTGAAAAGAATCCCTGCAGCAAGAAATTGAGTTGTACCTCAAAGGCCTGCAACTGAGCTGGGCTGGTTGATCTGTCATCAACAGTCCCTTTGAATATTATAACTTATTCCCTCTTTGAAAATTGTGAGTCTTGCCTTGTATGAGAAAAATAATAGTTTCAGCAGAAACTGGTCAGTACATTTACTGATTCAAAATGTCTTTTCTTCCCCAATGGAAAGCTGACTATTCTTTAATTCACTTCTTTCTGTTAAGTAAACACTGGTGAGTAAGTCAAGTGTGGTTCAGTGCCTTCCCTAGGGATGCTTTTAAATAAATGTTGTTGTTAGTGAGGATTCCATTATCATATCAAGCTATTTAAAGTTATCTAGCTGGTAACTTTATGTACTGTTTATGCAGAATTTTACATACAGTTCCCAGCATCCAGACCATGAAAGGAACCAAATGTTCAGTGTAAGAAAGTTACTAATTGTAGAGCTAGAACATCAGTATTTACTGGACGCTGGATGTGATGAATGATCATTTCTCACTTCTTCTCTTATTGTTTCAAGTTCTTAATTTGCTGAATCAATGTCTATGCACATTTACACACACCATACCATCTTTGCTCAGAATATGAGTGAAAAATGGGTTCAATATTTATCACATTAAATTTGATGGTGACAGAATCACCCCCCATCCCCCAACCTCCCATTGCCCCAGTCTCCCAGTGTCCTGTACCTCTCTGCCGCCTTCGACACTGTCGACCACTCCATCCCCATACACCACCTCCTCTTTACTTAATCTTTGCAAACCTGTCCTTTCCTGGATTGAATCCTACCTCTCTCACCCCCTTCACTTGGTTGCCTCTAATAGTCTCTCCTCCAGCCCCCGCACTGTCATGTCTGGCATCCCCCAGGGATCAGTCCATGGCCCGCTCCTCTTTAATATCTACATGCTCCCCCTTGGTGACATCGTCCGCAGACATGGGGTCACCTTCCACATGTATGCGGATGACACCCATCCTTTCTGCCTCCACCCTCAACTCCAGGACCACTGCTGTCCTGACAGACTGTCTGTCGGACATCAAGTCCTGGATGAGGGCACATTTCCTACAATTGAATGTGAACAAGACTGAGGCCCTCCTGATTGGCTCGCGCCAGTGCCTCAGCACCTCAGGCACTGGCAGCATCAACCTCCATGGTTGCACACTACAACTCACCAAGCCAGTCAGGAACCTAGATGTCTTGTTCGACCCTCAACTGTCTTTTCTCCCCCACATCGAAGCCATGACCCGCTCTGCCTTCTGTCACTTCCGTAACATCACCCGACTCTGCCACTACCTCACCCCTCAGGCCATCGAAATTCTTGTTCATGCCTTCATCACATCCAGGCTCGACGATGCAAATGCGCTGCTTGTCAGCCTTCCCAACTCCTCCCTTCACAGGATGCACACAATCAAGAACTCTGCAGCCCGTGTCCTCTCCCGCACCAAACTCCGCGACCCCACCTCCCCCATTTTTGCTTGACTCCATTGGCTCCCTGTCCTTCAGAGGATCCAGTTCAAGATCCTGTTCCTCACCTACAAAGCCCTCCATGGGCTCGCCCCACCCTACCTCTGTGACCTCCTAACCCCCTAACAACCCGACCGCTCCCTCCGCTCAGCCGGCTCTGGCCTGCTTTACGTCTCCCGACCCACCCACCCCACCATTGGCGGGAGAGCCTTCAGCCATTCTGCCCCCAACCTCTGGAATTCCATCCCCCAATCACTCCGCCTCTCCCCCTCCTTAGCCACCTTCAAGTCCCGACTCAAAACCCATCTCTTCGACCACGCTATCGGTCTCGTCCCTTCCTTCTCCCTCCCCGACCCCAGCTCGAGTCTGAAATGCTGTACACTGTCCAGCGCCTTGGGATGTCCTCCTGACGTGAAAGGTGCTATACAAATGTAATCTTCTTGTTGTTGTTGTGTCATTCCCAGTGACAACCTTCGAGAATCTGGGCTTCCAGTTTGAAGTTAGCAAACAAAAAGATTGAATAAACTGGGTATTCCTCTAACAGACACTTAAAGGCCGCGATGTAAGAGTTTGATGCCCGGCTTTGGGGACGTTGCGGTTGAGAATGGTGTGTGTGGGTGGGGGTGGATGTAGGAGAGGAAGGGTTACGCCTCTAGCCCATTCAGCACAGTATAATAGATATCATTAATTAACCTTATGTTTGATGATTTGTTAAGATTACACAATATATATATATATATATACTGCATCATAACACATTTTCCTTTACCTCTCCTCCTGAACTTAGTAGAATGTACTACATCTGCATTTCCTAAGCATTATTTGTGTGTGTGTGTATATATATATATAGATTTTCATTTTATTGCCTAATGAACATAAAAACAAATACACATAATCACAAATAACAATGGAACTGAATGGGAAATTGCATCCCTAGAAAGAAAAAGGTGGAGAAACAAATTAATGAACATTAATGATGTTTTTTAGATGATGTGAGACACTTGATCGCATTTTGATTTGTTTCTAAAATTGTTTCTTTAGCTGCGGATTGGTCTCCATTCTGGTTCTATTCTTGCTGGAGTAGTTGGGGTTAAAATGCCTCGATACTGCTTGTTTGGAAACAACGTTACTCTTGCCAACAAGTTTGAGTCAACCAGCTTTCCCAGAAGAATAAATGTCAGTCCAACCACTTATGCGTAAGTTTATTATTCCAAGTACAATCTTAATCAATTATATTTATTGACAGTTTAAAGTTGTTTTACATATTAAATGTGACTTCTTCTATTTTATATTGTGTAGTGTTAAAATATTTTGATGTTGGATAGATCATGTAAATTCCAAATATGATTTTTGGAAGGGATGTTTAGGGATAACTGTGATAATCATGAAAAACAAACTTAGTAAATTAACAAGTTTTTAAGTTTGTGAATGTTTACCGCAGTGACTACTGTCTCTGGACTGACCATTTCTGCATATGTTTCGCTCACTCATTGTGACACTGAAAAACTTGTGTTTAATTGTACACCTCTCTTTACAAGGACTTTGTGGAGTCCTGTAGCTCAGTGGTTAGAGCACTCGATTTGCAAGTGAGAGACCCGAGTTCAATTCCAGGCAGAGGGCGAAACCTTGGGCAAGTTTCCTTACTCCACACAGAGCCTAATAATAATCCCTCCAAAACAAAAAACAATAATAAATTGGTCATTTTCAATCTACGACTGTTTGTGGGACATTGCTGTGTGCAATTGGCTGCTGCGTTCACCCACAATATACAGTCAATTCACTTTACAGTGTGTTCTGTGAAGTGCTTTGGGGCGTCCTCCAAACGTGAAAAGCGCTATATCAAATGCAAGGATTATTATTATTATTACAAGTAGTTTGACCTCCATAAGCTGCTAGATGTCACTACTACTTTGGAGGGTATGCAACTTATCCAGTTTATGATACAGTATAGGGTACATAACATAATCAACATTAGCTCAGAGTATATCATTTAATTTTCTTTGAATTTGCATTTTATTTTATGTACTTATATTTTAGATAATTACCAATTTTTTTGTTCTCACTGTCCTAGATTTTTGCTTCCCTTACTTAAATAAACCATAGATCTTATACTAATTGTTTGGGCAGAAAATACAAAATGATCATTTTATCGATGGAATTGACAAAACTCTCAATGGGAAAGCTGTAAAGTTGCTGACTCCAGGCTTTCCTCAGCAGTGCTTTTCATCCCACTGATCTTTGAATTATAAAATCTTACTCACCGCATGTACTTGAGTTACTGTAAAGCAGCCCTGTACCACGAGTGTTAGTGATATTCACAAGTAACCATGCTTTGTGTTTACACATTAAACTTTCTACCTGTCTAAACCTTTTCTATTTTAGGTTATTAAAGGATGATTCTGGGTTCAAGTTCACACCTCGCTCTATAGAAGACCTGCCTCCTAACTTCCCAGATGAAATTCCTGGGATTTGCTATTTTTTGGATGCTCACCATCCTATAGATGGGACAAACTTTTCCACTGGCTTAGAGGATGGGCACAGCAAACACAGTAATACTGTTTTTATGAGGAAAGCTACAAAGTAGTGGATTCTACATCATATGCAAATCTTTCCTGTTCTCTGTATCGAATGGTGTGCTTGGGTTTGCAGTTTAATTAATTGAAAGTTAAAGCGTTAAAATGGGGAAGTTTTATTTTGGTGGAAGGGTATTTTTTGTTAAAAGATTTTAAACAACATTTTACTGTCAGTAGACCACATTATCAACCTGGAGGGAAAGATAATTGTACATAAATTTATAAATCACCACCGAATCTGCTTGAGTTTTTGTGATTTCTTAAAAGTTCTGTTCTGGTCAAATATCAATTCTTTTTAGCTTGCCTGCATACAAATCCCTTGCTATGGTTTGACAGATTCCATTTCTAGTTAATCAGAATTCACAAAGTAGAGTTTGCATTGATCAATTCTATATTATGCAGTCTTTCCTTTTTCTGCACATAAACAGTAGGAACCCAGTTGTTAGTTGATTGGCGATTGCTTTTCTGGGGGTTAATAATTACTTAAAAAATAATAATAAATTGATCACTCAATCCACGACTGTTTGTGGGACACTGCTGTGTGCAATTGGCTGCCACGTTTCACCACAAAAAATATACAGTCACTCCACTTTACAGTGTATTCTGTGAAGCACTTTGAGCTGTCTCAAAGATGTGATAAGGCTCTATATCAAATGCAACGATTATTTTATTGCTATGTCTGATTTGTATTCATTTAGGTCTCCAGATTGTATAAATATCATGATCTTCCCAGGTAGCTCATTTTGTAAAGCCACTTCCTAGAGTGAGACTCAGACAAACAAGGCCAAAACACCCTGGGTTTAATCTCTGTCTGTAATTGTTAAGTGATCTTAACTAAGGGAAATGTTGGAGCATTGCAATTGGCCTTAGCATCCCTGAGCTTGTGAGGAAAAATTCCTATTCCTGAATATTATCCAATGATCCTTGCTGTAAAGTGCCAGTGGGTGGATATCAGGGCAAGACTGGACTTGGCTGTGGTGCCCTATGGTCGAATTGCCTGCTGACACTCATTGTCTTGGCTCAACATAAAGCATGTCCATTTTGACATTGTATTGGGTGACATTCATGATTCTACACCTCAAGGAAAGTCAATGCCTTTGAGGAGAATTTGCTTGCATAAGGATTTCTGGTTTAAATATAAATACTGTATGAACTTGGTGGAGCCACGTTTCTCGCTTTTCTGTTAACAAAAGTAGGGTCAAAATGTATAAATAACACAACAATAGCCTATTTTGTTGGGACTTAGACCCAATGGAAAATCTTCTATTCTCCCCAAAAAATCTCCTGGCTAATCCCATGCTTCAGATGTATCCTGATAACACATACTCCCTGTGAGGAAGATACAGGGAATATATAGTGTGCTTGCTTCTGCGGGAAAGTGTTTAGAATGAAAATCTGATGAAAGAGTCATTAAAAAAGCAAGCAAGTGAGTGTGAGACATAATTTGCATTGAAAAAGGTCCAACCTATCCCAGTCTAATAATAATAATAATCCTTGGTTTGATATAATGCCTTATCAAGTCAAAGCGCTTCACAGAATATACTGTAAAATGAATTGACTGTATTTTGTGGTAGTCTATCCTGATAACAGTCACCTGCCAGCAGTGATATTATTCTCGTAAAGCTACACTGTACTCTTTCCATTGCTGTCATATTCTTCTTGTAGTGTGGAGGCCAGAATTGGACACAATATTCCAAAGGTTTGTATAAAATCAATATCACCTCACTTTTATATTCTATCCCTCTGGATATGAAGCCCAAGACCCCATTGGCCTTTTTCATAGCCTTATCTACCTGTGTAGTTACTTTTAGAGATTTGTGGATCTGAATCCCCAGTTCTCTTGCTCCTCTTAGGTTCCTACCATCTTCTTTAATTTTCCTGCCGAAGTGAATTACTTCACATTTTCATATACTAAACTTCATTTGCCATCTATCTGGCAATTCTGCCAGCCACTTCATGACTTTCTACTTTCTTCTTCACTGTTTACCACACCCTCTCAATTTGGTTTCCTATTCAAATTCTGATAGCACACATCTAATACCTGAATCCTAATCATTTATGTATATGATCAACAGTAGTGGTCCTAACATGGATACTTGCAGAACATCACTTCCTACCTCTTGCCAGCCTGAGAAGATACCCTTAACCCCTACCCTTTGTTTTCAGTTTCCAAACCATTCTTTAATCATTCTTTACCTCTCCCACAATTCCATAAACCTCAATTTTAGTCATGAACCTCTCATGGGGCACTTTATCGAAGGCCTTCTTGAAATCCGGATACACTACTTCCACTGCAATTCCCTTGTCTAGCTGTGAGCAGTCCTTTTTCACCATGAACTTCATAAAAAATAAATACCGTTCCAAACTAACAGATGATAACCTTAATCTTTGACTGGTGTGCTCAAAACTGAATATAGAAGATGTTATGGACAAAAAACAAATTCAGAAGTAACTTGTTTGATATTTTATTGTGAATTTCATAATAAATGCACCTTTCTTTTCCAGTAATTCTTTTTAAGTTTTTTTAGTGGCACAGCGATATGTCTTGGCATTTCATTTTAGATTTTTGTTATGTCTTCCTCATAATAATAATCTTTGCATTTGATATAGTGCCTTATCACGTCTTCGAGACGTCTCAAAACATTTCACAGAATTTACTGTGAAGTGAATTGACTGTATATTGTGTGGGTGAAACATGGCAACCATTTGCGCACAGCAGTGTCCTACAAACAGTTGTGGATTGAGTGACCAATTTATTATTATTATTATGAAGGAATTATTACTCTTGGTTCCTCTTTGCCTTCCTAATGGTCTTTTTAACCTTATTCCTAAGATTGCTGTATTCACTCCTGTTTTCCTCTCTGTTATCTATTCTGTATTTTTCAGATGCTTTTTTCTTTAGCTGCAGTTTTGTCTTCATCTCTTTATTCATCCATTGCATGCCATTATTATTTTTTTTTCTTATTTCTTAATGGAATATATTTCTCCTGCACACCCTTTCTATCTCGTGCTTCAATATCTTGCGCTATCATGGACAAAGTATATTTATGCACACGGTCTCCTTCCTGCTGCCCATTCTGAATGAGCCACTTTACTAATTACACATAAAACACCTCCATCAATTGCTGTGATTCTATAGAATTCTATTATTAAGTTGCAAATTGCAGGGATTTGTTATTACAAATCTTCTGAATCATAACTGATTTTTTTGGTAACTGATCTTTTGGTAACCTAAGTACAACACATAATCCCACGGGAAATATACTCAGAAAGTGGATCCTGCCATAGTTTGTGATGTATTTCCAGATTCCGTCATTAATAACTCCTATTTGAAATTAATTTTACAATTACAATTGATTTAAAAGACAAAACTGGACTTTCTCTGCTAAATTGTTCAATCATCATTGGTTGTTTATATTCACAAAAAAATGTGTTAACTAGAGTTTGGAAATAGTTTGTTTACAACACATTTCAATGATAAACTAGCGTTACATTTGCTGGATGTCATGTGGGAACATACTTGATTAATAGTATCACATATTTCAGATGAGGAAAGCTCCTGTTTTCCTCAGTGATAGTAGATGTCATGTGCATGTCTTGTTTCATTAGAACGGGTTGTATAGATTGATAGGCAGAAGATATGGCCTTTTTATTTAAACAATTTATCCAGTGCTGTTCAGTGAACATAATTACTTTTCTTTTGACTTTTGTGGGTCCCTTTATCAATACAACAAAGGGTTTCTGTTCAGTGACATCTCAGAAATTAAACAAACATCAAAAACATGCTTATGCAAACTAAATTCTGAAAATGTTTGCATACTGCAAATCTGCAATAGCCAGAGTAGCTCTGACACAAGAGAGATACCAAACACTATTTGTATATGGCTGGTAAATAAGCCAGTAATGTTTGATTCATGTCTGCTTGAAAGTAAAGGCAAAGAGGAGTCTAATGTATTTTATGTTCCACTAAAACTGCAAGAAACGATGAGACAGAATACCCATTAACTCTTCCCATCCAAGTTTCATTGATCACCAGTATCTCTGAAAATTGTGTGTAAGATCTCTATTCTGATTATCATATCCCTTCATAGTCTCACTGCACATTTCGTATTCAATGTTTTTCAGTCCTACATTCTGCTCTGTACTCCTCTAGCTTCAGATTATTACTTGCTCCTCACTCACTTTGTTCCATCATTTCTGGCTTTGCTTCCAGTCATCGTGCCCTTGTCCTCCCAAAAACATTTTGATTCGTTGCTGTCTTCAGAATCCTCCTAAAAACAAACCTTTTCAACTGAAAATTTGGTAACTATCTCCAAATGTCTAATTCCCCTTCCCAGTGTCCACCAATGCACTTGTCAAATGCTTTGAGAGGTTCTTTTACATGAAAAGTGCCATATAATGCAAATTGTTGTTAAAACTGGTAAAGCACCATCTGGTTCTTCAATATGGTTCTTCAATGGTTGTTGTCATTGGGGATGAGACTATTAGACAGACAGACACAATCATCTGCAACCCCAATCAGAAGACCCAAAGGCTTTGTTGCCTCCCTGGGGCCAGGGTGAAGGATGTCTTGGCAGGGCTAGAGGATAATTCAAAGTACGAGGGCAAGGATCCGTTGGTGGTACTTCACAAAGGTACCAATGACATCGGTAGAGTTGGCCAAGATGACTTGAGAAGGGAATTCAAAGAGCCGGGGTCCAAATTGAAGTCAAGATCATCGAAGGTGGTAATATTGGGACTACTGCCTGTACCATACGACAATTGGTACAGGAACAAACAAATTAAACACTTGAACTCATGGCTAAAAGAGTGGTACGGAACTCAGGGGTTTCTTTTTATGGGTCATTGGCATGAGTATTGGGGGAAAAGAGAACTGTTTCAGAGAAATGGGCTGCATTTAAATCGGGCTGGGATAAATGTCCTAGCTAAATGAATTAATAGGGAAGTAAATAGGAATTTAAACTAGTAAAGGGGGGGGAATATATAGATAAGAGAAACCATAAGTTAGCATTAGAAAAAGTAAAGATGACAGTGCAGAATAGCATGCCAGATAATAGGAATATGTTAACTAGGGGTAAGAAGCTTGGCAAAGCAGATAAGGAATCAGAGAGGAGAGGAAATGGTAGGAAATTAAAAATGTTATATTTGAAAGCGCAAAGCATTCAGAATAAAACTGATGAATTAAAAGCACAGATAGACACATATGGGTACGATCGAGTAGCCATCACTGAAACATGGTTACAAGGAGATCTAGGGTGGGAGTTAAATATTCCAGGGTTCTCAGTTTACAGGAAAGATAGGCACTGTGGGAAACAAGGTGGGGGGGTAGCCCTGTTAATTAGGGATGAAATAAAACTAGTGGGGAGGAAAGATCTGAAATCCGATGACCAGGTAGTAGAGATAATATGGGTGGAAATAAAAAATAAATAGGGACAGAAAATATTAATGGGAGTGGTTTGTAGACCCCCAAACAGTGATCACAATATAGCACAAGGTATTAATCAGGAAATCAGTGGAGCATGTAGGAAAGGTAAAGCGATAATAGTGGGTGATTTCGATCTCCACATAGATTGGGAAAACCAAATTGACAAAAGTAGGTTAGAAGAAGAGTTCATTGAGTGTATGAGAGATAACTTTCTAGAGCAGCATGCCGAGAAACCAATTAGGGGACAGGCCATCATAAACCTTGTTTTGTGTAAGGAAACAGGGCTAGTCGGCAGTGTAGGTATTAAGACTCCTCCAGGGCAGAGTGATCACAATATGATTGAACTCTGCATTAAGTTAGAGAGGGATATAGTTAATTCCGAGGCAAGTATTCTGAATTTAAATAAGGCTAATTTTGTAGGTATGAGAAAAGATTTAGGTAAAATAGACTGGAGAATGAGATTAAGAGGTAAAAATGTAGACTAACAGTGACAAATATTTAAGGATCAAATTAAAAGAAAAAGCTTATAAAACTGCCAAGAAAAGCAGCGAATCTGAAGATTGGGAACGTTTTAGAAACCAGCAAAAAAAACTAAAAAAACTCATTAAGAAAGAGAAAAAGGAGTATGAGGGTAAGTTAGCTAGGAACATTAAGTCAGATTGTAAAAGTTTTTACAAATATATTAAGAGGAATAGGCTAGTGAGGGTAAATGTAGGTCCACTTCAGTCAGAGATGGGAGAAGTCGTAATGGGGGATAAGGACATGGCAGAGTCCCTAAATGGGTACTTTGCATCTGTCTTCACCTTAGAAGACACAACAAGTTTGCCAACAATAGAGATGCACCAAGGGGATAAGGACAGGGAGCAACTTAGGGAAACTTTCATTAGTAGAGAATTGGTGCTAGGGAAACTGTTAGCACTAAAAAGTGCCAAATCCCCTGGTCCGGATGGCTTGCATCCCAGGGTTTTAAAAGAGGTAGCTTATGAGATAGTGGAGGCCTTGTATCTGATCTTCCAAAATTCCTTGGATTCTGGAGGAGTCCCCATGGATTGGAAGATCGCAAATGTCACACCACTATTTAAAAAAGGTGGAAAGGAAAAGATGGGGAACTACAGGCCAGTTAGTCTCACATCAGTGATACGAAACAATTTTGAATCGTTGACTAAGGATGTGGTAGTGCAGTATTTAGGGGAGCACAATATAATTAGGCCAAGTCAACATGGCTTTGCGAAAGGGAAGTCATGTTTGACAAATCTCATAGAATGTTTTGAGGATATTTCGAGTAAACTAGATAAGGGTGAATCAGTGGATGTGGTCTATTTGCACTTCCAGAAGGCATTCGATAAGGTGCTGCATAAAAGGTTAGTCCAAAAGATAGGGGCCCACATAATTGGGGCAAGCATATTAACGTGGATTGGGGAATAGTTAACGGGTAGGAAACAAAGAGTGGGGATAAACGGGTCCTTTTCAGATTGGCAGGATGTGACTAGTGGAGTGCCTCAGCTATTTACCATCTATATCAACGATCAAGATGAGGACATCGAAGTTAATATATCTAAATTTGCGGATGACGCAAAACTAGGAGGAGGTGTCAACACAGAGGATGACATTAAAAAAATGCAGCGAGACATAGATAGGTTAGGTGATTGGGCAGGTAGGTGGCAGATGAAGTATAATGCAGGGAAGTGCGAGGTCATCCATCTGGGTAGAAAAAACAGTAGAGCGGGTTATTTTTTTAGAATGGGAGAGATTGGAATGTGTTAGCGTTCAGAGGGACTTGGGTGTCCTTGTACATCAATCAAAGAAAGTTAGTCTGCAGGTGCAGCAGCAATTACGAAGGCGAACGGTATGTTAGCATTCATTTTGAAAGGATTAGAATATAAGAGTAGGGAAGTCTTGCTGCAACTGTTTAGGGCCCTGGTGAGACCACACCTGGAATACTGTGTGCAGTTTTGGTTTCCTTATTTAAGGAAGGATGTACTTGCCTTGGAGGGGGTGCAGCGTACATTTACTAGGTTAGTACCAGGGATGAAGGGGATGAGTTACGAGGATAGGCTGACCAATTTGGGCCTATATTCTCTAGAATATAGAAGAATTAGATGGGATCTTATAGAATAGATAGTGGGAGATTGTTTCCCCTGGCTGGAGAAACTAAAACCAAGGGTCATAACCTTAAAATCAGAGGCCAGCCCTTTCGCACTGAGTTGAGGAAGAATTTCTTCACTCAAAGGGTGGTGAATGTATGGAACTCGCTACCCCAAAGGGCTGTTGACGCTCAGTCCTTAAACATATTCAAGACTGAGATAGATAGATTTCTTATTGCAAAAGGGATTAAGGGATATGGGGATAAGGCAGGGTTAGGTTATTAGCTGGAGTTAGATTAAAAGATCAGCCATGATTGAATGGCAGGGCAGGCTCGAAGGGCCAAATGGCCTACTCCTGCTCCTACATGTTATGTTATGCTATATTATGTTATGTAATATATTTTTGTCTTTTGCAATGTAAACGATTGTTGGCAACATAGCGCCATCAATTTAACAAGCTAAAGCTCTTCAGTCTTGAGAGAGGGCATCTCAGAGGGGACCTTACAGACATGTATAATATTGTTAAATGGAATTGAAAAAGTGAACCCAAAACAAGATTTTAGGATGCATTAAGACAGAAAAACAAGAGGATACATAGGTTTAGAGTTGCAAAGAGCAATTTCAGGATAGATACCAAGAAGATTTGTTTTGCTCAGAGGGTAACTTTACCAACCTGTCTGCTCTCTCTGCTCGGCAGGCACTAGCTTGCTCCACATCTCCCATCCTGCCCGCTCTATCATCTGTGGTCAGGTCTTCAGCCTTTCTGTCTCCACCCTCTGGAAGTCCAGACCCTCTCCACCTTGCTCCATTCCTTGACTCCTACAAGGCCAGTCCAAGCCCTGCCTCTTAGACCGTGGATACACTTGACCTTCTGAAAGTTTCTTCGGAGCAAGAGAATGATGATTCTGATGGAAAAAAGCAAACACTTCAAGCATTAACGTGTTTAGTGTGGAGTATATATCCTGTTTATAGAAGCAACCTCCCTTTCCCTGAGTGTGTAATGGGTAACACTTCCTTCACTTATAGACTAATTGAAATTGCTTGATCACAAGACACCTGAACTTTATTATGATCTTAGACTTAAGACAATTGTATTAAAGTTTGAGAACTTGCAGGATTTTGGAAAGTTATTTGTTACCTTTAGCCATCATTTGAAAGCTGAATTTTTCAGGCTATCACCATGTTAATTTCTGGCATGAACACGACAAAGAGGTAAGTTAAACTGTGCAATGTGCTCTGCTGTGTTCCCCCACTCCTCTCCCCCACACATACACCACCCTCAAAAATAATGTCCATCTTTAAAAATGGCAAACAATACATTTAATTTATTGATCTTCAGTTCTTGAGGTGTCCTGCAGCAGAGTTTGCAATTTCCTGTCAGGCACTTTGAACACCAAGCAATTGGAATGCCTTCCAACCAATTATTGATCTTAAATGGAAAATGACAGTCAGTTAGCATCACAGAGGAATGGCACATCCGAGGTGACATAAGGAAGCAAAACCTTGACAAATGTCATTGTACCACAACAAATGCATTTAAAGCAACAATTATTTATAAACATGGCAAGAATTTAAGCGAATCCTTAACCACATTTATATCCAATTTTTTAAAAAAGATACAATTATATTATGAAATGCTGTTGAAAACATCTGACTCTAGACATTAAGCCATACCCCATTGTTTTCCAAGGTACACACAACACTTGCTCTACATTAATATAAATCTAAGTTGTCATAATGTTTCTTTGAAGGCTGACAAGCTGGATAAATATGTATGAATTGCCTTTCTTTCTTATCACAATTACTCAAGCAAGCTTATTTCTCGTAATACATTATTACACAAACTGTACGCGTCCACACTTATTCACATTGCATTCTCTGACACAAATTCTGTTGAATTACAGCTAAATGTGTGCTATACAACACAAAATATAGTTTACTTTTGTCAGTAAAATATTGCTTAATTTAACTGTGTATGTTCAGGTTTGCTATGTAAAGTGTTGACACAGTATTACATTTTCCAATATATTTGTGGCTAATTGAAGAAAAGCCAGAAATATGTAGAAGATTTGAAAGAATATGAACATTTTTGAGGAAAGGCTAGCTCTTTGCAAGCATGTTTCTTTAAATCTTTACAATGTTTAGAATGAATTGTAGCATGTTCAATGCATTTGCTGTGATATTTGTTTAGACCCCACAAAAAATACAGTAAACTCACTTTACAGTGTATTCTGATAAGGTGCTATATCAAATACAACAATAACAAAGTACATTTTTATTGCGCTTTATAAGTTGGGAGGACGTTCCAAGGTGATGGACAGTCAAAGATTGGGAGTTTGGATCAGGGAAGGTGGAGGGCAGCGAGAATCAAGGTAGGAGGTAAACCGAAGGCGCAGTTGAAGAGGAGGGTCTTGAGACATGCCTTGAAGGAGGCAAGGGAGGGAACAAGGTAAAGGGACTGTGGGATAGAGTTCCAAAAAGTGGGGGCAGAGAGGCTGAAGGTCAGACCGCCGATGGTGGGATGGGGGGGTCGGGCGGTGACCATGGAGCTGGCCAGAGCCTGCTAAGCAGAGGGAGTGAACAGATTGATATGGAGTTAGCAGGTCACACTGTAGGAAGGAGCAAGGCTGTGAAGGGCTTTGAAGGTGAGGATGAGGATTTTGAACTCTATCCTCTGAAGGATGGGAAACCAGTGGAGCCGTGTGAGGGTGGGGTGATAGGGTCACGGAGCCTGGTGCGGGAGAGTACACGAGCTGCATGGTTATGAATGTTCTGCAGCTTACAGAGGGAAGAGTTGTGAAGACTGACAAGCAGGGAGTTGGCCTAGATGTAATGAATGCATGGATGAGGGACTCAGTGGTTTGAGGGGAGAGGCAGTGGCGAGGCCGGGCAATGTTGCAGAGCTGGGGTAAGGCAGAAAGGGTCATGGCATGAATGTGGGGAGAAAGGAGAGTTGCGAGTCAAACAAGATGCCAAGGTTCCAGACTGGCTTAGTAGAGTGGAGTGTGCATCCATGCATGGTGATGCTGCCAGTGCCCGAGGTGTGGAGACGCCGACGGGAGCCAATCTGGAGAGCCTCGGTCTTGTTGACACCCAACTGGAGAAAGTTAGGTCTCACCCTGACATACTCTCAAGATGGCAGTGGTCCTGTCATCAAGGGTGGAGGCAGAGAGGTAGAGTTGGGTGTCATCTGCATACATGTGGAAGTTGACCCCATATCTGCAGATGGTGTCACCAGGAGGGAGCATATAGATATCGAAGAGGAGACGACCAAGGACAGAGCCCTGAGGCACACTGCACAAGACAGTGTGGGGGCTGGAGGAGAAGCTGTTTGTGGAGACCAAGTGGAGACGGTTTGAAAGGTAGGATTTGAACCAGGCAAAGTGAGGACCATGAAGGTTGACATGAGAGGAGAGTCGGTGGAGGAGGATAGAGTGGGCAACAGTGTCAAAGGCAGCAGAGAGTTAAAGGAAGGTGAGGGGGCAGAGGGAGCCCTGGCTACAGATGGACAACATGTCATTTGTGACTTTGAACAAGGCTATTTCTGTGCTGTGGGCAGCACGGAAACCTGATTGGAGGGATTTGTTGAGGAAGGTGCGAATCTGGGAAGCAACAACTCTTTCAAGGACCTTGGAAAGGAAAGGGCGATTGGAAATGGGGCAGTACTTGGGAGAGCAGGGATGTTTTTTTGAGGGTGGGGGGTCATGATGGCTGTTTTAAGGGTTTGGAAATGTTGCCAGTTGATAAGGAGAGGTCGATGATGTCTGTGAGTAGAGGGGCAAGGAGGTGGAGCTGGGAGATAAGGAGTGGGGTAGGGATGGGATCAAAGATGGAGCGTGCAAGGATTATTATTAGGATTATCAGGAACAGTTGCTGTAATTTGGGGAAGTTTAGTCCTGCAAATGAGAGAGCTAGTGAACCTGGGCAAGGAGGCAGATGATCTCTGTACTCAGAGGAGGGTTGGCTGCAATGATGCTCCACTTACCAATGGGGAGGAAGGGTTGGAGAGTGTGTGTGGGGGGGTGGGGGGGCGAATTGTCTGCTGTCATGACATTGTTCATTGGAGCTCTGTCCCTGAAGCCAGGCTGGGGCTGAGCTGAGCTGGGCTGGGCT
>NW_024704749.1:23864517-23988177 GCF_018977255.1 Callorhinchus milii
CATGATTTATATTATTTAAGATTATTTAAGATTAATAGCTAGAATCGTTAAGCGTTCAATTTAGTTTGGGTTCAAGTTATATCAGGCAACTGGCACTCAGAATCATGATGAGTTACATTTGGATCAGAAGTGAGATTCATAAATCTGTAAGTGTGGCTTTACTAAACAACCATAGAAACAGATATTTTAGCATAGAATGTTTTTTGTCCAATCATGTCTGTGGAATCTGAAACTCATCATGAGTATATAATTTTAATATCACTCCAGTATACCTGTTTGTATTTAAAGGAAGTACTATAGTGAGGGTTTTGTTTTGGATATTCTAAATTGTATAATGAAATGGCTAAATCATAGAAAAAAAATGATACGGCATCTTTGACTAGGTGACATCCAAGGATTTGGTCCCTGTTCTCTGATCGTAAGTCATAAATGATCTTCTTAAAGGAACTGTATAAAATATGCCTAAGTTTGCAAAACTTAGTGAAAGCTGAAATAGAAGCGATTAAATTAAAAATCTTCAGAGATTTATAAATCATAAAAATACTGAAACTATAAATATTAAATTGCGTTCTGAATTTACAACTCAATTCAATTTATATCGCCTTTCATGTTTGGGGGACTCCGCAAAGTGTTTAATGCTGATCTCTGGGCACCCGAGCTGGGGTAGAAGCCACAGGAGGTGGAAAGGCGAAAGATGATTGAAAACTTAGTTCAGGAGCTACACATTGAGATGGACCTTGAACAAGATGAGGGAGGGAGCAAGTTGGAGGGAATCCAGGATGAAATTTCAGTGTGTGGGGGCAGATAAGCTGAAAGCCCATTCACTGATGGTAGTGTGGATAGAGTGGGGATATGATGCTTGCAGGTGCTTGCTGAGCAAAAGAAGTGACTGGGTCGATAGGGTTCAAAGAGGATGCAAAGGTATGGTGGAGTGATGCTATGGAGGGATTTGAGGGTGAAAACGAGGATCTTCAATTTGATATGCAGCGGGATGGGGAGCCAATGGATCCAAGCAAGGATGGAGGTAATAGGCTTGCAGAACCTGGCGTGAGACAGGATACGGGCTGCAGAGCCATGGATAATTTGCATGTATAGGGAAGAACTGAGGATTCTAGCAAGCAGGGCATCAGCATGATGAGAGCACGGTTGACGGTCTCGGTGACCTATTGGTGGAAGAGGGCAGTGTTACAGAGGTGAGGGAAAACTGAACTGGTAAGCAGATGGATGTGGTGTTAGAAGGACAGGTGGGAGTCAAACAAGACATTGAGGATCTGCACCAGCACTGATTCTGTATGGTGAAGTGTGCAGCCATACAAGTTGATGCTGTCAACTTCTGAGTTTAAAATGTATCTACATTTAATCTTCAGCACCCTGCAAAATAATCCATATACTCAATGAACAAAGTAAAATAGTCAGCGTGTATCAACAAATGACTATGTTCAGCACATTGAGTTGAATGGCCCCTGTTGTGAGATTTTTGATCTGGTAAATGTTCAGCTTAGTCCTATGCTAAAAAGGTGCATCGAACTCTGAAATATATGTGTCCAAGAAACTGGACCTTTTTACAATGCAATATATACCATATTGTAATAAATTTGAGAGTGAAATAACATACTGCTTCAGTAGTATGACATAGCAGTATTTTTCATGGCCAACCACGTGTCTGACACATGCAGAAACCCATCACCTTTAGAGTATCTAAACCAGGCTCGCAGTTTCACACATGCATGTGCCATCTACCCGTCTGGAATGGAATGTGTACTCTTTCCCGGGAGGGACATACTCTGCTTACCTAATTCCAGAGAGTATTAGGTACAGGGTGGGTGGCGACAATCAAGTGTGTGTTAGGATACTGCTGGAGTTTAATCAGTTATAACTACGTAGCTCGCACTACCCTACCCATTAGTGTTTTATCTTTCAGAGTTGGCAGGAGCTGAATGGGAATAATCTGTGCCCCGAGTCTGCCCTCCAAGTCCTGTTGACAAAGCCAGCCTGACTGGTCAGCATCTTAGAGGAATGCGGATCAGAAAATAGACTGCTGAGAATTCCCAGTGGGTTGGCTCGATTCCAAAATTCTGTTGCCAAGCACGTAATCTAGAACTATTTTAACCTAACAGAGACTACACTTACCGCTTCCTCCCTTTCCCCAATGGCTCATCATTGAACATATGGCACTTTAGATTGTTGAGCTTGGAAGGTAAATTGGAAACACCAATACACAACAATCATCTGTTATAAATTAATTCAGCTACAGTGCATGTTTATCAATTATATTTTAATCCAGTATTGTTTGAGTATACAGGGCAAGACATTTCTCATACGGTAAGTATATTGACTATTATTAACACAGACCGACTGCAGCACATCAGCAGTCATGGCTTTTTCAATTAAGCTTTAATGATCAATTAAGTTTCTATTAAAATCTTTGGGTTCTGAAACACCAGATAACCAGAGAGTGATGTCTAAGAATATTCCATTTATAAGAATTTTTTTAGGAACGATGGTGGGGAGGGCTACAAATTAAACAATTAATTAAACACTTGATTACCTTAACAGTGTAACTTTGTAACAGAAACATGGATTATTAAACCACATTGCTGAGGTCTCTAACTTTACTAACTAGTGGAGAATTGGACTGCTCACCAATTTAGAGAGTTGTGGAGTCAGGGTGTTGGTGTGTTCTTCAACCATGGAATATTTGTTGGCTCTGTACTTTTTATCCAAGTCTTTCATTGGTCCAAGACTCAATTCCTTGAAACTGTTGTCCTTGAAACAACAACAACAAAATCACATTTATGTAGTGCCTTTCACGTCGGGAGGACATCCCAAGGTGTTGGACAGACAGATTTTTGGGCTGAGGGTCAGGGTGGGGGAGGTGGGAGGGCAGGGGAGGGGAGGAAGCAGGGAGATCGAAAGCACGGTCGAAGAGGAGGGTCTTGAGGTGGGTCTTGAAGGTGGTGAGGGAGGGGGCGAAATGGAGGGACTGCGGGATGGAGTTCCAGAGGGTGGGTGCAGAGTGGCGAAAGGCCCACCCGCCGATAGTGTGGCGAGCAATGCAGGGGACGTGAAGCAAGCCGGCGCCCGCTGAGCAGCAGGAGCAAACAGGATTCTAGGGGGTTAGGAGATTGGAGAGGTAGGGGAGCAAGACCATGGAGGGCTTTGAAGGTGAGGACCAGGAGCTTGAACTGAATCCTCTGTGTGATGGGAAGCCAGTGCAGTTCGGCAAGGATGGGGGTGATAGGGTCACGGAGCCTAGTGCGGGAGAGGATACGGGCTGCAGAGTTCTGGATTATCTGCAGCCTGTGGAGAGAGGAGTTGGGAAGGGCGACAAGCAGAGCATTTTCATAGTCGAGCCTAGAGGTGATGAAGGCATGAATAAGAGTTTCGATGGCCTGAGGGGTGAGGTAGTGGCGGAGTCAGGCGATGCTACGGAGGTGAGGGAAGGCAGAGCGGGTCATGGCTTGAATGTGGGGGAGAAAAGACAGTTGAGGGTCGATCAAGACACCTAGGTTCCTGACTGGCTTGGTGAGTTATAGTGTGCGACCATGGACGTTGATGCTGCCAGTGCCTGAGGTGCTGAGGCGCTGGCGCGAGCCAATCAGGAGGGCCTCAGTCTTGCTCGCATTCAACTGTAGGAAATTTGCCCTTATCCAGGACTTGATGTCCGACAGACAGTCTGTCAGCACAGCAGTGGTCCTGGAGTTGAGGGTGGAGGCAGAAAGATAGAGTTGGGTGTCATCCGCATACATATGGAAGTTGCCCCATATCTGTGGATGATGCCACCAAGGGGGAGCATGTGAATATTAAAGAGGAGAGGGCCAAGGACAGAGTCCTGGGGACCCCAGATGTGACAGTGCGGGGGCTGGAGGAGAAACCCTTAGAGGCAATGAAGTGGAGACGGTGAGAGAGATAGGAATCGAACCAGGTAAGGGCAGATCCGTGAAGATTGAGTAAAGTGGAGAGGCGATGTGTGAAGATGGAGTGGTTCACGGTGTCCAAGGCGGGAGAGAGGTCGAGGATGACAAGGAGGCAAAGGGAACCCTGCTCACAGATGTTCAGAATGTCATTAGTGACTTTGACCAGGGCTGTTTCCGTGCTTTGGGCAGCGCAGAAGATGGATTGGAGGGGTTGAAAGGGAATGGCGAGAGAGAAAGGAGCGGACCTGGACCTTGGAGAGGAATGGGAGGTTAAAGGTGGGGCGGTAACTGGAGAGGAGGGATGGATCCAGGGAAGGTTTTTTCAGAATGGGGGTGATGACGGCTGTTTCTAGGGGGTTGGGAACTGAACCGATGGACAAGGAGAGGATGATGACATCGGTCAGGAGTGGGGAGGGCCAGAAGGTGGAGCTGGGGACGAGGAGAGAGGTGAGGATGGGATCGAGGGAGCAGGTGGTGGGTTTGAGTTTGCAGACAATAATGGTGAGGGAAGAGAGAGAGATAGGGTCGAAGGAGTATATGGGTGGATGGGTGGGGGGTGGGTCATGAGGGAAAGGTGATGTGGTGGTGGCTGTGTACGGGGCTGCGGTGGCCTCGATTTTAGATTCGAGGAAGTCCAGCATTTCCTCACAGTTGGAGTTTGAGGCGAGGATGGGTGACTTATGGGAAGGTGGACGGGGGAGACGATTAGTGGTGGAAATGAAGGCGTGTATGAGGGTTTCGGCAACCTGTGGTGTGAGACAGTGTCGGAGCCAGGCAACGTTGCGGAGGTGGGGGAATGCTTAGCAAAGTTGAGTGTGCAACCATGGATGGTGATGCTGTCAGCGCCTGAGGTGTGGAGGCGCTGACGGGAGCCAATCAGGAGAGCCTCGGTCTTGTTGACATTCAACTGAAGAAAGTTAGCTCTCATCCAGGACTTGATGTCTGACAGACATTCTGTGAGGACAGCAATGGTCCTGGAGTCAAGAGTGGAGGCAGAGAGGTAGAGTTGGGTGTTATCTGCATACATGTGCAAGTTGACCCCATGTCTGCGGATGATGTCACCAAGGGGAAGCATATTGAAGAGAAGGGGACCAAGGACAGAGCCCTGAGAAACGCCGCACGAGACGGTCTGGGGGCTAGAGGAGAAGCCATTTGAGGAGATGAGGTCCAGGCGGTGTGAGAGGTACGATCTGAACCAATCAAGGACAGCGCTGTGGAGATTGATGTGAGAGGAGAGGCGGTGGATGAGGATAGAGTGGTCAACGGTGTCGAAAGCAGCAGAGAGGTCAAGGAGGACGAGGAGACAGAGGGAGCCCTGGTTGTAGATGGACCGAATGTCATTTGTCACTTTGATCAGGGCTGTGTCTGTGCTGTGGGCGGTACGGAAACCCGACTGGAGGGGTTCGAGAAGGGAGTGGCAGGAGAGGAAGGAGCGAAGCTGAGAAGCAACAACTCATTCCAGGACCTTGGAGAGGAAGGGGAGATTTGATTTGAATCATATAACCATGATACAGTATATACAAACGCAGCTGTATGCAATTTTAAATGTGATTGAAAAAGTAAATGCAAAACAATACTTTAGGATGCACCATGATAGGAGAACATGAGATAGATTTAAAGTTGCAAATAGCAATTTCAGGAAGCTTTTCGTTACTCTGAGGGCAATTACTGACTAGAACAGATTGCCAGGAAAGGTGTTAACACCAGGGCACTGGATTAATTAAACAAATACAGCTTGAAGATGTTGCAATGCGAGGACAGTAATGTGTGTATTCCGAAAGAATGAGATCGTATGGGCTGAAGGGACTTCTCCATCCAAACTAATCTTGTGATTTTGTAATTTTATTAAAGGGATTTTATTCTGTTTTTTTAATCTGATCTGGGTTTGCTGCATTTTGGCAAAGTGGCACATGTGGTCGTAGAAAAGGCATAAATGCTGCTCCTGACTATTCTGTAAATGCTCAACACTAATCCGGTTACTTGTCCTGTACTGTGAGCAAGAAACTTGTGAACAAGACTCCAATGATGGTAGAGATTAGACAAATTCCCTCCTCGCCCCAAACGAAGAAAAGTAATGTCTATGTGGAGAGTGTCTCTGCAAAACAGTATCTAAACCAAACAGGGAACTATATTAGTTTTGGATGGTCTTAAGCATAGTGTCAGATACCTGGCTAACCAAAGAAAAAGTAATCAGTGACTTTAAATGTTCCCTACCATGTGACATCATCGTGATGATGAATTGTGGATTACTAAAAGGGCACTTTAAAAGGACTCTTAAAAATAGCAGCACATGTAAACAAAGACGTAAGAAATGCAAATAGATTCCTTGGTTTTATGTCCAGAGGAATAGAATATAAAAGTAGGGAAGTAATATTAAATGTATATAAAACCTTGGTTAGACTATTTCGAGTACCTATATATAGTCCTGGTCACCATATTACAGGAAGGATATTGTAGCAATGTAGAGAGGGGACCTGAATAGAGTTGTTTAAGATTATGAACATATTTAATAAGGTGGATGTTGATATGCTAGTAAATCCAAAACAAGGGGGTTAAATATAAGATAGCTAGTAGTAGATCTAATGGGGAATTTAGGAGGAACTTATTCACACAGAGAGCAGTGGGAATATGGAACTCACTGCTGGAAGCTGTGTCTGAAGCAAAAAAAGCATCAGTATTTTTAAAAGACAACTTGACGCATACATGAGGGAAAAGGGAATCGTTATAGGTAAGGGGAATAGGATGGGTGGGGACTTGTGTACAGTATAAGCACCGGCACAGATTAGTTGACTTGCATCCGTACCATATTAGTCATGCTAATGTATTTCATTTGTGAATGGACACCTAATAGTCAAATTGCAGTATAATTACATCACTTCTGTTTTTTGCTTTCATCTACATGTCAGTATATCATGGGCAGTTTGTACTGTTATACAAATGCATATGCATTACTGATCATAAGCCTACATTTCACAATAACATTGTACAGAGACGTTCTTTTGATGCAATGGTGTGTAATAGAATTGCTTGCATTAAATGTATGTACCCCATTGCTGTATATTACAGTCTTTGCCTTTATTATATTCTGAATTTTAAAATTCATCAATTCCTTTTTAGATGTAATGTGTGATTTTCAAACCACAGCTCTGTTGTTTAAATTCCACACGTGTGAAATGGATTCTCAGATAAAGCTTTGTGTAAATTTATATATGCTGAAAATAAAGAGTTGGTGCTTTAGGTTGAGAGTTGTACATGCCACAAATCTAATAATGGGAAATTCGATATGTATGTATCAATTAATCCAATGGGCCACATGCTTTCCTGCTGCACTTTTGTTGAGATTAGATCCACACGTAGCATTAAAAACAAAATAAACAATTTACATGTTATTTCCTTCCAGCTGCATTTACAGGATGATCAAAACAGGAAGCAACAGTGAAAATGACATGGGAGCATTAAAACAAAACTGTGTCATGGAATAAGTGAAAGCCAAAAAATAGTGGGCCAGTTTCTTGAAGCGAAAGTCATTGAAGCCAAATCATCTGAAATAGGAGTTTTTCAAACTTCATCTCAATTGCCCCAGTTTGTCAGTTTCCCATTGTTTACTTGGTTCAGTATTCATTGGTGAAAGTGATTTAATTTCCATTGTTTCACCTTAATACTGGAACACCTCATGACCAAAAAACATTGGTTTAAAGGGAGCAATGGGCAGAACACAATGCAGGGAGTAAAACTGAGTTTTCAAGCCGTATCTAACTAGAACTGTCTGGTTCCATTATTTGTTGTTCAACTTGTTCTCCTAAAAGTGAGAAATAATGGAGTCCTGTAGCTTAGTGGTTAGAGCACTCGCCTCGCAAGCAAGAGGACCTGGGTTTGGTTCCTGGGCAGGGCAAAACATTGGGCAAGTTTTCTTACTCCACACGCCTCTGTTTACTTTGCAGTAAGTAGGAACCCAGTTGTCAGTCGATTGGCGGATCACTTTTCCGGGGGTAATAATTCCTTAAAAAAAAAATATTTTGGTCACACAATCCATGACTATTTGTGGGACACTGCTGTGCGCAATTGGCTGCCATGTTTCACCCACAAGATATGCTGGAGTCCTGTAGCTCAGTGGTTAGAGCACTCGCTTTGCAAGTGAGAGACCTGAGTTCAATTCCAGGCAGAGGGTAAAACCTTGGGCAAGTTTCCTTACTCCACACACTTAATAATAATGCCTCCAAAACCAAAACCAATAATAAATTGGTCATTTTCAATCTACGACTGTTTGTGGGACATTGCTGTGCGCAATTGGCTGCCGCGTTCGCCCACCAATATACAGTCAATTCACTTTACAGTATATTCTGTGAAGCGCTTTGGGACGTCTAGAAGACGTGAAAAGCACTATATCAAATGCAAGGATTATTATTATTATTATAATGCTGTCAATTCACTTTACAGTATATCTTGTAAAGTGCTTTGGGACATCTTGAAGACGTGAATAGGTGCTATAACAAATGCAGTCATTATCATTATTGCCAGGGTGCAGTTCCATGGGCGTCATCTGTTCTCCAGTCGCTCACTCAAGTGGTCATTTATAATGTCATCCTAGACTAGAGGGTGCTGGCACCCAATGCACCTGCCCACATTTAATCTGCTCAATCAGAAGGGTTCACGAAGTATTAATAAGGAGTGATAACTCTGGCTCATTTTTCTCCCTTCCAAACTCTGAAGTATCATTGCCAGTTGAATTATTGAGAGAGGCCAGATGTAACCAGAACTTTAAAAGCAAAAAACACAGTGACAAAGTGCCACTGAAACAACAGATATTGTAGAGATATCTATAATGGCACTGTTTGAAATTGGATAACAATTCAGCATTAACATAACTTTTATTGCTTTTTAATAGCATTAAGTGTCTGTAAATGCATAAAATACCATAAAGCTGTCTTATTTTGTGAAATCATTTTCTCAATCCTGCAGAAAGGAAGCACAACTGGATGTGGAAGGGCAATTTCTGGTACGGATTATATATGATGATTCCAAAACATACGATCTAGTAGGTGCAGCAAGCAAAGTCCTCAGTAAGTATGTTTTTGACATAATGTTAAGAGTAATAATTATCACTTAAACAAGAGGAGATAATTTGTTTCATTCCAAATTGGGCGATTGAATAATGATTGAACCATAAATTTATTTTCAGTGATCATCATGTTAATTTTTATCTTAATTTAACTTAACTTAAACATGTTAATCTTGTAGTTAATCCCTCCTATCTGAGTCATCTTCTTCCTTTGCCATGCTTCCTGTTCCAGCACCTCAACAGTTATGTTTATTTTGCCTCTACCTGCCTGAACTTACTTCTTGTCACGAGAAGTTGGTAGATCCTTCCGAATATTTGATCGCTGACCTCAATTCCACATCTTCTTTCCTCAAACTTTGTTCACTTTGTTCGATCTCACAAGTGTCAGAAAAGCAGCTCCCAGCCTTTTCCCTGAGCTGCCTTTTCATCTTTGTTTTTGCCAGTTCAATCCTTGATTCTCGCTTTGTGCCATCTTTGATCACTAATGTGACAGCCTGGCTCAGTTAGTAGCGCTCTTGCCTCTGAGTCAGAAATTTGTGGGCCCAGAGTTGGGACTTTGATTAGCAACTAACATTTACATAGCGTCTTTCATGTGGGTAGTGTCTTGGAATGCTTAAAAGTGGTGTGGTTTGACACTGGAAAGAGAGGGCAGGTGACCGAAGGCATGTTCGAAGAGGAAAGCCTTCGGGTGTGATTTGAAGAGAGCGGAGAGGGGGCAAGACAGAGCGATTGAGGCAGGGAGTTCCAAAGATTCATGCTTAAAGTGGTTAAACTCATGTTGTCTATGCTGACACGCGAATAAAGTGCTGGGGGAATGCTGCACTTCACAGTGACATCCGGATGTGAAATTGAGGTTCCGTCCACTTGTTCAGGTAGACGTTAAAGATCTCATGGCACTTCTCGAAAAGAGAAAGGAATTTCTCCAGGCCAACGATCACCCCAGATAAAGTTGGTCCGTCACATCATGGGTGTTTGTGGGACATTGCTGCGTACAAATTGGCTGCCACATTCATCTGCAAAATCCATAATAATAACAAATTATTTCTATAACGGCTTTCACGTCTAGAGGATGATTCAAAGCGCTGGACAGTCAAGGATGTGCACCTGGTATCACTAAGTTTCTGAGTAAATCTTGTGAAGTGCTTTGAGATATTTTTCTGTAAAAATTCATCTAATGCAAAGGATTGTCATTATTATGAATAAAAATAATAAAAAGGTGAGAATGCCAAAGGCTTTTCAATTGTAAAGCATATATTCAGCATTGCCCACATCCCCAGATTCCTTGACCAAATAAAATCGATCAGGCTCTCAGTAACATCAACAGAAAACACATTCCATTGCTGCTGTGAGGCCGACTACATTCTTGCTTTACAGTCTGCCCCAATGATGAATGCAATCATGTTTCAGTTGCACTTGAACATCAGCTAAATCCGCTTTGCTCAGCCTCCTCAAACAGCAACCGTATTTGTATATCAGACTGCATTTAATAGGAACTGCTCAGCCAGCCATCCAGATCAGCTTTGGATCAAACATATCCTTTCCTCTGGCTTTATTCCCATTCCCTTAAAAACTGCCACCATCACTCCCACCTTGAAAAAACCCTCCCTTGATGCGTCGCAGCTATCAAGCTACCGGCCCATCTCCAACCTCCCCTTCCTGTCCAAGATCCTGGAACGAGTTGTCGCCACCCAGCTGCGCTCTTTCATCTCCAACCATTCACTATTCGAACCCCTTCAGTCGGGTTTCTGTGCTGCCCATAGTACAGAAACTGCCCTGGTCAAGGTCACCAATGACATCCTGACCATCTGTGACCAGGGCTCCCTCTGCCTCCTCGTCCTCCTCGAGCTATCGGCAGCATTCAATACGGTCGACCACGCTATCCTCCTCCACCGCTTGTCCTCCCACCTAAACCTTCAAGGCCCTGTCCTTGAGTGGTTTAGGTCGTACCTCTCCCACCGTCTTCACTTTGTCTCCACAAATGGTTTTCCTCCGGCCTCTGCACTGTCTCGTGCGGTGTCCCTCAGGGCTCTGTCCTCGGTCCCTTCCTCTTCATCCTCTATATGCTCCCCCTTGGTGACATCATCCGCAGACATGGGGTTAACTTCCACATGTATGCGGATGACACCCAACTCTACCTTTCCTCCTCTACCCTCAACTCCACGACCACCGATGCCCTGACAGCCTGTCCTTTCTTCCTGATATCCGCGCCACAACTGGCACCGCCTTCCATCACCTCCGGAATATCGCCAGACTACGGCACTACCTCACCCCTCACGTTGCTGAAACTCTGGTCCACGCCTTTATCACCTCAAGGCTGGACTATGGGAACTCTCTCCTCGCCGGCCTTCCCGGTACCTCCCTCCACAAGCTGCAAGTCATTCAGAACTCTGCAGCTCGTGTACTGTCCCGCACTAGCTTCGGGACCACATCACTCCCACCCTCGCTCGCCTCCACTGGCTCCCCATCCCCCAGAGGATCGAATTCAAGATCCTCATCCTCACCTACAAGGCCATTCACGGCCTTGCTCCCTCCTACCTCTCCGACCTACTATCCCCCTACCTACCTGCCCGTACCCTCCGTTCCTCTGGCTCCGGTCTGCTCCACATCCCCCGCCCCAACCGCCCTACCATCGGTGGCCGGGCCTTCAGCCTCTCAGCCCCTAGGCTCTGGAACTCTATCCCCCAGTGCCTTCGCCTTGCTTCCTCCCTTTCCTCCTTCAAGGCAGGTCTCAAGACCTTTCTCTTTGACCGTGCCTTCAGCTCCCCTCTCGACTCTCTACCCCTTCCTCGCTCCCTCCCTTCCCTCCCCTCACCCTGACCATTTCCCCCCTGCTCGTGTCCTGACCCAACTGTACAGCGCCTTGGGACGTCCTCCCGACGTGAAAGGCGCTCAATAAATGGAATCTTGTTGTTGTTTATTTGTATTCTCTGATACTGACTCCATCTCCATTCTGTGGCTCCATTGATTCTGTAGATGTTGATCAACTTCCGGTTCCTTACCTAAATGGCAATTTTAAGAGGGTCATGAGAGTGTATTCAATTGACTTGTTCTTACCTAACATCAATACACATCTTTTTCCTTCTTAATAGCACACAATTTAATTCTAGGCGATAGATTAATTTCATATCGCATTGTCAGCCCAATTACCCAATCTTTTCTTGTCTTATCTGACATTAGGGCTGTTCTTTTTTACAACAATACCGACTTGCTGTTGCCTACCTTCATGTAGACTAATGTTTTGGAACACTTTAGAGAGATGGTGACAGATACCAGGTTGGGGTGAGGTGGAAAGTGTGGTTAGCATAGTCATGGTCAAAGACGAAGGTTTGAGGTGGCTTTTGAAGAGAAGGCTTGATGGAGAGTTTCAGAGGGAAGGCTCTGAAAACTTGTCCAACAATTGTGGGATAAAAGGAGGGGAGCAGACCTGAGTATTCTGAGTGGAGGCACCAAGCAGGAAAATGAGGCCGGGGAAAATCACAAAGGTAGGCAGGTTGAAAGGAATAAAAGGAATAGTAGGGAAGAGTGAGGATCTTGATGTTGATTCTTTGGGGACAGTGAAGTCTGGCTGTGATGAGCATGTGAAACTTCTTGTGGGTAAGGAAGCAGGGTGGAGTTTTGGATGAGCTGAAGCTTGTGGATGGTGTAGTTGGGTAGATTGGCAATGAGGATATTTGAAACGTTGAGTCTGGACTTGACAAAGGGGTGGATGAGGGTTTTGGAATGGTTGGCCTGCGGTAGGAACACAGTAGGTTGATGTGACAAAGATGCAGAGAGTAGTCTTGATCAGAGGCTAGATGTGAGGGAGAAAAGAGAGTTGAGGGTCGAACCGAAAGCAATGTTGTGCACTGATTTATTGAGTTGCATTGAGAGATCGGGAAGGTGAAGCAAGTTGGAGCTAATAGCAAGAGAGCTTCTTGATGGGAGCTGATGATGATGGCTTTCGATTTGTGAGCTGATGAAAGTTGAGGTTATCCAGAATATCAGTAGACTTCAGGGTAAAAGAGGTAGATTTGGGTGTCATCCACATACATGTGGATATTAATCTCAAGTTTACAAATGATATCACCAAGGGAGAGCACGCAGGTAAGGAAAGGGAGAGGAATGAGGATAGAGAAGTTAGATACTACAGATGACAATGTAAGGGCAGGAGAAGAAGCTATTGAAGGAAACAAAGTGTCCCCCGCCCGGCCCGCCCCACCATCGGCATCCGGACCTTTAGCCTCTCTGTCCGCACCCTCTGGAACTCCATCCCACATTCCCTTCGCCTCGCTTCCTCCCTTGTTTCCTTCAAGACATGCCTCAAGTCCTTCCTCTTAGACTGTGCCTTCAGCTACCCTCCTACCCTTTCTGCCCTCCACCCTCCCTGATCCCAACCCACCCCACCTCCCCGCTCAGGTCCTAATCCCTTACTGTTCAGCGTCTTGGGACGTCCTATTGATGTGAAAGACGCTTTACAAATGTAATTTTGTATTGTATTGTATTCTGTTGTATTCTTTTGTATTGTATTGTATTCTGTTGTATCGTGCACTTTGAGACGTCTCAACAATGTGATAAGGCACTATATCAATTGCAAGGATTATTCTTTTTATGTATTGTATTGTGCTGAGTTAGCGGATCCTGCTGGCACAGCAGTCACGGCACTGCAATTGGCTGTAATACCTTTGGTTATGGAGGAAAACATCATACAGTGTTTTGACTCCAGGATTGCTATACAGATACTATTGCTTGAAGTTGCATGTGTATAGACATTTGGTTGCGAACAAGATTGTTCTCAATTGTGACTCCCCCACAACCATCCGGCCACGAAGAGTCTGCCAACTCTCACTTTAAAAAACACACCCATACAAAATGGTAATTTAGGAAATTTACTGAGGATGACCTGTTCTTGTGGAACTGTACCCCAGTAGAAGAAAAAGAGTCAAAGAGGGGACGGGTAAAAATGGTTAGATCGGAGTCCTGTAGCTCAGTGGTTAGAGCACTGGCCTTGCAAGCAAGACATCTGGGTTCAATTTCAGGCAGGGCGAAACCTTGGGCAAGTTTCCTGACTCCACACGCCTAATAATAATCCCTCCAAAACAAAACAATAATAAATTGGCCATTTTCAATCCACGACTGTTTGTGGGACACTGCTGTGCGCAATTGTCTGCCACGTTTCGCCCACAAAGATACAGTCAATTCACTTTACAGCATATTCTGTGAACAACAACAACAACAACAAGATTCCATTTATAAAGCGCCTTTCACGTCAGGAGGACGTCCCAAGGCGCTGCACAGTTGGGTCATGACCCGAGCAGGGGGGAAATGGTCAGGGTGAGGGGAGGGAAGGGAGGGAGCAAGGAGGGGGGAAATGGTCAGGGTGAGGGGAGGGAAGGGAGGGAGCGAGGAGGGGGAAGAGAGTCGAGAGGGGAGCTGAAGGCTCGGTCAAAGAGAAAGGTTTTGAGACCGGCCTTGAAGGAGGAAAGGGAGGAAGCAAGGCGAAGGCACTGGGGGATGGAGTTCCAGAGCCTGGGGGCTGAGAGGCTGAAGGCCCGACCACCGATGGTAGGGCGGTTGGGGCGGGGGACGTGGAGCAGACCAGAGCCAGAGGAACGGAGGGTACGGGCAGGTAGGTAGGGGGATAGTAGGTTGGAGAGGTAGGAGGGAGCAAGGCCGTGAATGGCCTTGTAGGTGAGGATGAGGATCTTGAAATCAATCCTCTGGGGGATGGGGAGCCAGTGGAGGCGAGCGAGGGTGGGAGTGATGTGGTCCCGAAGCCTGGTGCGGGACAGTACACGAGCTGCAGAGTTCTGAATGACCTGCAGCTTGTGGAGGGAGGTGGCGGGAAGGCCGGCGAGGAGAGAGTTCCCATAGTCCAGCCTTGAGGTGACAAAGGCGTGGACCAGGGTTTCAGCAGCGTGAGGGGTGAGGCAGTGCCGTAGTCTGGCGATGTTCCGGAGGTGATGGAAGGCGGTGCCAGTTGTGGTGCGGATGTGAGGGAGAAAGGACAGCTCAGGGTCGAACAAAACGCCGAGGTTCCTGACTGGCTTTGAGAGGTGGAGAGTGCAGCCTTGGATGCTGATGGTGTCAGCGCCTGAGGTGCGGAGGCGCTGACGTGAGCCAATCAGGAGGGCCTCGGTTTTTCGCACGTTGAGCTGAAGAAAGTTGTCTCTCGTCCAGGACTCGATGTCGGACAGGCAGCTGTCAGGACATCGGTGGTCGTGGAGTTGAGAGTAGAGGAGGAAAGGTAGAGTTGGGTGTCATCCGCATACATGTGGAAGTTAACTCCATGTCTGCGGATGATGTCACCAAGGGGGAGCATATAGAGGGTGAAGAGGAGGGGACCGAGGACAGAGCCCTGAGGGACACCACATGAGACAGTACGGGGGGTGGAGGAGAAGCCATTCGTCGAGACAAAGTGAAGACGGTGAGAAAGGTACGACCTAAACCATTCAAGGACAGTGCCTTGAAGGTTGAGGTGGGAGGACAAGCGGTGGAGTAGGATAGCGTGGTCGACCGTATCGAATGCTGCCGATAGGTCGAGGAGGACGAGGAGACAGAGGGAGCCCTGGTCACAGATGGTCAGGATATCATTGGTGACCTTGACCAGGGCAGTTTCTGTGCTATGGGCAGCACGGAAACCTGACTGAAGGGGTTCGAAAAGTGAATGGGTGGAAAGGAAAGAGCGCAGTTGGGAGGCGACAACTCTTTCCAAGACCTTGGAGAGAAAGGGGAGGTTGGAGATGGGCCGGTAGCTTGATAGCTGCGACGCATCAAGGGAGGGTTTTTTCAGGGTGGGCGTGATGGTGGCAGTTTTTAATGGAATGGGGACAGAGCCAGAGGAGAGGGACAGGTTGATGATGTCAGTGATATGTGGGGCAAGAAAGTGGAGCTGGGAGATAAGGAGTGGAGTGGGGATGGGGTCAAGGGGGGGGGTCAAGGGGGGTGAAGCGCTTTGAGACGTCTAGAAGACGTGAAAAGCGCTTTATCAAATGCAAGGATTATTATTTTATTAGAGAAATAAAGTCACTTTGATAATCAATGTATTGGCATTTCATTTTATCATTCATCTGTATGCTATTTATTATACCTTTTGGATATTATGGTGAACAATAGTATTTATTGTTTTAAAGCAAAAGCTTCTCTACTGAATACCAATGGTATCGATAACATATGGTTTGCATGTTAGCAGTTTTTTCTTGGGCATGTCCTTTTGATATGACATTTATAAGTCTCTATTTAACTGCGCTGATATGATCTACTGCGCTTTATGCTTGCTCAAATATTGATGTAATTAATGACATTACTTTTATTTTGTACAAAGTGTTCTGACCTATTTTAGGAGACAATGGATAAACATTAATCATTACCAGATTAAAACACATTGCGGAAATAATTTTTTTCCTTTATATATAGACAACATTAATGATAGCATGTCAATTATAAATCACATGCACAATATGGCACTTTAATTTCTGAATATATTTGTTTAATGCATTTTCCATCAGCTGTTTATACCACCCATTTCCTGTTGGTTTGATATTGATCAAGATCAAGTTGTCAGAAGACAGATAATGCTAGTGTTCCTTGTGTGGTAAAATTGTTTGCTCTTGTGCAGAATAATGGGGGAAGTATTGAGGGGAATGGCTCAGGGGTCTGCTCTGTGCCTGTACACACAATAACCTGGATTCGCTGACTCAGTGCAAGGTTATTAAATTTGTAGAAGCTGGTAAATTAGGATGAACTGTGGAATCAGAGAAGATAGCACATAAAGTACAACAGGTTATGCACCTGTACACAAGAATATGCATAGCATGCAGTAAACAGAGTTTACTGATAAATTAAGTTCAATCAGATAAATGCAAGGTGCTGCACATAGGAAGTAAAAAATAGAAAGCACATGAACTCCATTAATGGGATAGAACTTGACAAAGGTCGGGAAGGAGTTGAAAGAGACCTCAGTTATTTGTTGACTTGCCATTCATCATCTCCAAACAACATAAGGCAGCAATTAACCAAGCCAATAGTATGATGGATTACATTGCCAAAATAATTCAGTAAGTTATACTCAAGCTGTTCAGTGCTTTTGTTCGTCTCATCCGAAATATTGAAGGCAGTTCTGGTCACCACGACATATGGGAGATGCCTGAGCCTCAGAAGCAGTACAGTGGAGAACAGAGAGGCTGATCACCAGATAAGCTATGAAAAACAAGAAGATAGGCCAGGATTCTTCAGCCTTGAAACAAAATGTCAAACATTGGGATATTATAGAAGCATGTGAGATACTAAATGGGATAGAGCATATAAACTCAGAGCAATATGTTCAGATACTGGAAGGTCGCAGGATAAGTGGGAGCAGATTCATGATTATGAAGCACAATCCATTCTTCGGATCAGACAACAAACCGAAGCCCCATCTACCTGTTCAGGGGGACATTAAAGATCCCATGGCATTATTTGAAAAGAGAAGGCAGTTTCTTCTGGTGACCTAACCAACAGTCCCCCAATAAAATTGATCACTGACCCGATGGCTGTTTGTGGGACATTGCCTTGCGCAACTTGGTTGACCCACAAAAAAGTATACTCACTCCACTTTACAGTACATCTTGTGAAATGCTTTGGGATGGCCTCCTGACATGAAAGGTGCTGTACCAAACGTAAGAATTATTTAATTGTAGGGCAGACACATTTCTTTATACAGAGGGGATTCAACAGCTGGAACATGTTATTTAGATATGTGGCTGAGGTCAGTATAGTGAACTCATTTAAGAAATAGCTTGATGCTGTATTTGTAAGATGGTGGGATGAGGCCAAATGGGTCTTCTTCAACTGAATGTGACCTTGTGACTGTTCTATCAAGCTGTCATTGATAACCTCAACTATGCCTTGTTCCAATAGATTTGAGTGACACATATCCTTGAGGCAAGTCATAGTTTCAACTATTTGTGACTGGAAATGTTCAGCTTCTCAACTACTGCAGGCCTGCTTTAAGATCTGTACGCATTGTTTGTAGATCATACACAGCTTTACCATCACTTTAGAGGATAAGCACTTTAACCCACAAATGGTGGAAATTCTACCTCGGAATATGTATTTGTTGTTGGCAACCACTTTCGCTCTCACCTCTCCCTCCACTCCCTACTTGATCTCCTTCAATCAAGTTTCCACCCTGCCCACAGCACCAAGCCGGCGCTTGCCAAAGTCATAATTACACCTCTGTCTCTGTACCTAGGGTTCCCTCTGCTTCCTTGTCATCCTGGACCTGTCTGATGCCTTCGACATAGTTGATCATGCATCCTCCCTCGACCGCCTCTCCTCCCTCAACCACCTTAGGTAGACCTCACTCGCCTACTTACCCAACTGAAATCACTTTGTCTCCTCTCACTTTTTTTCTTCCAGCCCCTGCTGGGTTACCTGTGCCATACCCCAAGGTTCCATCCTTGACCCCCTTCATTTCCTCATTTATATACTCCCTCTCAACAGTGTCATCCGTAGACATGGGGCCAACTTCCAAATGTATGTGAATAGCACCTAAATATACTCCGTCTCCGCTGTGACCCCAGGTCCACCAATGTTCTTCCTCTTGCTTGTCAGACATCAATAAGTGGATGAGCTCAACTTACTGCAACTGAATGATGACAAGGTGGGAACTATACTCCTCAGCTCCTGTCAATGCTTTTTCACCTATGGCTCTGACCTCCTTAACCTCCATGGCCTATCCCTCAGACTTACTGAACCTGTTTGCAAGGTTTGATTTCCAGTTATCCTTCCTACCCCACATCTAGGACCATTTTCTCCACTTCCCCACATTGCCAGCCTCCGACTTTACCTCACACCCAACACAATCAAAATCTTTATCCACACATTCGTCACCTCCCGTCTCAATTATTCCAATGCCCTCTTTGCTGGTCTCCATAGTTCCATCTTTTATAAAATCAAATTAATTTGAAATTCTGTTGCCCGGATCCTCACTCCAGACTCCACTCACATTCGTGTATAGAACACTTCGTGCCCTGCCACCTACTCCCTCTCCAACCTGCTTACACCCCAATCCACTGACTGCCTGAAGATCTTACCCTTCGACCATGCCTACAGTCACCTCCCCACAATCCTGGCAGCATCAACCTCTGCCATAGTTATGAGCTACCCTGTGTGAAGGGCGTGACATAAATGCAAGTTGTTGTTATTATTGTTGTCTTTCTTATACATTTGTCCATTTCTATTATTTATCACGTGACAATGCAAGTTTTTTTTGCGAGGAATTAATATTCATATATGAATTTAGCCTAATCACTGTGGAAATATTATTTCACAGATTAAAAGGTAATTTTAATAATAAAGTTATTATATAAATAAAGTCCCCTTCCCCTCTCGGGTCCTAATCCAAGACTGTTCAGCGCCTTGGGACGTCCTCCCAAAATGAAAGGCGCTTCACAAATGTAATTTTGTATTGAATATTTTACTCTTAGAAAAATCATTTTTGCAGTATACAATGGCTAGAACTCACTTCCATATTAGGAATGTTGCAAGTGTATAGTGCATATGCATGATCTTGTCTAAAATCACAAGATTAAGAAATGTAGCTATATATTAGGTTACTGATATATTTTCAGGTAAAACTGAAGTTGAAGGAAATACGTCATTGTTATCTTTAACAATATAATGGTGGGGCTGAGGTAAAATGTTTAACAGCCACAAGCTTATTAATGTGAGGTTTGTGGTTCTGGAAAATAAACGTTGAAAGAGTTAATACCTAGTCATGTTTTATTTTGGGGTATGGGCATATCAAAGGATACGCTGCTTGTGGAATGTACCATTGGAACAAGTCTCCTATTCTCTGAGCTAAGATAGATAAGATTGTAGTAGTATGAGGACCTACAGGTTTGGCCTCAGGGAGAAATTAATTCATGGGTATACTGAAAATAATATTCTACACTTAAAGGAAATTGTTCCCCACTGTATGCTCAAACAACACTGATACATTTGGTCCTTC
This sequence comes from Callorhinchus milii, assembly GCF_018977255.1. Lineage (NCBI taxonomy): Eukaryota > Metazoa > Chordata > Chondrichthyes > Chimaeriformes > Callorhinchidae > Callorhinchus > Callorhinchus milii. The sequence continues at coordinate 23,884,463 of NW_024704749.1, forward strand.
TTAGACAAAGCTTGAGAAATTTATCACCAAATGTAACAGCCATAAAAGTACACTTACCACAGACAAAACGGATGCATAGTAATAGCTCTAAGAAAGTAGGACTCATTGGGTGTGTGCCGACAGGGTAGAGGGGAGGAGGAGAGGATGAAAATCCATGACCTCAACCCCTCCCACCTCTATGTATCCCAGGAATACACTGTAACTGCATCTCAAGGCACTACTGTTGTGAAGGTACCTCACTGTACACCAACAGCTTCCTCCTCACTTCTGCAGTGTTAAGTAATAAATAAACCTTGCATTGGTTCTCAGAAAAAAACACTTGTGTAAGTTATTATAGATACTGATTAGGCTGTAGAACATTAACTGCTTGGCTTCCAATTGTATTAGTGTCAGAATATCAACAGAACAGGTGGGTCATAACCAATTATTTGATAACCTATTGACATTGCAGGGAGGTTAGTGTAGCTAATCAGGTTTAACAGTAATCCCCTTTGACATTGTATGATTTCTAACATAAGCACAAGTAATTGCTTTGAAAAGTTCAGCTTGAACCATTCATAAATACATTGATGTGTGAATACTTTGTATTTGAAGACGGTACAAAGTAAAAGCTGTATGAACTGAACTTTAGATGTCAGCATCAACAGCTTTGCTAAATGTTTTATAAATAAATGGAACCTCTGAGAAAAACCTTTATGAGTTATTTGAAATAAAGTCTCACAAAAAATTCTTCTGTTGCTTGATTAATCTTTCACAGAAATTGATGCTGGTGAAATCCTGCAAATGTTTGGAAAGATGTTTTTTGAATTCTGCCAAGAATCTGGTTATGACACAATCCTTCGTGTTCTGGGCTCCAACGTTAGGGAGTTTTTGCAGGTAAATATGATTCTGTTTGGAGATACAATTATAAAGATAATCATAACAAATGACTTCTCTGTGAATATTCAATGACAGTAATGTACAGAAAGCAAAAAGAAGCAAATCTGAAATAAAATGCTATGGTGAGTAAATCATATGCTGTTTGGTAAAAATTAACATTATAATGGCATTTCCCATTGATTATTCACACTCTAATGTTTTAAATAGAGGTCAGTTTGCCGCTGTTGGCACTTCTTGTCTAATGAAGTACACCACCTGCTCCCTTGACCCCACCCCCACCCCTCTCCTTACCTCCCAGCTCCATCCCCAGCTCACCCCTCTACTCTCCTTCACCATCAATCTCTCCCTTTCATCTGGCACCATTTCCATCCCCCTAAAAACAGCTACAATAACTCCCATCCTGAAAAAACTTTCCCTGCACCCATCCCTGTCTTCTAACTACCAGCCCATCTCCAACCTCCCTTTTCTTTTGAAGGTCCTTGAAAGAGTCATTGCTTCCCAGCTTCACTCATTCCTCTCCTACCACTCCCTTCACGAGCCACTCCAATTGGGTTTTCGTGCTGCTCACAGCACGGAAACTGCTCTGGTCAAGGTGACAAACGACATTTTGTCCATCTGTCACCAGGGCATCCTCTGCCTCATCGGCATCCTCGACCTCTCTGCTGCCTTCGATACTGTGGACCGCTCCATCCTCCTCCACCGCCTCTCCTCTCACCTCAACCTTTAAGGTTCTGTCCTTGAATGGTTCAGGTCTTATCTCTCACACCGCCTCCAATTTGAGCATCTTATTTGACACCTCAACTCTCCTTTCTCCCCCATATACATGCCATGACCCGCTCAGCCTTCCTCCACCTCCGCAACATTATTATTATATTATTATAACATTGCTCGACTCTGCTACTGTCTCACCCCTCAGACCGCTGAAAACCTCATACATGCTTTCGTCACCTCAAGGTTCGACTACCTCCCTCCTTGTCAGCCTCCCCAACTCTTCCCTCCACAAGCTGCAGATCATCCGGAACTCTGCAGCTTGTGTCCTCTCCTGCATCAGACTCTGTGACCCCATCACCCCCACTCGCGCCCGGCTCCCCTGGCTTAGATCAAGTTATAACAGAATTGCCATGTGGTAATATTAATCTTAACAGACAAAAATAAAAACAAATAAATACTGAATATTTTTACATTTACCTATGCTTGCCCTTTTTCCCCTTCTGTTTTTTTTTCGTCTCATTCATGCCCATTTTTAAAAGATTTGATTCAGTGTGATCATTTTCTACATATTTTAACACTTGTGTCTAAAACAAGTTATTTTCTTCTGCTGCTTCCTTGATCCTAATGTTTATTTTGGAAATTAAATGCCTCTATAGAAAATAGTTTTTCAGTGGTTGAAATTTGGCTTTATAGATCTGTTTTATAGCTAATGGAAAGCTGAACTACTGTACTAGGAAGTTGAAGCTGTGAACAAGAAAACCTGTCAGAGTTTCCCATGGAGAGATTACGAGCTGAAGAGTAAACCCATTTGTGTTGTCCTGAGAGTCAAGCCATCATTGTAATAATGTTAAATTCCTAAAACTATCAAAAGTATGTTACACTTGCATTCTGTAGTTTGGGAGTAAGTTTAAAGCAGCAGGGAGCTTAATCTTTCACTCACCAATGTTCACATCAGACGACAATAATAATACTCCTATACATACAGTGGTACATTTAATGAATAAGATCAAGTGATTTCCAGATCCTTTTAATTTCAGGATCTTGTACAAAAAGGGTTTCAGCCAGTTTGGTTGTACAGTATTCGAATATATTGTAGTAGTCCGCTAAAAGCTGGGTTCATGACTAGGAATCATTGACTGCTTAAGTCAAGAATGATTCTTTTTACGATCAAATATAACCGGACAGGGAGAAAAATTAAAGGAATAGCAGTAAAGTGAAAACAGTTCTTTTGAAAATCCTTTTTTTCCTTCTTTCCAAAGGAAAATTTCTGCCAACAAATTTGCCTCTGTTAGTTCAGATAGTTGCTATTTTATATCATATTAATCAATTAGTATGGGGGGGCAAAAGTTACTCTTATTTTTGGATTGTGTTTCACTTAAACATAATTAAACATAAACACAAAATAGTGAAGATAATGGTAGAAAGCCCGCAAACTCTGGAAAAAGCTGGTTTGTTTTGTAGCAGGAATGCAAACCAAAGATTGATCGAATATTGTGGTTTGGAGCAACTTCAGTTCAGTCGATTAGGATGTCATCCTTTCTCATGGGAAGGAATCCAGCTTTCCTTAGCATTTTCTATCTCTTTTGGCTGTAAGAATACTGTGCAAGATGATTTGGAGGCAATCTCAATCTAACTCCTTGTGGGTACATCCACCAGAAAACTGTCATGTCTGGTTTGTTGTGGAGGATGAAAGGAATCGAATGATGGTGAATTATCACAATAACTTTTACAAACATTTGAAAAGGAAACAATATTAAAGGGTATAGCGAAAAGGCAGGGAAGTAGAACTGAACAGTAGCTCTCACAGAGAGCCAGTACAGACTTGATAGGCTTCGGTCCTGAAAAAAGCTATGATTTCTAGACTTCTATAGCACAAGGCAGCACATAATTGAGTAAACAACTGGCTCTAAATCAAAAGGGTTACTCTAAGGACACACCATTTGGGAAGGGAAATAGTTGTACTAGTCCATCAAGGGGTTTAAACATTGGGTGAAGAAATGTATACAAAGCTTTACTCTGTGCCTATTCCTGTGGTGATTTGTGAGTGCTGATTGCTCACAGTTAGAGATCAAACATAGATCAAACAAACTGTTCCTTTTCCAAGCATAGATGCTTCTCATCATGATGAGCAAAACATTCATCCAAAGATAGATAAATAAAATAATTTTCTAACCTTATTTTTTAAGTTTGGGATATTTGGTAAATGATGCAAGCGATGCATTTAATTTCTAAATCTGAACAAAGTCAGTGTGGATTGCTTCATAGAATCATGGAATTTTACAGCACAGATTTCTAAAATTTCTCTACATGTTTATATAATGTGATAATTTACCTCCTTGGTTAATAATATTTCAGCAGAGTAATAACATCATAATATTGTAATGAGGTTTTGGAGGACCAATATTGATGTGACTTGGGAACTTACTGCCTGTTAGCGGCTTGAGGTAGTCACAATATTACATGTTGTACTTTTCAAATAAGCACCATGATAAAGTGCTTCATTAATTTGCTGATTGTAACGAATGCAGAAGAATACAAAAACTGAAATGAAATGTTAGCATAAAATCCGCTATTTAAAAGCTGTGACCCTTCAAGTGGTTGTCCCACAAAATATCTTCGCAGTCAGTTTGTTATAAATAGAAACATGGGATGTGATTGTAAAATAGCAAAAAATGCACTTGCTGGCAAAAGTACCATTTTCTGCTAAGCAGTAAATGAAGATTTATTTCAAATAAAATTTGCAGGCGCATAGAGATTGGTAAACATTGCCAATAGCAGAAGAGTCTCAGCTTTCAATTTATTTTTCATTTTTTTTCAACAAATTATTTTTGTTGAAAATGAATTTTTTTTAATGTTTGGTTAAAAGAAGAATTGCAAAACTTTTGGAATATAATTGCTTTTTTTTCCAAATGAACAAGAACATATTAGTTGAAGCCATGGGCTAGATTGTATAATGCATCTTACAGTTGATCTATGGTTTTGACACTGAATTTTCCTGGTGCATCTCCAGTAACAGCACATGTGATAAGCGAGGCAACAAAGCAGTTCTTGCCAGTTTCATAAAACCCACAGTATATTTCCTTGTTACATAATGCAGTATTTTTCACAAAGATGCTAATCAATAAGGATTTTGTAATTGAACTTATATCAAACATCTATGAAAGCATACTTTATATTAACATCACTGTTTATGTAATAATAACTTTTATCATATGTTAAATTTCAGTTATAATTACAACTGATATTTTTTTTTCAGAACCTAGATGCTTTACATGATCACCTGGCTACAATCTACCCAGGAATGCGTGCACCATCATTTCGATGCACAGATGCAGACAAAGGGAAAGGACTTCTCTTGCATTACTATTCGGAGAGGGAGGGTTTACAGGATATTGTAATTGGAATAATTAAGACAGTGGCACAGCAGATTCATGGCACTGAAATAGAAATGAAGGTAAAATTACTCTCTTTATACAGTCTTAGCAACTGAGAGTGAACATTTCATTATAATAAGCATTATGGTAAATTATGGGTTGCACATTTTTTGTAAATGATACTATGCACGTTTGTACAACTAAAACTCCATTTGATTGAGTACAGTTATTACTGTATCAGTTTGCGTGACAATTTATATTGAACTATCATCCTGGTCAGTTTAAGCTCACTTTTTGCAATTTGGGTTCATGCTTTAAATTGGGAAAATAGCAATTCAACTTTGTTTAGTCCCCGTGTAATTTCAGTCTCTCTGCATGTTCTGCCTTTGGCTGATCATTTACATGAATGGCTTCTTTTGCCACTTTACTGCAGTTTATTAACAGCAACCTTTGTCATTCAGTTTACAATCATGCCTTTACTGCTTCATGTTTTGGCTGTTACAATTATGTTATGCCCCCATTAAGACTGCTACAATTCATTTTAGTTGAGACCAATTGGGCTTGGACTGCCAACATTCATACTGCAATGAAAATTACTTCAAATTACTTCACTGACAAAGTGATTATTTCCACATGTTTGCCTTCTTAAATTAAATTAATTCCAGTCTTAAATTTAATGTTGAATTGTCTGATGTGGAGGAGACTAGATGGCATTGCAGCAAACCATCTTGTCCACAATGTGGTGACTTAACCCCAGTGGAGTCCTGTAGCTCATTGGTTAGAGCACTCGCTTTGCAATTGAGGGACCTGAGTTCAATTCCAGGCAGGGCGAAACCTTGGGCAAGTTTCCTAAACCCACACGCCTAATAATAATCCCTCAAAAAAAAAACATTGTGCTGCATTGGAGTGTCCCACAAACTGCTGTGCGCAATTGGCTGCCGCATTCGCCCACAAATATACAGTCAATTCACTTTACAGTATATTCTGTGAAGAGCTTTGGGACGTCTAGAAGACGTGAAAAGCGCGATATCAAATGCAAGGATTATTATTATTATTATTATTATATTATCTTGAAAAGTTATCTGGAGACTTAGTGCATTAAATTTGCATTGCATTATGCAGAGCACCTTAGCGTCTAAATTCCAGTGGCTTTACCTTAAACAAGTTATAGGGTTTTCAAGTTAATCGAATGATTTTTGTTTACGTGAGAATGTTATCACCTATCAACTCTGGCATGTGAATGATTGTCTCTGGAAAGGACTGAACTGAGTGTCAAAAGAGCAACTAATCAGAAAGAAACTCCAGAGCCGGAGAACAAGGTCATTATTAGGCTCAGGCCCATGTCTAGTGTATATTAACCCTGGTATCAATACTAATATTAACAATGATCATGAATGGAAACCATAGCAAAAATGAGTCAAGAAGGAGCAGTGGGTCAATGACCTGAAAGATCTCTTCAATTAAGTTATTCTGAGGGAGGATGTCATGGAGCCTCAGACATATCTACTTAGTCATCAGAGGCCACATTAAATTCTGAAGAGTGCTTTGAGATGTTCTCTCAACGTGATAGATGCTATATCAAATAAAAAGATTTTGTTTATTTGCAAATATATAGGATACAGCAAAACAATGAGTTTACTTAGAACAATCCAATTACAACATGTATACAGTGCATTTTACATAGAAGGATGTCCCAATGGGCTTTACTGGTATGATGGACAGATACCAAATATGGTAATTGGAATTGTAAAGATCTTGACCAAAGATATCATGAAACAGAAGCATTTAGGGGTTTTTGAAGGCATGGAGAGGTATCAAGGCATAGAAGCTTTGAAGCAGAGTTCCAGAGAGTATGGACATGGTGACTGAAGGCTTAGTCGCTAAAGGTAGAGCAAAGAGATTGGTGAGTTTTGCCATATTTTAGCAGGACAGTGTGTCAGATTGTTGGGCTGCAAATTCATTAACGTTGATAGTTTGAGGAATAAGTTAACACTCTTGTTTTGCTGGTTAGAAAGTTTATCAACAATCAGATTCAATGCATAATCTTCCGAAAATATTACAATATTTTCTGTGTGCTTGGAGATACAGAAGAATTACAATGAATTGAAAGGGGATGTCAAGGTACAGAGTGCGCACATTGCTGATATATTGTGAATTTTAAATGTCTGTTGTGAACTGAAGTTGATGGAAGACCTGAAACCTGAAAACATTTCTTTATTTCAAACAGAAAAATATAATTAAATTTTTACATTTATATAGCACTTTTCATGTCAGAAGGATGTCCCAAGGTGCTTTATAGTCCTGGGCTGGGAGCTGAGGGGAGTGGGGAGGGGAAAGATAACTGAAAGCTCAATCAAAGAGGTAAGTCTTGTGACCGATCTTGGAACAAGGTCAGGGAAAGAGCGAGGCATTAACTCATTGCATTTCTCTGGTGAGAGAAAAAAATGTACTACATCAAAGTCCTCAAAAGATTTGTTATGAAGGATGCAGAGGAGAAAGGAGAGTGGTTTGACATCTTTGAAGTCGTAAGTGATGATTTATCTTGATGTTTAAAAGTATAGTAACCATGGCAATAGCGTGCTCCGATCCTGCCAATTGAGATCATTGGTGCGGCTCCTGCAGTGTGACCTGCAGGTAATACAATTCATTAGCGGGAATGAGAGAAGAAGCCTCAGTTCAGAATTTCAATTTCTTTTGTGTAATTGATTCTAGCTCATGTAACTCAAAGCTAACTACACGCCACATAACATTTTGGAGTCGGTTAACAGGTATGAGACAGAGAGTGATTCAGCTCCATATTGTTAGTTCAAGCTTGGATTACATTATACGAAGAACAGTGTAATTTATGTGTGCTTCACCCACAAAATATACGGTCATTTCACTTTGCAGTATATTTTGTGAAGTGCTTTGAGACGTCTCGAAGACGTGATACTGCGTTATACCAAATGCAAGGATTATTATTAAATGTTTTTTAAAAAATGAGCAGTCTGACCCTGGATTCTCATCTGTTGACAGTCTAGTACGGTAACACACTTGCATTATCAAATGAGATTCACTGTTAACTTAAAAACCTGACATTCACTGTTTAAATGATCTTACCAATTAAATATTTTTTGTTATAGAATCTATATGCACAGTTATATATTCACTTTAGCTAGAAGTTTTAAAAAAAGGCAAATATTTCTAAAGTGATAATGTACTTTAGATTTTTTAAAATTATATTTAGGAGTTTTTAAATATGTAGCCCTACTTCGTATGTGGTGATGTGGCAGTACCGTCGTTGAATAAATGTTGTGTTTATAGGATAGTAAACCTAACATGACTTTAGCTGCCATATAAAGCTAAGTGATGATGACAAAGCTTGTGGCATTACAGTTTATGCTGCTTTTGGAATGTTGCTGTGTGAACATGGTATCTACATGAGTACTTTATGCTCATAGAGAATCCCACTCGTACTGCCAAAGTCTGTAAATTTAATAGTCATATAAAAATCGGACACATCATCCACCAAGGTCAGTGCATTTACCAATGATCAGAAAATCACCCCAATGTGTTTCTATTACTACCCTCTTGAATAAAACGTCTGCATTCAGTTTCACAAACTGAGAATATTTGAAAAGCATGCCCTTATTTTTCCCCCAGGATGGTTTATGATGTTTCTTATTTTCAGTTTAAAGGTACCATGTCACTTTTAGAACATCAGTTTTAGAATATTTTACATTAGCAAATATGCCTCTATAATTTTTTTTATATAATAAAGTTGTTAGGTTAATTGAAATACTGAACAGTTGTATTAGATTTTAGACGCATTGTGAAGGTCACTGCATTCTTCCGATTGAAGAAACAGCTGATGAAGGATCCTTAGATACTGTTGAGATTACATTTAAAAGATCAACAAATCTTGCTGATTTCTCTACTTGCTTAAACTTTTAAGGTGATTCAGCAGAGGACTGAAGAGTGTGATCACATTCAATTCTTGATTGAAGAGAAAGACTCAGCAGAAGAGGATTGCTCTGAAGACCAGGATCGTTTTGAAGAGAATGGTACCCAAGAGTCCAGGATCAGTCCAGACACATTTTGCAAAGCATTTCCTTTCCATATTATGTTTGATAGGGAGTTCCTGGTGACACAGTGTGGGAATGCAATATATCGTGTTCTTCCACAGGTAACCATCCAATAATAACCCTTTCCATTTGCATTGGTAAACTGGTAATCTCACTCACAGAATCTCTAAAACTTGCTGGTATACGTAATGGAAAGATGTCATCTAGGTGAAGTGTCGTTCCAAGCTTAGTTAAAGCAAGTTGTTGAACCTAGTCAAGGACCTTTGACTGATAGTATTAAAAGATAAAATATTACCGATTACAATAAATTCAGAAGAACTAACTTATAAATTTAACAACTTCAAAGAATGTCTCCATTCCTCATCTAGAACTTTGCTTATATTTGTGCGCTTTTTTTAAATTAATTTCTCATTAATTGGATCGGATCTCGATAAGAACCACCATAACTGGATTTGCACCTGCCACTGTCAATTATGAATATAAGGACAAAAGAGTCCCAAAGGAATTTGGATGACATCCATGACCTGGTGGATGCAAGTTGATAGAACATAACAGCCAATAATTTGTAATCTCACTCACGTAGGCCCTAAAGCTTGCTGGTATACACAGTGGACAAATGCTACACTCGTGTAGGGTCATTCCAAGTTTAGATTTGAAGCAAATTGTTGGACAAATTGTTGATAGAGGGGCATTTGACTGAATGATATGAACTAAACAATAGTTTTATATTTTATGGAAAGTTTTACTTTTTCATCTTTATGCTCATTAATTAAGGATAGAATTAAAAAAAATTATCTTTTTATTTATTAACTATGGAATAGATTCATTTTCAGTGATATTGTTTCAGGTACAGTAGTGTCACATCAATTGTATTTAATTTGTTCATTGTTTTAGCTGCAGCCTGGAAGCTGTAACCTCTTGTCAGTTTTTTCTCTGGTTCGACCACATATTGACTTCACCTTCCATGGAATCCTCTCCCACATCAACACAGTCTTTGTGATAAGAAGTAAGGTAACCTGAGTCTCTTTTTGTGCACGTAGAGCTAATTCCCACTAATGTCTAGTTCGGGATTAGTTTGGGTCATTAAAATATGTCCTGGTGTTTCCCTCTAGGAAGGATTGCTGAATGTTGAAAAAGCAGAATCTGATGATGACCTGACAGGTGCTGAAATCAGCTGTTTGCGTTTGAAGGGCCAGATGATCTACCTACCTGAAGCTGACAATATCCTTTTCCTGTGCTCTCCCAGGTATGCACTTCACTTGTGAAACATCTATGTAGCGGGTTACGTTAGTGGCAATCGACAAACAGCCCAGAGGTAATTTGTGTAATTAGATTTTTTTTCTCTCAAAACAATGGTTGTTTGAACTAGAACCACAAGCTCCCATGAAGCCACGAGGCTGTTAAATACACCAACACCAGTGGAGTCCTGTAGCTCAGTGGTTAGAGCACTCACTTTGCAAGCGAAAGACCTGAGTTCAATTCCAGGCAGAGGGCGAAACCTTGGGCAAGTTTCCTTACTCCACACGCCTAATAATAATCCCTCCAAAACAAAAAACAATAATAAATTGGTCATTTTCAATCTACGACTGTTTGTGGGACATTGCTGTGCGCGATTGGCTGTCGCGTTCGCCCACAAATATACAGTCAATTCACTTTACAGTGTGTTCTGTGAAGCGCTTTGGGACGTCCTCCTAACGTGAAAAGCGCTAAATCAAATGCAAGGATTATTATTATTATAACATCCCTAGTGTTAGTGATCTCCTCATGAGAGTCCACAATATGATTATTATTCAATGCATAGTCACGTTTGGTATTTGTCCCAGTGTACAAATAACCTTTTAAGTGACGGCACAAAGGTGAGACTGGATCTTATTACTATTACCAGAATATATTTTGTTCCCTGGTAGATTTTTCAGATATACATTGGTGTAGTTAAACAGATATCATAGTTCTTTGGTTCATTGAATTTGTCTGCATCTTGTCTTGGTCTGTAAAATGGTTTTGAGCACAGCAGATGATGAGGTCTAAATAAGACACAAGAGGCTTCAAATTCTATCTAGTCATAGTTTGTAAGATGGTTTGTCCTAAAATGTAAACCCAGTCCTTTTTAAGAACTGGAAAACTAGCAAATAAAATAAGATTGAATTTAAGAATTTTCCACAGTTCTGTGTACTCTTAAATTTTAACTCGAAGAGATCATAAGAATTGGACTTTCGGACCTTAAGAAATAAAACATAGAGAAGCGAGATAAAGAAAGGAAAGTGTGGAGAGAGAAGCAGCTATTAAAAAGGAAGTGAGTTTACAGAACTTTTTCCATAATTTTTTGCTTTCAGTAAAATTTTGTCAAACTTAATGTAGTTAAATTAAAAAAACAAGGAAATGATACCTTGATTTGGATTGTACCAAACTCTTGGAATATAAACATTCCCAGTTTTGTTCGTATGAAGTTAATAAGTTATAGAATATATTGTTTCATTGAAATCTGTAGTTAGTTATATTGAAGTCTGGTTCTTTGCGTTTTTCTTGATTATTTATCCCAAATAAATAGATTCAACACTTACCACTTATAAATCGGTTGCATTGAGGAGCCCATTCATTGCATGTGTCTGCAGCTGACCAGCTCGTTTGTCACTTGCGGATTGGCTTTCCATGGTAAAATAGGAAACTTCTGGTTCACTTGTGGTTCCTTACTCCTGCACAGTGAAGGGAGAAGTGATGTCGGTGGCAAATTAATGACCATTTTAGCCAAGTTCTGGGTTTTCACTTTACCTGTGTGCATAAAACATGAAGTGATTTTGCAGTGACCTGCTGACTGGGAAGGTGTCTATTTATTTCTCTTTGCACTCTCTGCACAGTAAAACCCACTTTCATGCTTCATTATAACACGGGGTGCGATTTTAAAGATCCCAAATGGTGCAATATAATATGTCTGCAATATGATGTGTCCTAATTATATATTAGGATATAAATTTTACTTTTTGAACTGTTAGCAGTAGGCATGTTTTACATTGGCTTTTATGCGATTGCAACAGTGATGGTTGATAACATTTATTAATTTGAAACCTATTTTACAAGTACAGTTGGTTCAGCAATGGGAAAACAAAGGCAGCAAGTTGCTCTGATTGGAATGTTTTGATGAAGTTAATGCTTTGTTTTAAAAAAATATCATGTGTAATTTAGTGTGATGAACTTGGATGACTTGACCAGAAGGGGCCTTTATCTAAGTGATATCCCACTGCATGACGCCACACGTGATCTGGTTCTGCTCGGCGAGCAGTTCAGAGAGGAGTACAAGCTTACACAGGAGTTAGAAATCTTGACTGATCGACTGCAACACACCCTTCGAGCATTAGAAGATGAAAAGAAAAAGACAGATAGGTAAGCTAACCAGCATTTCAAACAACATTTCAAAAAAAGGCGGCCTTTTAATAAATGACTAGCTCCTCCAAACAATAATAGTTTTGAGTTGGAACCGTTGATTGGGATGAAAGTTTTTTTTTAATGTGTATCTAAGATCTTAGAATGCTTTGCTGATAGTGAATCTCACTGTTTAACATTGGTAACAAAGTAGAATTCCGTGCGTTGAGGTACCTTATTCCAGTAAAACATTCACCTGTTTTTCAGATTGCTCTATTCAGTTCTTCCCCATTCTGTTGCCAATGAGCTGAGGCACAAACGCCCCATTCCTGCGAAGCGGTATGACAACGTCACAATACTTTTCAGTGGCATTGTCGGATTTAATTCTTTCTGCAGTAAACATGCCTCAGCAGAAGGGGCCATGAAAATCGTAAATCTTCTCAACGATCTTTATACAAGGTTTGACATCCTCACAGATTCACGCAAGAACCCTTACGTGTACAAGGTGAGTGCAGAATTCTTGTGTTTCCCCAACCCACCACCCCTCCCCCCCCAATCAAAACGGCAGATATTACAACAACTTGCGTTTACATGGTGCCTATTGCACAGGATAGCGTCTTAGAGCACTGAAATGAAAAGGTTCCACTTTCTTTTTTCTACTGGTTCCCGCAGACCCATTTGGGAAGTGGAAGTAAGTTCGTTGGATGATAAAACGATTCTAAACTGCTTTTTGTCAGTAAAAAGTAAGCCATTAGTGATTGACTTGATCAGGGCAATCTTCAATGTATCTCTGATCATCAGAGACAGAAAATGACAGCATGATATACTTGCCAGCATTCTTCAAAGTCCTTTAGCTCCCAGCTGAATAACCTTGGCCACCTCTCTCAGACAGTTAAACGTTTTGCATTTTATAATGTTCTTTTGGTGATGCCCAAATGCCCAGTATCCGAGCACATAATCCAAAATTATAATTTTCTTAAACTTTATAAACTATTAAATTTATTTGACTGCCAAAAAGGAATGTGAAAGTCTAACTAATCATTATCTTAAGAAAACATGGATCAAATTTTTAATCCTGGCAAAAACTTTAATGCTCGCTTAATACTCATGAAACCATAACAATAATAATAATCCTTGCATTTGATATAGCGCTTTTCACGTCGGGAGGACGTCCCAAAGAGCTTCACAGAAGACACTGTAAAGTGAATTGACTGCATGTTTGTGGGTGAATGCGGCAGCCAATTGGGCACAGCAATGTCCCACAAACAGTCGTAGATTGAAAATGACCAATTTAATTATTGTTAATTAAATTATTGTTAAATAAACCATAGAAATTTATAGCACAGAAGAAGGCCATTCAGCCCTTAGTGCCTTTTGATTTAAGCTGCATATAGAAATTGGTAGTTCGGACATTAATGTATTTTGCATATTATTAACATCTATTTAAATAAACAAGTGTAGGCTTAATTGTGTAAAATTATCAGAGAGTGAACTGAAATCATCAGTTGAGACAAATAATATGGGATGTGTCCCTTAGTACATTCTGAACTTTTATATAACCTGAGCCATCAGTGTATCTGCAAGAAGCACTAGGAGCAAGATTTAAGTAACCACTAAATTAGAGTATGTGAACAGCAGTGAGCGATGTCTTTTATTTGAGTGGGAGACCAAGCCGTTAACTAAGGCTTCCAATGAGGCGACCTTGTTGTTTTCCATTACCTCCAAGACTGACTTGTGCACAGTTCGCTGACCAGTGGATTATGGATGTCAGAAATATAGAAATATGCCAATTCTGCCCACCAGACTTCCCAACTCCTCCCTCCACAAGCTGCAGATCATCCCGAGCTCTGCAGCTAGTGTCCTCTGCCACACTAGGCCTCGAATGGCTCCTATCCCCAGAGAATTGAGTTGAAGATGAATGACCTTTGTTTATACTTTGGGGTTTGTTGACTAGGACACTGAAAGAAACACCCTAGGTCACAGGGCTATCTTTGTTACAGTTTCCTGCTTTGCCCTACCATTACATAATAATAATAATTCTGACACTAGATTTTATTGGCTTAAATATAGTTCAATACAATGGTAGAATATTCTTATACAACATATTCATTATATCTGGCCATTTAGGTTAGGCTTCGGAGATTAATTACCAATATACATGTGAGTTATTGATTTTTAAATTTGCTGCCCATTTTAATATTGTTAAATGCATTTACTATTCATTAGTTTCATATATTTAAAAAGATGCATCGCTGTTACACTATTTGGCACAATGTATGATTCACTTGAACTCTATCAGTTAATGCTTCAGTCAGTATACAGGCAATGAAATCCCTAAAGGAAATATTAGAAAGCATTTTAGATTAATGGATTGGTCTTTGTTTAGAGCAGTATATTCGTTGTAATGTTAAAGAAAACCTTTTATAAATTAATATGTCCCTTGGTGCTTTTTTTTTAAGCTGCAGTTTCATGTCAATACAACTTAACATCACACCCATCACAACAGATAACAATCACACAGCACAGTATGAATTAAAGTATTTTATTTATGTACATTGACCATAGAAATAAATCTGAATGTGGTGCAGAAGAGTCTAATGCACTTATGCATAGGGGGAATATGGTTTTAGCTAAGTTTCAGTGTGAACCCCATTCACTATGCAGGCACACAGCCAGTCCACTTGTTTCACAAGGTCACAAGATTGGTTCAGATCGTAAGGCCCTTTGGCTTATCTGATCCCATCCCTCTAGAACACCCACCGTACCATACTCCCATCACAGAATCAAGCTGCTTTTTAAATGTGTCCTGTGTATTGGCCTCCACCACCTTTCCTGGCAACCTGCTCCACCTTGTGAGTAAAGAAAGACTTCCTGGTGTCTCTCCTGAAATTTCCCTTTGCAATTATAAACCTATATCCTCTTGTTCTATTGTCTTGGTGCATCCTAAAGTAAATCCTGCTCACCGGGCAACTTTTTTTTTGCTAAAATAGCTGACATCTGGGTCATTAGGTTGCCCCAATGGAACTTCTTGTTTCACATATCTGAAGCAAACAGGAAATGATGTTGGCAGGCACCTAATGGCTTCGAAATTGACCTTTATTTTAGGACAGGAACCAGCCAGTGTGCAGGAAGTGAGCTGGCTGGTTGTACGTGCACTGTGAAATGTGGCCCACTATAATTTGTAGATATGAATAGCAATTGCAATGCTCATATTATTACTATTTCATAGATCAATATTACAATCAATTTTAAAACCCCCCACAAAAATCCATCTTAAATGATCTAAACACATAATTTTGGAAAGAATTTGTTTTGACGCCACTACAGAAATTTTCTACAAAGCAGACATACAGTACATTCACGTGCAAATGTTTTCTGTGTCTCTGGTTAAATCCCCCAAATCAAGAAACAGTTCTGTTAATTCACTGCACATTATATACAGCATTAGGCTATGTGAACCAATGTGAACTAGTGTGACAGAAAAATAAGCTGTCAAACCTAATCAGCTGATTTTCAGAAGAGACACCAATGATGAATCCAAGTTAGCTCGTCTCAATACTTAGCTCTTTGGCCACACTTTCTGTCATCTTTCCTCTCCCCACCCTCTTCAGCTTCCACCCCTCAATTTGGGTGCCCAGCCAGCAGTGCAAAGTATTTTGAGGGGTCTTGCGGATGTGAAAGGTGCCATATAAATGTCAATTGTTCTGTTAACCAACATATAAAAGGGCATGTTGTCTTATCCAGGTGGAAACAGTTGGTGATAAGTACATGACTGTGAGTGGCCTGCCAGAGCCATGCGTCCATCACGCTCGCTCTATCTGCCACCTTGCTCTGGACATGATGGAGATAGCAGGACAGGTGATGGTAGACGGGGAACCTGTTCAGGTAAGTTATGGAAAATTTAATGTGTGATAAAATCACACATTCCTCCCAACATCTCGGTCACATGCTGCAGACATTTATCATGAATAACAATAAATAATAATCCTTGCATTTGATAACATGGCGGAGCCATCTCAAAGCATTTCACGGAATTTATTGTAATGTGCAGTGTTTCATATTTTGTAGACAAAAACAGCAGCCAATTTGTGAATTTGTGAAACATAGCAGTGCCCTACAAGCAGCCATGATGTGAATGGCCAATGAGTATTTGCACATCATCACAAATTCCATATTGTTCTTTGCACTTGTGCATTACAGAACCCATCTGTGTACGTCACAATTGGGAATTGATTGATGGTTTCCTGATTGGCTCCCATCGTCACCTTCACACCTCAGGCACTGACAGCATCACCATCCACGGTTGCACACTTCACCTTCATAAGCGAATCCGGAACCTTGGGGTCTTGTTTGACCCTCAACTATCCTTTCTACCCCACATCCATGCCTTGAACACTCTGCCTTCCCCCACCTCCGCAACATCGCCGGGCTCTGCCACTGTCTCACACCGCAGGCCACTGAAACCCTCATACACGCATTCATAGCATCGAGGCTTGACCTTGCAAACTCCCTGCTTGTCGGCCTCCCTGACTACTCCCTCCATAGGCTGCAGATCATCCAGAACCCTGCAACCCGTGTCCCCTCCCGCACCAGGCTCCATGACCCTGTCACCCCCTCGTCGCCCGACTCCACTGGCTTCCCATCACACAGAGGATACAGTTCAAGATCCTGGTCCTTACTTTCAAAGCCCTCCATGGCCTTGCTCCCCACTACCTCTGCGTCCTCCTAACCCCCTACCATCCTGCCAGCTACCTCCGCTCAGCGGGCTCTGGCCTGCTTCATGTCCATCGCCGCTTTGACCGTGTTTTCGTTTACCCTGCTTCCCCCCTGCCCTCCATCCTCCCCAATTCCGCCCCCCAGCTCGGGTCTGAAACACTGACTGTCCAGAGCCTTGGGACATCCTCCCAATGCGAAAGGCCCTATACAAATATAATGTAATGTTGTTGTTGTCACTTTAATAGGAATAGGCAGTCCATATTTGAACTACATGGCAGTGATATTAACTGGTCAGTCATGGCTTTGCGTAACCATTTTTCTCTTGTTCCTCTCTTCCATCATTCCTTTGAAAAGTTAAACAACACGCTTCATAGAAAAATTAGTGAAACTTTATTTCGAGTTTGTAAGCTTTTAAATCTTCCATCAAAAGATTAATATAGACTTTGAAACCATAGTAGAAAATAATTTGATTTAGTTAGCCGAACATTAGCGGGAATGCCAACATTCACTCCAATGTTTTTGCAGAAATTTATCAGGACAGCTTTTATTAATTACATACAAAGTTCTTTTGAATGATAAGATCTTTATGATAGAACTTTAGTCTCAAAAGACCAGTTTTTTGCCAGGATTGAAAATTTGGATTTTAACATTGTTTTTTTAACCCTGTGAATGTTGAAGATTTTGCCCAGTAGTTCTGTGGTTCATAGGATATAGCAAATTGATTGGGTCTAACTGCTTATTCTAATTCTTATCTGAAGAGATGATGAGACAAAATTACATGATGATGTGCTCCTGCTAGATTTCGCTATGTGTTTGTCTGTGACAGACAAGTCTGTCGGCTTCTTGGACATACCAAAACAGCAGCATATTCCACCTTAGTTGAACAATTGGATCCAAATCGGTGTTTTGCCAACAGCTTTGCCAATGCCTTTGCCAACATATTTCAAATTATTCTTTTCATTATTATAAATTCTGAATACAAGAATCAGAAACTTAGAAAACATCTATCATAATTGACAAATATATTGTACCACATAGCATTGCTGTTTATGTGGTGAAGTTTTAAAGCTGAGAATATTTCTATTTCTGGAAACATTCTTGCACTGTTATGTCTATTCAAAACACACTTGTATAACTCTACTTTTTACAAAGCGTTATCGAAATTATTAAAGTTACACCATTTGGTCCATGGCTCCTTTGCTCCTTCTGTAGCAACTCAATATCTGTCTCTTTTATGGACTTCACCCATCACTCTGTACAGGAATACCAGTATTGCACAGATACATCCAAACAAGCAAAAGCACTTAGGAAAAATTATTCATTTTCCCATTTCTCAATTACCGTCTAGTTCTGATCTCCTTCCCTCCACATGCAACTCCTATGCTTCAGGAACTCAGAAAACATTACCTCATTTGGGCAGAAATGACTATTTTGACTGGGTTTCTGAGTCATATATCCATTATCTGTGTGAAAAGATCCCTATTCTAATCTATTTCAAATATTCAGCCAAAGTAAGGTAGTTAATGAAATAAGGATACAATTTTGACTACGTTATTAAGGAAAGAGGCATACCATAATGATTGTCTTTTTAGAAATCAGATACTTCCTGAGATTTGTAATACTGTCTATTTTGACTTCTTGATGACTTTTATATGCAAGGATTATTATATATTTTTCCTTGAACAGTGAGTGCTATTCATTTTTGGGTGGTTGTGGCCTGAATGAGTCACTGAGTTACTGTTGGTAATCGGGAGATGAAGTGCTATCTGTGCCATTATCTTCATGGCCCATCAGTATTAATTGTATGTTATCTTAGCTCAGTCATATTCAGTCTCAAAAAGATTTCTGAGCCAGGACCTCCAATGATGTCATGACTGTTCATACTGTTTATATTCTTAATATTCAACAATTGAAAGAACAAAGAAAATGGATTTTCTCGTTAATCATAATTATTTGTGAAATTTTGATTGCTTTAAAAAGTAGTTTTGTTGCGTTCATTACTGTTGATTATTTCCTGAATAAAAACAAATTGCATTTATCTGGAGCCTTTCATATCGGGAGCACACCCCAAGGCTCATGTAGATATTCCATCAGTTTGAGGTTATTTGATTTAATGCCTAAATCTGTAAACACAAAGTAATCATTTTCTACAAGCTGAGTCTGCACATCAGCATTGTATATTGTAGTACAAAATATAATGATCAATATATATCCAATGTTAGCACAGATAGGTAGACTGGGATTCTCATCGATTCTAAAGACATTGGATGAGATAACCATCTTCCTTTCCCCCTTCCCTCACACCGAGACAGCACGATAATTGCACATCTATATCTGTAAGGGACTGCAACAGTAAGTTAGAAGTTGTCGTGGTCAGCAATCCTCCAGATAAAATTGGTTATTCACTTCATGGCTGTTTGTGGGACATTGCTGATGCAACTTGACTGCCATATTTATCTCCGAGACCCTAACCTTCGTGAACAGTGCTATATAAATGTACGTTGTTGTTGTTCAAAGTCCAAAGTCACTACACTCTTCAGTAAATCTTTTGCAATTCTTTTGAGACATTTCAACAATGTGATAATATACTATATCAAATGAAAAGCTTATTATTATTTTAGTTAAGCTAACACTGAAGAAGCAGTGCCCTAACTACAGGTGAAGTTTTTAATATTTGGTGATTGAAGTTAAAAAAAAATGTCTGCTATCTTCTTAAACAATGTTACAACTTAAAAGCAAAATAGCTTCTTATTAGAGATCAACGTTTATTACATTCAATATCCAGCAAAAGAAAATCCATGTTACGTACAAATTTGATTTTTAAAATTATAGTTACTGTTTGCACAAAACTAATTTTAAAAATAAACCCAAATTGAGAATAAAAGTTTATAAGTTACATTAAAGACATGTTTGGAATTGAAGACTAATGCTTCTTGAGCATCAAGAAGTATGTGCATAAATCATAATATTGTTTGCATGTTGTCCAATAAAGGCTCCATCATCTTCAGCTTTGCAATGGAAAAAAATAGTGACAAGCAACTTAAAAGTGTTACTGTGGCGTGTGCCAATAATATTGTACCCAAAATTATGACTGTTTGATATGCTGAGATGAAACAGCTTTTAAGTGGTGTCGCTGAAGGAAAACAGACTGCTTTTTTCCTTCAGGGATTTATTTTTAGTTCTTGTTTTTAAATGGTACCGCATGATTTAAACCACTTTAAATTTTTCTTCAGTCAGTGCCAGAATTTTGTTTTGCAATGTTCATCAAAGCATATTTTTAAAATAGTTTGTTTACCAATAAATGCAATTAAAAATTTAGGATTACATACTCATCTCGGACGGAAAATGCCCTGGAAGTTTCATTGAAATCACTAATACAGCTTAATAAGAATATAAGAAATGCTAGACAAAAAAAGACCAAGGTCCATCTAATTCGCCTTCCACCATCCTGGCGATTGCATGCACATATATTCCAAACTACTTATGTACTATACCCCATAATGTGTGTCTGGCTTGTGTCTGGCTTCTGACACAAATCTCAAAGTGATTTAAACCTGTTATGACGCCTACTCTTTTAAGTAAAAGCCTCATGAAAGGAATGAAAGGAATAAAGCTACAGGTTCCATCTTTGAAGATTGAAGTTGCTAAGAGTTGCTGTTAACTATAACAACTTTGACATTAGGAAAATCCCTCTCTTGCACTGCTGGTATAATATAAAACATCTTACCCTACAGTTAATGCGCCCCTCATTACTAACCTCCATTCTCAGGATGCATCACGTCTATTCCAGTTTTTTTATTATCGGTACTATAATGATCAATGTTTCACCCAATTTAATTCTCATCTTTCCTCACTAGATTGTTGTATATGCTCTTCTTAACCTCATGTCCTCTCTGTGTAGCAATCAAAACTCACCACGCCATCTCCTACTTTAAATAATTCCTGTTAAAACTCACCCTCGACATCAACTAACATAGGAACATAGGAACAGGAGTAGGCCATTCAGCCCATTGAGCCTGTTCCGCCATTTAATTAGATCATGGCTGATCTATATCTTTACTAGAATTTCAATTTCCCGCTTTCCCCACATATCCTTTAATACCGAAAATCTGTCAATCTCTTGCTTGAAGGTGTGGATGGATCCAGCATCCACGACCTTTTGGGGGAGAGAGTTCCAGATTTCTACCACCCTTTGAGTGAAAAATGCTTCCTAAAATGAAATAGTGAAATAGATTTATTTAATTATTCCTGCTACTCTATTCATCCTTGTTGACACACTAATATGTTGGCTTGGATCCCTCACCTTGATTTTTATGTTCTTGTCTGTTTGTTCTAAATTCCTTTTAAATAGCACTCAGGTAATTCAACTGAATGTCAAGCTGCTTTGATGTCAAGAGAAGTAATCTACCATCACTGTTTCAAATACGTTGACAACACACTGTGGTCTCAGTAACCTGCAAACATTTCTATGTGTACACAACCATGCAATACATAAACTCCTACATTTTACATATGTGTCACAGTTTCCTAACTCGATTGCTGCTGTGTGTGCCAAGATATTGCATAATCTTTAACCTTTTTTTTCCCATTTCAGATTACCATCGGGATTCACACTGGAGAAGTGGTTACTGGTGTCATAGGTCAGAGGATGCCTCGCTATTGCTTGTTTGGAAATACTGTTAATCTAACCAGCAGGACAGAGACTACTGGAGAAAAAGGGAGAATTAATGTCTCAGAGTACACATACAGGTGAGGGATATTAAGAATATGCTTTTTTTCTAAAAAATATTTTAGATATAAGATAACATTTAGGCAACAGTAATGCTGTTGTGAGGTACAGCTGTCATCATAAACCACAAAAGTAAAACTTGAATAGCTGCATGAACAATACAGTTATCATCTCGCGACAGTGGGGTCTAATTTGTTACATTTTGTAGTAAGCAATCCTTGATGACAATAATAACAATAATCTTTCATTGATCTTATTCAGAATTCAATTGAGAACTTCTCAAAACATTCCAGAGAGTTTGCTCCAAAGTAGTGATTGTATTTTTAGGCAAATGTGGCAACCAATTTACCCACAGCTATGTCCCACAAACAGCCATAATTATCATTCTTTTAATCTGGGGAACTGTTAGTAAAGACACTGGGAGAAATTCCATCTCTTTTCAAATAGTGCAATGGGATCTTTAGAGTCCACCTAAATAGGCAGACAGGATCTCCATTTAGCATCTCATCTGAAGGATAGCATCTTTGGCAATGCAGCACTCCCCAGTAATTCTATTGTAAAATCCTGCAAATAACACAGCAAGATGCCCTTATTTTAGAAACAAAATCCCCTTTTTTCCATACTTGAGCAAACTCAGTAATCTATAACTACAGAGTGAATTGCACATTTGAAAAAAATCCTTTTTGCAAATCAGAATTAAGATTTTACTAACTCTAAATCGTAAACTGTAGAAAATACAATTTAGATCTAATTTATTTTGTACAATTTCTACAGAATCAAGGTAAGTAAAGACTTAAAACCAATTTCAAAAATCAATCAATCCTGGTTCAAATAAGGCACCGCTCATACCTACAACCGAGATCATTTAGCCAAGAATGTGTCAACCCTAGCCTTCATTCCTACCTCCAGAAAAGCAGAAAAAAACATATAAATTTGCACTTCTCTCACTTTCTTGCCTTTGGCTTTCTGAGTTAGCTTTTAATGCTGAAGATGAAATATGTGATTGATATTACAATATAGACTTTTTTTGTAATTAGATGTCTGATGGGTGCAGAGAATTCAGACTCACAGTTTCAACTGGAGTACAGAGGTCTGGTTAGTATGAAGGGCAAGACGGAGCCAATGAAGGTTTGGTTTCTCTCCAGAAAATGCACTGAGACTGAAGTGTGACTCATCCAAGAACAATGCACTTGGACCCGAAACACTGAAAATGCAAAACTTCTTTAATATATTGTGAAGCGTTTACTTTCAATGAAGGACATTTTTATAAATTTCCAATGAGTAGCAAGATGCTATTTAATCTTTAACATTGTTCCTCTTATTTTTATTCTATCATGAGAATAACTGACTGACACCAGCAAACCCTTTTTTTAAAGTAGTTGTCACAAGTGAAGTCTCGCAGTGCCAAGATTGAGTGCAAAGTGCTGAAATATTTAATTAATCATACCAGGAAACAACCTGCCTCTAGATTTTTTTTATTGCATGCCTTTTCATGACATTGATCAGTATTGTTTTTAACTGTCACTGATGGAATTAACATGACTGAACACCTGACAGACACGGAAAGTGCCAAACTAAATTCTTCCCATTCACTAAAGCTTCTCAGCCTAGTTATAGTGGTAACATCCAGCAATTTGAAGTTTACAAAAATGTCAGAATGTTGTTTGAAATTATAGTTGTAATTAATGTCTGTACGTCAGTCTGTAGTCCTGCTAACAATGATACAATTTCATTGTTCACCTCCTCCCCATTCTATGTTAATGGAAACAATGACTTTTACTGATTTCTAACCTCAAAACCTTCTAACTTCCCAATAGTATCCACTATTTTACATATACTTCCAGGTAGATTTCCAACATTCCTGTTCCACATACTCATAGAACAATAATTAACATTATGTTCACTGTACTTGACAGAGAAATGAGTGTTTTAAGTCTTGGGTTGTATACCATACTACTGTTGTAACAAGGTTAATCCAATGATAATTCAATGTGTCTGTCCCGTCTATATTGCATAAACATTGAAATCCGATGTCTTTAATTTTTGACTTGTTAAGGAGCCTTCTTAGAGTTCTGTGTCTTTGTTAAATGTATTTATATAAATTACCAACATAAAAAATAATATAACAATAATACTTCAAATATAGAGGATTCATTTTCGTGAAATTACTTTACAGTTAGTCAACATAAACGCTATCCTTGTGAAAGATTTGTTCAGTATGAATGCACTAACTTATTATTACTAGCTTATTTTAATAACACATTTTAGCCACATAAGGCACACAATTATATTGGGATGGCAGGGAAATTAGTGGGGGAATTTTAAAAGATAAGAGTTAAGCAGATTGTTCCTTATTACAACAACAAATTACAATTGGATAGCACTCTTCACGTCGGAAAGACGTCCCAGGGCACTGGACAGTTAGGTTTTTCTTGGACCCGAGCTGGGAGTTGGGGTCATGAGGGGTGGAGGGCGGTGAGGGGGAGGTGAGGGGCGGAGTGTAGCCGAAGGCACGGGTGAACAGTGAGGACTTTCGATGGGACTTGAAGAAGGCAAGAGAGTGGATGAGGCGGAGGGATTGCGGGATAGAGTTGAAGAATGTGGGGGCACAGATGCTGAATGCCTGACCAGCAATGGTGGGGTGGGAAGTGCGGGGGACCTGAAGCAGGCTGATGTCTGCAAAGCAGTATGAGCAGACAGCTTGATATGGGGTTAGGAGGTCGGAGAAGTAGGGGGGGGAGCAAGAGATGAATATATCGCTATTCCTGGTTTGATGCATTGGTTTGTGGAGTGAACTTAATTGTACCCAAACATCTTATGGCTGATGAAGAAGCTGTTGCTGGAACTGCCACCTGCCCTCCAAGATGCCACTTTATTTTTGCAAGATCAACAACTTTAAGGAGGCAGTTAGTTGCTGGTACAACTTTTTGCTTAGCCTCTCCAACAACTCTACGCCTTTGCCTACTGTGCGTAACAGCTCAAGTTTCTGGAGTATGCTGGGATACATAGTGATGTCCTTGCAGAAAACAAGAAAAAAAAATTATCCTCAGTACTGAGATGAGAAAACAATTGCGCACACATGCAGTTAAAGTATCTCAAGTACTCTTCCCTCTTGCGTGGTTTCTAAGTCTGCCTTCCTTATTCAATTCCCAGCTACCTTGTTAGAGGGCCCCTACTGTCCCAACCTATAATTGATTGCAACTCTTCACACTTATTGAACATTGCTATCGTCAGTGATGATAGCAATGTTCCGAAAGTGAACGCTGCCCACAAAGTATTTCTACACTATTTTCCTATTACTTTTTAACTGTTTTGCTCCTAACATATTTCTCCCCCATGATGGCAAAAATATGCCTAGTTGACTAATAGAAATAATGAACAAAATCTTTGTAAAATAAATGCGCATATTCAATGTGTGGAGCCCTCTGTGGATACATTTTCAAATTAAAGATAAATAATTGGAAAAATATTCAATTCAGTCTCCATTTCAACACTGTTCTTCACACAGTTCTTAAAAAGAAACCAGCTTTTAAAGTGTTTTCCACAATTCTGCGTAATCTTAAATTTTATGACAAAATGGTCTTGCAGACTGGATACAATATCAGGTACACATTTAGGTCTCTTAACTCTTTGTCTAAGGTCTACACAATTTACGCTTTTAGATTTGTTCCTAGAATCATAGTAGAATAGATGGCCATTTGGCTCAGCAAACCTATGGTTGTCTTTCATTAGAGCTTACTTTATCCAAATTCCAAGCTCCCTACAAATTCATTGTAATATTCTCCCTCTGCAAATATTTATTCAATTCTCTTTTAAGAAATATTTTCTCAGCCATAATAGCTATTAGCAGCATTCCATATTCTAACAACCACCTTCATGGGAGGATTGCTTATGACTTTCTCTTTAACACTTCCAGTCACTATCCTCAGCTAACAATAATAATCGTTGCATTTGATATAGCACCTTTCACATTGGGAGGATGTCCCAAAGCGCTTCACAGGATTTTCTGTGAAGGGGAGTTACTGTATTTGTGGGTGAACGAGGCAGCCAATTTGTGCACAGCAATGTCCCACGAACAGGCATGAAGTAAATAATCAATTTTATCTGGGGGATTATTGTCCAGGACACTGGGAGAAACTCCCCTCTTTTTTCGAATAGTGCACTGGGATCTTTGACATAAACCTGAACAGGGAGGCAGGACTACGGTTTAACATCTCATAATGTTCCCCATCACTCCTCCCCCCATGGTTATGAACCAATGGGACTATTATTTCATTATTTTTTCAAAACTTTTAATAATTTTGAAATGCTCTATTAGATTCAATCTTTACCTTCTCTGGTTCAGTAAAATCCCTAATTTTCAGCCATATCCTCAGAACTTTTCATCTCTGATATTATCCTTCTGAATCATTCTTTCCATAATGAGGCACCTAAAATGTCACACAGTGGCCAAATCAACGATCAGCATAAATGTAATAATTTGTTCATACTTGCCTATTCAATGTCCTTTACGTAAATCTCAGGATCCCATTTGCTCTTTAATAGTCTTTTTTTTAAACCGACACCATTAAAGATCTATGTCCACGTCTGGATCTTTCTGTTCCTCAACATCATTAAAATTCTTACCAAGTGCTTTCCTTTCTTCTTTTTCCCCAAATATGGCATTCAGAAACATTAAACTGCATCCACCTCCTATCTGTTCACTTTGCTAAGTAATTAATGCTGTAAAACCAATACTTTCATTATTTTTTTGTACAGTGGACTTGACTTCTGGTCCACATCCCTTTATTTTCTTTCAAACAACATGATTGTGCTTTTCCATCCTGTTTTCTTAATGGTATATTGAAATTTAAATATTGCATAAAAACCTCTGAATTGCAAAAATAGGAAATTAAAAATATCTAAAAAATACTAGTATATGGTATTCTTTGCAGCTTCTTGCACTTTATCCCCTAATTTGGTGTGATTGACATATTTATAAATTGTTCTCCTTACATGTCTATTTCCAAATCAACAACAAATTACAATTGTATAACGCCTTTCACATGGAACAAACTAAGGTTCCTGCACAAAATCCTGGGTACTCCAATAAAATCCAACAATCCTGAGAAACATCCCTTTACACCCTACAATTTGCTTTGAGCCATTCCGCTATAATAATCACTCCAACTCACCACTTTGCCTGTAATACCATGTACATTAAGTTTCTCAACCAGGCTGGTATGAAGCTATTTATCAAACACATTGTGAAAATCCATATATACGTCAACTATATTTCCAATATACACATAGTCTGACATAGCCAAGTATGTAATTATTATTATTAATTACACGGCAATTCATTTAATAATCGACATGACTTGTTTTTACAAGTCCATATTGACTTTACCAGATCAATTCCTAGCTTTCAAAAAATCCATTCCATATTATGATCTTTCTGAGGTAAACTAATTGGACTATAATTCCATTGCTATTCTGTTTCTTGTTTTAAACAGTGATGTAACATTTTCCACACTCCAGTTCTTTGGCATAATTCCCATTTTCAAAGATTGCGGCCATGCATCCGTTAATCCTGGTAGCTGTACAGACAGGAAGATAAACAGTAACAGTATACTGGTATAGTATAAAAGTATATGTGGCTCGTTTAGTGTTTTTTAAAAATGTTTTAATTCAATGAAAACCTATTAAAATGAATATCAGGACAGAATAAAATTGTGATTGAAAGTATTGATGTGACGTGATCAGTCATTTTGTACATCACACAGATTGTGACATATAAATTAATTTGCAAATGACCATATCTTTCAGAATGGTTCCATTTCAAGACAATTAAAAGGACTGCTTCCCTTATATCTGATGTTCTTAAGCTTTTTGTCCCTGGTGTCCTCTGTTCTACCATTGGCAGCTGTGCTTTTAGCCACTATCCCACGAAACTCTGGAAAAGTCTCCCTCAAGCTCCTCCATCTTTAAGACCTTCCTCTTTGATTGTGCTTATGGTCACACCCCCACCCACTGGCTCAGTGTCGGGCTCCGCCACTATCAAACGCTCTGAGATGCTACCCTGCGTGAGGGTAACATCTCAGAGCTACCCTCTCTTGCGATTGCAAGTCATTGTTGCTGTTATCTGAAGCTCGGACTTCTTGGAATGGACAACTTGCTTTTCCTAGTACATGTACAACAGCCTTGGTACTGGTATCATCTGAAAAGGTCCTCGGAATTTGGCACAAGCCAGTAATGTAATTGGCCAGACTGCATTCAATGTAATGTTAGTTGTGCATATTAAATCAGAACTGAAACAGTCACAATGTTATGAGAGAGTCTTATCGAAAGCAAAATAGATTCCAGAGGAATCAGTATGTTCTGCTGTTCAATTGCAATCTGATGCTGGATTTATTGCAAGAACTGACAAGAATTCACTGCCAAATTTCTAGAGGAGCCACAACATTAACTTCAATATTTCCAATTATGTAGAAGTTTTCAAGTAAAGACAGAGATAAATTGATTTACTGAATTTCCACTAACATAACTTAAGTAGTTGTGTATTCTGGCCAACTACATTTGAGGTGCACAATGTTCACCTAACTTAAATATCTGTTTTATTGGCATTAAAGAAGCTTAACTCAGAAGGTAAATACAAATAATGACAAGATTTATCCCCAAATTCATTCTATTTGTTTATTTCTTTAACTTAACACTTGTTGTAAAGTTTTGCTGTCACCAGATTACTCTATGGTGCCTGTATAACTTCCATCTCATCAGACGAGACCAATCACAGGCTGTCTTCTCAATCTTCGGAGTATTGCTATATCTTGTTGTGAATATAAGCTGTGATTTCTACACTGCCGACTGCAGAAAGTCCCTTTTCTTTTTGCTGTGGAATCTTTAACGTCTACTTGAACAGGCAGATGAAACCCCAGTTTAACATCTCAATTGAAGGCCAGAACGTCCAACAGTGCAGCCATCCCCAGCTCTTCATTGGAGTATCAGTTAGACTATACGGGTTCCAAGTTCCTTTGTGGGGCTTGAACCCACAACTTTCTGACTCAGAGGCAATAGAGCTACCAACAGTTGTTGCTGATTGTGGGGCACAGTGTTTCAGTGATTATTCATAATTGACTGTGTGCACAATTGCCTGCTGTAATTACCTGCGAAATACAGCCATTACACGTTACAGTAAACCCTGTGAAGCATTTTGAGATGTGCTCCTGACGTTAAAGGCTCTATATCAAATGCAAGGATTCGTCTTATTACTTATATTTGCGAAATACCGGCTTAAATTTAACGCTGCAGTACAAAACTCTGGCAATCTGTTTCATTATATGAGGTGCATGGATTGACAAAAAGACTGAGAGAATGACAAATGGGCTCCTCTTTCCTGATGCAAGCAGCTGTCCTATTTCTCCTTGATACAAATGGAAGTGTGGATGAGATTTGGCAGAAAGTGTGTGTAATGGCATGCTGAAACGTTTGAGTGCTGTTCTCCGCTATGATTACACTGTTCTCTCTTATAATATCTCAGTCAGAGAATAGGACATGCCAAATTGTGTTAACTGCACCAATTAATTGAATTGGCTGCATTTAATCACACAAGAGCTGTTAATAAAAAGGCAGATTGATGTCCTTCACACTACCCAAGCAATTACCTCTACCTTTTTCATTCCATAACAGCTTACACTGTGTCTGCTTGATGTCCGCTATTATAGTGCATCTAATTAAATATTGCAGTCTACATTCTGTGATTCTTAAAAATGCTAAATAATCCATATAGTAATGCTAAATGCCAACAAATCTATTTCCCTTCCTAAGAGCAGAGGGGGAAAAAATCAATATCACATTAAACTGCCACATTGGATTTTATCTGCTTTGATGCACCTGCTCTTGGTTCTAACAGTTTTGTTCATCTGAGCATTTTGAGTGTTTGACCTTCGGTTAATGCATGTTTGTGCTTACTTTATACTTTTTACATATTAATATTTAAATGGTGATGGTTTAGTATAAGGTGATCCTTACATTTGATAGATCACCTTTCATGTCAGGAAAAATCTAAAAATTTCACAGGATTTAAAGTGGAGTGACTGTGTATTTTGTACATGAAGTTTTCATGAATCTATTAGACTGGTGACATGTGGTGACATGTGGTGACATGTAAGAATAAAGAAGTGAAAAAGTAAGAACAGTTTAACGGCAATGCCGAGGAAACATGTAGTATGTTGCCTAGAAAATGGATTGACGACTAACTGGATAAAAGTCCAAGAGCTCCCGCAAGTGGGGTGAATTAAGCTAAGTTTTCCATTTGGATGCAGGATCACCAAAGGAACACTGAGCATAGGGTTTGTGGAGTGGCACAGAATTGGTTTATAGTCTGGGGACACATTTTTGTGGACTCCGCATTTACCTGTAACAAAATGATACATTCCAAATTAATTAACCCCACTGGATCACGCAAAATTAAAACACTATTTGGATCAAGGCAATAATGATTCCGTTATCACCTTATTATAGATGATTTTCCAGTTAGAGCCACTAAATAGTGAGCAGAAGTGGGAATCCTGACTGTATTTTATCGCTCACTAACAGGCATATTCGAGTAACATAATAAAGGGACAGATCTCATTATACTGTGGTGCAAATTATGAAATGTGTTGATAGATTTGGTGTCAAAATTATCACAATAGATCTGCAAAGGCACATTACAACTGTCACCCCATTATATACAAATAATGATTTCAAATACAGCAGAGCCTATTAAGTATCCTTAATAAAGGATCCAGAAGTGTATCATAATGGCTTGTAGAAACACGACACAAACTATTTTTGTAGAGGATTTCATGCAAGTTCGCTGATGTACTTTCAATTACCAAAAGGAATCCTAACTTGGATTCTTTAACCAAGGAATTTCTTTTGAAATGGTTGAGCTTCAGGACCCATAGTCTTACTTTATCTTATTGTACTTTGCTTTATATGACATTTTGAGTACATAATTTATGCATCCCTCTCTAAATTAGGCTGACATTTTTACTAACGGGTGAGATTTTCACTAAAGGGTGCTAAAGGTACTATTTCCAGTGGATTTATTTTCATCCTTTAGGAGGGAAATCAGGCAGCATTTTTTTCATGGAAAGAAAGGGTAGTGGAAATCTGGAACTCTCCCCCAAAAGTCTGTGGATGCTGCATCCATTCAAATTTTCTAGACTGAGGTGGATAGATGATTGTTAGGTCAGGGTATTGAGTGATGTGAATGGCCTGAATGGCCTACTCCTGTCCCTATATTCCTACGTTGCTTTCCAATAATTTCCTAATAGAAATTTCACAGTCAATGTTTCTCCAATGAACTTTGGTTGTGGTGTATTGCCAAGTTCCTGACTCACTGAGCAGTGGACGAAACATATCCCTCAGCGGACCAATTTTAAACTTAAAAAAACAGTTTTGCTGACATACTAAATTGATGGGCTATGTAATTTTGATCCTGTTCCATTGAGACATATACAGTATGGTATGTAATCTTGGTTTTCATATTTTGCCAATTATCCATGTAGGCCACCAAATGAAAATAAGCATTACAAATTAAAGAAATAGAAACCCAGAGTACTGGAAATACACACTAAGTACTTAATGTGAATTTTCTGTTCTTATTTCCATTTTCAGCATTTTGCAGATTTGCTTTTTATAATTTAAGATTAATTGAGATTACTATTACTATTAAAGGTATATGTTTGTGTACAAGCTACAATATATCCAATTTCCACAAAGTGAACAAGAGTGTGTGAATATGTACATATGTATGTGTGTGTAGGATTCCTTATCCTCCACCGCACAATTGTCATCACAATATATGGAGAAATTTCACACTGATTGGAAATGTGTTGAACATCTTTTACTTCACTTTGTTTTTCCATATTTTTGCTGTTTATTTATATTAAGGAGTTATTCTGCTCTATCTGACCTTGGAAAGGAGTTGGGCTATTATTCTTTGGCTGCTGGTAAATTTGCCAACCTTTTCTTTTCGGGTTTTAAAGTGAACATTAGCAAAGACTGAGACCTGTACCAGCAATTAGAGAATGATATGTGCAGATTCAAATCTTAGGCCTGACAGGATACTATGAATAATTCAAGGTTCTATTTGAAAATATACTAGGGGTCAAGCAAACACTCCTCGTGATTGTTAATTTAAGTGAACATGCAGACATGAATAATGATAATAATATTAATAATCCTTACATTTGATATAGTGCCGTTCACGTAGGAATAATGTCCCAATGTGCTTCACATGATATACTGTAAAGTGCAGTGACTGTGTATTTTGTGGGGTTTATCAGGGTAGCATGATGGAAAATTGCACTAATGGATGAACGACCTATGTTTGGTGCTAATTTAAGTATCGCTGGTCATCAAGTAACTGCAGTGAAGGGAGTTGTTGTGCCCTCAATGCAGACTGCAATGCAAATATTAATTTGTTACGACTTTGTTAAAGCCATGAAGGAGGAAGTCTTTCAACATTCTGCACCGTAAAGGCACAGTATTCAACTCTAGTTTTAACCTTGAATTAGTGAGGATAACAAAATCACAGAATTTTGAGTGGGAAGTGAGTGTGAGAGCAATGACTACTACTGGTATAATTACACTAACAATTTGCATTGTTCACATTGTTTTACTAATCAAAGTGATACCAGTCACTCCCTGTACAGGGTGACCAAAATGTCATGATATCTATCCTATTATTTAAAAACAAAAATATCATAGTTTAAGACTTATTAGACATTGTAATGGTATCAGAACTTTTTGGTCACCCTGTAGTATTGAAGAAGTGAATTAAAGCTGCCCTGAATATGTCTTGAAGCATTGACTCTAATGCCTCCATGGTAGCAGTGAAAGTATTCATGTACAAGGTCCTACTCTGGCCATGGCCCGTGTAAGTCAAGTCTCTACTACAAGCAGCACATTGTTGTGATGCTCTCACTGGCAGACTGCAATCAAAACACCAGAGGAAGCTCTTTTCTCATGTTCTTATATCAGATAGATGTCTCGGGTTGCAGTGATGCGCATTTTACAATCCACTAGGTATTTCAGGTTCCATAATTGTTTGCTTCATAATGTACTGATACCTGACATCCTGAAAGTTGCTTTTAGATCCAGGATCGAACAAAGTTGCCTGGATTTCACTCACTACTGCATGCTCAGCAATGTACATTCATTACATCACTCCTCTAACTAACGTTCCCCCCTGTGCTTGTTATATCCATTACAAACATATGTTGTTACCATTTGTCCTAGTGGGCAATGATGTTGTTTTAAATTGCCTTTTATTATCAGTATCCTTCAGAGGCTAATAAATTCTGATCTGCTGCTCTTCGTCAAAACTATGTTACTGTGCAGCACTCAGTATTGTACATTTTAGCAGGTATTCTTTGGGAACTGCTGGAATACAGCAAACCATATAGACTCTCCATGATTTTTACTGGATCAGATTATCTTCAGTGTGCAAATTTAAAAGCATTACTTCAAGCACAGCACCAAAATAGACTTCACACCACAGCAACTTAGAAGAAAGATTTGAGATGAAAATAACAAGCAAAATCAATAAATAGGATTTCAAAAATCAGTGTAGATGTGTTGAACTTATTCTCAAGTAACTCTCCCTCAACGCTCCACTGGCTCCCCATTACCGAACGGATTGACTTCAACCTCTTCACTCCCGGTGCACCTCCCTACCTCTCCAACCTCCTCACTCCCCAGTCCACCACCCGGCACCTCCGCTTGACTGGCACCAGCCTCCTGCTTGTCCCTCGCACCCTCCGACCCATCAATGAAGGTCGTGCTTTCAGCCACTACCCCCCGAAAATCTGGAAGACTCTCACTCAATCCCTCACCTTGCCACCTCCTCCGCTTTTTTAAGTCACTTGTGAAAACCTTCCTTTTCGACCGTGTTTACAGTCACCTTCCACCCCCGGCTCAGAGTCAGGCTCTGCCACTGTTAAGCGCTCTGAGACGCTACCCTGCATGGAGGGCCATTGTTGTTATACCACTATGGCTATTTTGGGCTCAACTTTATGCTTATAGATCCAAAATTCTGTTTAGTATTTCCCAGTAAGACTGCTCCAGTCGGGGAGCGGCAGCAGGACAGCGCGGGGAGGAGCCTGGGCCTACTGACCCAGGTACTTAAACTCGACGCCGGAGCGAGTGCAGCCAGTCGGGGAGCGGCAGCAGGACAGCGCGGGGAGGAGCCTGGGCCTACTGACCCAGGTACTTAAACTCGACGCCGGAGCGAGTGCAGCCAGTCGGGGAGCGGCAGCAGGAGAGCGCGGGGAGGAGCCTGGGCCTACTGACCCAGGTACTTAAACTCGACGCCGGAGCGAGTGCAGCCAGTCGGGGAGCGGCGGCAGGACAGCGCGGGGAGGAGCCTGGGCCTACTGACCCAGGTACTTAAACTCGACGCCGGAGCGAGTGCAGCCAGTCGGGGAGCGGCGGCAGGACAGCGCGGGGAGGAGCCTGGGCCTACTGACCCAGGTACTTAAACTCGACGCCGGAGCGAGTGCAGCCAGTCGGGGAGCGGCGGCAGGACAGCGCGGGGAGGAGCCTGGGCCTACTGACCCAGGTACTTAAACTCGACGCCGGAGCGAGTGCAGCCAGTCGGGGAGCGGCGGCAGGACAGCGCGGGGAGGAGCCTGGGCCTACTGACCCAGGTACTTAAACTCGACGCCGGAGCGAGTGCAGCCAGTCGGGGAGCGGCGGCAGGACAGCGCGGGGAGGAGCCTGGGCCTACTGACCCAGGTACTTAAACTCGACGCCGGAGCGAGTGCAGCTAGGGGCAGTGGAGGGAGGGGAGGGGACGGAGCGGGGAACTGCGACGTCATAGATTAGTTTTCAGGTGAGTGCGCGCGCACAAAAAAAAAAAAAAAAAAAACCCTCTGCGCCCCCCCCCCCCCCCCCAGGGCTCACATCAGAGCCCACTATGGTCCTGTTGGGTTCGATGCCCCAATCTGCGGGATAATGCCATCCACCTGACCGCTCGCTCCCGGTCCCCGCGTGCGCACTATGGCTGCCGCTTTGACCCGAGCCCCCTCACCCCCTCCCTCCCTCCCCCCTCCTCTCTCCCCCCAAACCCTCCCCCCTCTGCATCTCTCCCGCTCTCTCCTCCTCTCTCTCCGTCCCTCTCGTCTTCTATCCCCACTTGACCCTCCCACAACCTCCCTCTGTTCCAGTCTGGGAATCCTCCGCCGGGCTCACCGTGGCACTCGGCGTTGGCTGTCCAGCAGCAGCCACACCGACTGCCCCATTCCCCACCACTCTCGCCAGCCACCCCGGACACAGACCCGGGGAGTCAACCTCTCCTCCCTCATCCCCATCTCCCCCACCCCTGCCTCACAACCTGGACCCCCCTCCCCTCCCACACACCCTTCTGTCAACCGCTCCCTCCACATCGGACTGCAAAATGTCCGCTCCCTCTGCAACAAGGCCCTGGTCATCAACGATCTCATCCTTGATGAGAACGTTGATATCATGGCCTTGACAGAAACGTGGCTCACCCCAGGCGACACCTTCCCCCTCACGGAGGCCACGCCACCCGGCTACACCTCCCACCACATCCCCCGCCCCAACCGCCGTGGCGGTGGTGTTGCCCTTATCTCAAGGACACCACTTGCCCTATCCCCCTACTCCACTGGCTCTTTCCCCTCCTTCGAGCACCTCACCCTCTCCCACCCCTCATTCCTCTCCCTTAAAATCCTCCTCCTCTACCGGCCCCCTAAAACCTCTCCCACCTTCATCTCTGACATTTCAACACTCCTCACATCTCTTTGCCTCTGCTCCGATCGCCTCATCATCCTGGGCGACTTTAACCTACACTTCACCCCCTCCTGCTCCATCTCCACAGACTTCTCTTCCCTGCTCTCCTCACTCAACCTTTCCCTACACATAAACTCCCCCACTCACAGTCACGGCCACCCACTCGATTTGGTGATCACCCGGGGCCTCAGTGTCTCGGATGTCACTATTACCGACAAGGCCATCTCCGACCACTACTTCATCTCCTTCACCACCTCCACCCCCCTCCCCACCTCCACCAGACCCACCACCATCTTCTACCGCCCTTGGAAGAAGTTACCCCCACAATCCCTAACCGATGCCTTGGAGTCCTCTGAACTCCTCTCCCTCTGGCCTTCAACCCTCACCGACCCCTCTTCTCCTCTCTCCCTCCTCCACAATATCCTCTCCTCCACACTCGATACTCTTGCCCCCATCACTTCCCGCACTGTCTCCTACTCCCGCTCCTCCCCCTGGTACACCACCCACCTCCGCTCACTGAAATGCCAGGTGCGGGCTGCTGAGCGCACCTTTGTCAAATCCGGCTTAACGGTCCACCGACAAATCTGGCTGGACCTCCTCAAAATTTACCGCTCCACTCTAGCCTCGGCCAAGTCGTCCTTCTACTCCAGGATAATCCTGGAGGCGAAGAACAACCCCAGGCTACTGTTTTCCACCACATCCCGACTCCTCCGTCCCCCCCGCCACCCCGCGCAGGTCATCTCCTCCAACCTTCACTGCGAGGAGATGCTGGATTTCCTTGAATCCAAGATCAAGGGAATCCGCTCCGCGGTCACTTCCCCTCCAACTTCCACCCACCACCCACCCCTTCCCTCCCACACTCCGACTCCTACCCATCCTCCCCTACACACCTTCGTACCCGTTTCCCCACCCTCTGTCACTGAACTCATCCTATCCCTAAAACCAACCACCTGCTCCCTTGACCCCATCCCCACTCCACTCCTTATCTCCCAGCTCCATTTTCTTGCCCCACACATCACTGACATCATAAACCTGTCCCTCTCCTCTGGCTCTGTCCCCATTCCATTAAAAACTGCCATCATCACGCCCACCCTGAAAAAACCCTCCCTTGATGCGTCGCAGCTATCAAGCTACCGGCCCATCTCCAACCTCCCCTTTCTCTCCAAGGTCTTGGAAAGAGTTGTCGCCTCCCAACTGCGCTCTTTCCTCTCCACCCATTCTCTTTTTGAACCCCTTCAGTCAGGTTTCCGTGCTGCTCATAGCACAGAAACTGCCCTGGTCAAGGTCACCAATGATATCCTGACCATCTGTGACCAGGGCTCCCTCTGTCTCCTCGTCCTCCTCGACCTATCGGCAGCATTCGATACGGTCGACCACGCTATCCTACTCCACCGCTTGTCCTCCCACCTCAACCTTCAAGGCACTGTCCTTGAATGGTTTAGGTCGTACCTTTCTCACCGTCTTCACTTCGTCTCAACGAATGGCTTCTCCTCCACCCCCCGTACTGTCTCATGTGGTGTCCCTCAGGGCTCTGTCCTCGGTCCCCTCCTCTTCACCCTCTATATGCTCCCCCTTGGTGACATCATCCGCAAACATGGGGTTAACTTCCACATGTATGCGGATGACACCCAACTCTACCTTTCCTCCTCTACTCTCAACTCCACGACCACCGATGTCCTGACAGCCTGCCTGTCCGACATCGAGTCCTGGACGAGAGACAACTTTCTTCAGCTCAACGTGCGAAAAACCGAGGCCCTCCTGATTGGCTCACGTCAGCGCCTCCGCACCTCAGGCGCTGACACCATCAGCATCCAAGGCTGCACTCTCCACCTCTCAAAGCCAGTCAGGAACCTCGGCGTTTTGTTCGACCCTGAGCTGTCCTTTCTCCCTCACATCCGCACCACAACTGGCACCGCCTTCCATCACCTCCGGAATATCGCCAGATTACGGCACTACCTCACCCCTCACGCTGCTGAAACCCTGGTTCACGCCTTTGTCACCTCAAGGCTGGACTATGGGAACTCTCTCCTCGCCGGCCTTCCCGCCACCTCCCTCCACAAGCTGCAGGTCATTCAGAACTCTGCAGCTCGTGTACTGTCCCGCACCAGGCTTCGGGACCACATCACTCCCACCCTCGCTCGCCTCCACTGGCTCCCCATCCCCCAGAGGATTGATTTCAAGATCCTCATCCTCACCTACAAGGCCATTCACGGCCTTGCTCCCTCCTACCTCTCCAACCTACTATCCCCCTACCTACCTGCCCGTACCCTCCGTTCCTCTGGCTCCGGTCTGCTCCACGTCCCCCGCCCCAACCGCCCTACTATCGGTGGTCGGGCCTTCAGCCTCTCAGCCCCGAGGCTCTGGAACTCCATCCCCCAGTGCCTTCGCCTTGCTTCCTCCCTTTCCTCCTTCAAGGCCGGTCTCAAAACCTTTCTCTTTGACCGTGCCTTCAGCTCCCCTCTCGACTCTCTTCCTCCTCCTCGCTCCCTCCCTTCCCTCCCCTCACCCTGACCATTTCCCCCTCCTCTCTCCCTCCCTTCCCTCCCCTCACCCTGACCATTTCCCCCCTGCTCGGGTCATGACCCAACTGTGCAGCGCCTTGGGACGTCCTCCTGACGTGAAAGGCGCTCTATAAATGGAATCTTGTTGTTGTTGTTGTTGTTGTTTTGTCATAAAATTTAAGATACCACCAAAGTGTGGGAGATGCTTGATTTGGAAGGAATGTTTTTGCATCTCATAAAAAAAACAACTTCTAAATTAAGACTCCTCAGTTGCATGTGAACTTACGCTTTATGACAGAATGGTTTTACAGGCCAAGATGTTGTGGGATTTAAAGCCTGATGTTTGTCTTTCAACTGATCTGTAACTATTACATTTTATTCTTCTGCTTTTACTTATTGTCACTGTCACAGACTCTGCTTTTGCCTTTATTCCCCAAGCACCTCCTCTTCTCCATAGTCACCCGATCTCCCTGGCACTCTCTCTGGGTTGATATCTTCAGGGTGGTCTTGCTGGCAATGTCTGCCATGTCAGCTCTTGAGCATTTCCCCTGGGCGTCACATAGTTTTCTGTCTCCTCTCCATCATTCTGTCTGTTGATTCTGCTCTGATTGAGTTCTCAAGTCTATTATTGGCCACCCAAATGAATCCAGGGAGAAGCCACAAACCAAGCTCCTGCAGGGTCTCAGTACCTGCCCTATTTAGCTCTCATCTTTATTCTGTCTTGCACCAATAAAACTCCATTCACTCTTAAGCAATTTAGTTGTTGTTAAGCCCTGCATTAACCTGGTCTAACTTTTTTTTACAATATCCAATAATACTTTCTTAACTAAAGTATTTGCAATTGAAGGTGAGTTTCAGTGTTGGGGTTAGCAATGGCTTCAGTGGGTTTTAGTTGGGTCAGGTCATTTCTTTAGTAAAATCTACTTGTATATAGCAACAACTTGTATTTATATAGCACCCCACATGTAGGGTAGCTTCCCAGAACACTCGACAGTGGCGAAGCATGACTCTGAGCTGTGGGGAGGTGACCGTAGGCACGGTTAAAGATCTTCAGGTACAATCTGAAGATGGGGAAGGATAAATTCTTTTAAGTAAGGACCATTTGCATCTGCGTAATGCTGGAGGGTGTGAAGAATGACAATATATTGTTTTGTACAATACAATATATTGTATTGTTTCAATACACTATTCAATGCCTTGATTCTGCTTATCCTCATTCCCTAAAGACTCTTCAACAACCTCTCTCACACACATTGAATTGTGCAGAGTTACATAGAAATATATAGAATGTTACAGCACATATATAATTAGTTAAACTATGCCAGTGTTTATACTCCACATTAGTCTCCACACCTCCTAATCTCCTCTCCTATATTCCTCAATTTCCTTCTCTCTCACGTATTATTGATAATTTCTGCTTCAACAACAGCTTCTAGCAGTGAGTTCTCCATAAATATCATCTCTCTCAATATCCCTTTTATTTGATCAAATTTGTTCTTCCCTCTGTCTGTGTTGTTTGTCAAGAAAGGTCACCACCTGGTAGCAATAATAGTTGTGACATTGGAACATAGTCCATAATCTTCTCTGCGTCAGAAAATCTAACTATGAAGATACTGATTCATGTTCATCATTGATGAATCATTTTAAGCGATCTACAGGATGTATATATAAAAAATAAACTGCATTGAAGTTATTTTCTATTTGTTCACACCATTGTTTTCCTCACCCGTTTCCTCATTGACTAACTTGGAGCACTTACTATTTGCAAACCTGACAGTGGTGATGATCAAAGTGTAGAGCACAAATGTTATATCCTTCCTCATCCCTTAGACAAGAAATAGCTGATTCCAACAATGACCAATTTTCAATAGCAGTGAAAGGGCAGACTCTGCTATATTGCCAGTAATTGCAGGCTTGTTCACTGCACAGCAAGTCTGGCTCATCAGCAGGACCTGGAAGGGCAGACCAGTCACTGGGGGCAGGGAGTCATCCCACTCAGCTCCTGTTAACCCTGCAAGCCAAAGCCATAACCGGTAGGGTGGTCCTAGCTGGACCAGCAGCGGGAAAGCTTGCCAGACAGCAATATCAATGGCAAACTATGCAGTTTTGGCCGATTAGATTCCAGCAGTACCCCACCCCACACTCTGAGGTCCCCAAGCCTTGGTTCCTGCCAACCTGCACCTAATGCTCTCCAGAATGAACATGATGCATCCCTCCAGGGAGAGTTTGTGTTCCATTCCAACAATCTATCTCTGGAATTTCCATGCACAGGTGGGATGCATGGAATTCTCAGCTTGGTTTGGATACTCTTAAGCATGGTGATGGGTTTCAGCTTGTAGCAGATACCTGGCTGACCAAAAAAAAAACAGCATTAAAAGATTGGTTCAGATAAAGAAGCCCCTTTGACCTACTTTACCTGATCCTTCCATATCTACCATCTTCCTACAACAGAATCAAGCTGTTTTGTAAGTGACGTTTGATTGGATAAAGTTAAAGGATCAATTAAAAATAATCTATGGCCATTTATTTCTTTGAGTGAAGCAAGTCATTCAATCAGATAACTCAAAAAGTAACCCTTTAGAAGGTCCATAGTCACTTACAATGTGGTTTGATATATAAATTTAGTTAGAATGGTTTTAGTTCAACAGTGGGACACTGCTACCAACACCCTGCTTGAGATGTTCCAATACCACAAACATGTGGTAGTGGTATTGTAGTGTTCACTTTGAGAACTAGCATTGACAGTGTCCAATGTTAGTTCAGGTTTGGATTCAAACTTGTTTCCTCAGATTAGAGCTCAACATTGGGGAGAAATGTATTATATCCAGTCAGCCTAACGTCAGTAGTAGGGAAACTTCTAGAGACTATAATCCAGACAAAATAAATTTTCACTTAGAAAAATATGGGTTAATAAAGGGCAGCCAACACGGATTTGTTAAAGGCAGGAAGGATGATGGTAGTGCAGTTGATATAGTTTATATGGATTTTCAAAAAGTGTTTGATAAAGTGCCACAGAAGAGGTTGGGACAGTGGCAGCATGGATACAGAACTGGATGGAATACAGAAAGCAGAGAGTTGTGGTGAACGATTGTTTTTCTGACTGGGGGTGAAGTGTGCAGTGGTGTCCCCGAGGGGGCAGTATTGGGACCACTACTCTTTTTGATCTATATAAATGGGTATAGACTTGGGTATAGGGAATAGAATTTCCAAGTTTGCAGATGATACTAAGCTAGGAAAAGTAGTAAACGGTGAGAATGATAGTAGCAGACTGCA
Source organism: Callorhinchus milii (assembly GCF_018977255.1). Classification (NCBI taxonomy): domain Eukaryota; kingdom Metazoa; phylum Chordata; class Chondrichthyes; order Chimaeriformes; family Callorhinchidae; genus Callorhinchus; species Callorhinchus milii. The sequence goes on from NW_024704749.1 coordinate 23,925,849, forward strand.
AGAGGATATAGATAGCCTGAAACGATAGGCAGGCACATGGCAGATGAAGTTTGATGTGGAGAAACACGAAGTGATGGATTTTTAGAGGAAGAATGAGGACAGGCAATATAGCTGATGGTACAATCTTAAAGGGGGTGAAGGAACAGAGAGACCTGGGGGTTCATATAAATAAATCTTTGAAGGTGGCGGGACAGGTGGATAAAGCTGTTAAACAAAGCATACAGGATACTTGGCTTTACAAATAGGGGCATAGAATACAAAAGTCGGGAAGCTATGATAAATCTTTATAAAACACTGGTTATGCCTCAGCTAGAGTGCTGTGTTCAGTTATCAGGAGAGGGTAGAGAAGCCAGGATTATTTTCCTTGCAGCAGAGAAGGTTAAGAGGAGACTTAATAGAAGTTTACAAAATGATGAGCGGATTTGCTAGGGTGAAGAAGGAGAAACTATTGCCACTGGCAGGTGGGTTGATAACCCAAGGACACCGATTTAAAATAGTTGTAAAAGAAACAGAGGGGAGTTGAGGAGAATTTTTTTCACAGAGTGAGTTGTTTGGAGCTGGAATGCATTGCCTGAAAGGGTGGTGGAAGCCAATTCGATAATAACTTTTAAGAGAGAAGTAGGTAATTATTTGGGGAGGACAAGTTTGAAGGGGAGAGCAGGGGAGTGGGATTGATTTGGATAGGTCTTTTAAAAGAGCTGGCACAGACACGATAGGCTGAATGGTGGTCTTCTGTGCTGTATAATTCTATGACTCCACAGCAGATTCGAGTGATATGATGGTTGTTTCATAAGATACTTGTTTGAATTAAACCGATATCCAGTGAAGCAGTACTGAGATCCATTGAAAGTGCACCCTCCGCATCACCATTTGAGGTCACACTTTCAGCCACTACGCCCTGAAACTGTGGAAAACTCCCCCTCAATCCCTCCACCTTGCGCACTCTCTCTCCCCTTTTTCAAGACTCACCTGAAAACCTTCCTTTTCGACCGTGCTTACGTACACCTCCCTGCCACCCCACCTCTGGCTTGAAGTCAGGCCCTGCCACTGTTAAGCGCTCTGGAGACACTACCCTGCGTGGAGGGCACTATATAAGTGAAAGTTGTTGTTGTTGAAATATAGACCCCTGCAATTCAAAACGGGAAAGGGAGTGCTGAAATCTTTGGGCTCCACAATGAGTCATGGTTGAAGGGTGAACAGGTTGGAATGCAGTGCTCGAATCTGAAGTCAATGCATAATTATCAACTGAAATTTCACTATATGATGAATATCAGCTCAAATCTATCATGAGGTTTTGCATCTCATTGTGTGACTGGAGTCAAAAATGTTTAAAGTTTGTTTAAAATAGCCAGAATAAAAGGAGAGCAAATGATACATTTACATCATGTACTGTTACAGTAATTAGAATAAACATGACAAATGTAGATTGTTTTCACTAGAACACACAGAAAGTTAGAAAGGGGTCTTCTAAAGATCTTAAAGACTGAAAGGTTTGAGAGGTGAAATATTGGTAGATTATTCCCACTGGTTGCTGAATCTGTGAGAAGTGCTCTGAGTTTAGGATTGTCACTGTTTTTCTTTTAATCACTCAGAATTTAAGTGAGAGTTGCAGGAGGTAAAATGTAGCTAGTTCCATTCAATGATTTTCAATATCTGCTTTTGATACAATAAAGGACTGAAACTGGAACCAGATTTGACGATATGAGATATGATTGACATTATTGCTCATCCGCAAGTTTATTCAGATTTGCCTTCAATTTTTAAACAATAAAATACTTAAATTCTTATGTTATTGATAAATATATGGATAAAAGTGGCTGTTTGGATTTTTGTTTCATAGATGTAAAAATTCATGAAGGAAACAGAAATTGAGAATAAATGTGTGAGATTTGAGCCCGGATTCATTGTGTTCTCACATCAAATCTGTTATGAAATCTCACAAATTTACCCCCAGTAAATATTCCCTCCCTTGGACATTCTCTTCAATTACAGCTTGTTCAGCTTGTTCAATAAAATGACCAGGTTAAAAAATACCCACAAGGATTCTCTCTTCTCACCCAATTGGTTTAAAAGACTTTTGGTTGCTTTGTTTCTTTGCGATGAGAAATCTGAATGACAGAAATGTTGTTCACACCATCTGGCAGTTTTAGCAACCAAACTAATCCCAGCCAATAGGATTTGATGATAAGGTATTCGAGGATTTCAATAATAGTTATGCAGCTTGCACCACAGAACAACCCGAGCTGTCCTCCGATGTCACCTGTGAAATGGCAATAGAAAGAAACATCTATCATCACTGACTTTAAACTCATCTACAACAACAACAAAATTACATTTGTATCGCGCCTTTCACATCGGGAGGACATCCCAAGGCGCTGAACAGACAGAGTTGCGGACCTGAGCTGAGGGTCGGGGTGGGGGATGGCAGGGGGGGAAGCAGGCAGATTGAAAGCAAGGACAAAGAGGAGGGTCTTAAGTTGGGTCTTGAAAGTGTTGAGGGAGGGGGTGAGACAAAGAGACTGCGGGATGGAGTTCCAAAGAGTGGGGGCAGAATGGAGGAAGGTCCACTCAACGATAGTGGGGCGAGCAAGACAGGGAACGTCAGGCAGGCCAGAGCCTGCTGAGTGGAGGGAGCGAACAGGGTGGTAAGGGGTTAGGAAGTTGGAGAGGTAGGGGGAGCAAGACTGTGGAGGGCTTTGAAGGAGAGGACCAGGATCTTGAACTGTATTCTCTGTGTGATGGAAAGCCAGTGGAGTTGGGCAAGGATGGGGGTGTTAGGGTCGCGGAACCTAGTGCGCGGAGAGGACACGGGCTGCAGAGTTCTGGATGATCTGTAGCCTGTGGAGGGAGGAGTTGAGGAGGTCGACCATCAGTGAGTTTACATAGTCGAGCCTCAATGTAATGAAGGTGCATATGAGGGTTTCGGCGGCCTGCGGTGTGAGACAGTGTCGGAGCCGGGGGAAGGCAACAACAACAACAACAACAAGATTCCATTTATAGAGCGCCTTTCACGTCAGGAGGACGTCCCAAGGCGCTGCACAGTTGGGTCATGACCCGAGCATTGGGGGAAATGGTCAGGGTGAGGGGAGGGAAGGGAGGGAGCGAGGAGGGGGGAAATGGTCAGGGTGAGGGGAGGGAAGGGAGGGAGAGAGGAGGGGGAAATGGTCAGGGTGAGGGGAGGGAAGGGAGGGAGCGAGGAGGAGGAAGAGAGTCGAGAGGGGAGCTGAAGGCACGGTCAAAGAGAAAGGTTTTGAGACCGGCCTTGAAGGAGGAAAGGGAGGAAGCAAGGCGAAGGCACTGGGGGATGGAGTTCCAGAGCCTCGGGGCTGAGAGGCTGAAGGCCCGACCACCGATAGTAGGGCGGTTGGGGCGGGGGACGTGGAGCAGACCGGAGCCAGAGGAACGGAGGGTACGGGCAGGTAGGTAGGGGGATAGTAGGTTGGAGAGGTAGGAGGGAGCAAGGCCGTGAATGGCCTTGTAGGTGAGGATGAGGATCTTGAAATCAATCCTCTGGGGGATGGGGAGCCAGTGGAGGCGAGCGAGGGTAGGAGTGATGTGGTCCCGAAGCCTGGTGCGGGACAGTACACGAGCTGCAGAGTTCTGAATGACCTGCAGCTTGTGGAGGGAGGTGGCGGGAAGGCCGGCGAGGAGAGAGTTCCCATAGTCCAGCCTTGAGGTGACAAAGGCGTGAACCAGGGTTTCAGCAGCGTGAGGGGTGAGGTAGTGCCGTAATCTGGCGATATTCCGGAGGTGATGGAAGGCGGTGCCAGTTGTGGTGCGGATGTGAGGGAGAAAGGACAGCTCAGGGTCGAACAAAACGCCGAGGTTCCTGACTGGCTTTGAGAGGTGGAGAGTGCAGCCTTGGATGCTGATGGTGTCAGCGCCTGAGGTGCGGAGGCGCTGACGTGAGCCAATCAGGAGGGCCTCGGTTTTTCGCACGTTGAGCTGAAGAAAGTTGTCTCTCGTCCAGGACTCGATGTCGGACAGGCAGGCTGTCAGGACATCGGTGGTCGTGGAGTTGAGAGTAGAGGAGGAAAGGTAGAGTTGGGTGTCATCCGCATACATGTGGAAGTTAACCCCATGTTTGCGGATGATGTCACCGAGGGGGAGCATATAGAGGGTGAAGAGGAGGGGACCGAGGACAGAGCCCTGAGGGACACCACATGAGACAGTACGGGGGGTGGAGGAGAAGCCATTCGTTGAGACGAAGTGAAGACGGTGGGAAAGGTAAGAGCTAAACCATTCAAGGACAGTGCCTTGAAGGTTGAGGTGGGAGGACAAGCGGTGGAGTAGGATAGCGTGGTCGACCGTATCGAATGCTGCCGATAGGTCGAGGAGGACGAGGAGACAGAGGGAGCCCTGGTCACAGATAGTCAGGATATCATTGGTGACCTTGACCAGGGCAGTTTCTGTGCTATGAGCAGCACGGAAACCTGACTGAAGGGGTTCAAAAAGAGAATGGGTGGAGAGGAAAGAGCGCAGTTGGGAGGCGACAACTCTTTCCAAGACCTTGGAGAGAAAGGGGAGGTTGGAGATGGGCCGGTAGCTTGATAGCTGCGACGCATCAAGGGAGGGTTTTTTCAGGGTGGGCGTGATGATGGCAGTTTTTAATGGAATGGGGACAGAGCCAGAGGAGAGGGACAGGTTTATGATGTCAGTGATGTGTGGGGCAAGAAAATGGAGCTGGGAGATAAGGAGTGGAGTGGGGATGGGGTCAAGGGAGCAGGTGGTTGGTTTTAGGGATAGGATGAGTTCAGTGACAGAGGGTGGGGAAACGGGTACGAAGGTGTGTAGGGGAGGATGGGTAGGAGTCGGAGTGTGGGAGGGAAGGGGTGGGTGGTGGGTGGAAGTTGGAGGGGAAGTGACCGCGGAGCGGATTCCCTTGATCTTGGATTCAAGGAAATCCAGCATCTCCTCGCAGTGAAGGTTGGAGGAGATGACCTGCGCGGGGTGGCGGGGGGGACGGAGGAGTCGGGATGTGGTGGAAAACAGTAGCCTGGGGTTGTTCTTCGCCTCCAGGATTATCCTGGAGTAGAAGGACGACTTGGCCGAGGCTAGAGTGGAGCGGTAAATTTTGAGGAGGTCCAGCCAGATTTGTCGGTGGACCGTTAAGCCGGATTTGACAAAGGTGCGCTCAGCAGCCCGCACCTGGCATTTCAGTGAGCGGAGGTGGGTGGTGTACCAGGGGGAGGAGCGGGAGTAGGAGACAGTGCGGGAAGTGATGGGGGCAAGAGTATCGAGTGTGGAGGAGAGGATATTGTGGAGGAGGGAGAGAGGAGAAGAGGGGTCGGTGAGGGTTGAAGGCCAGAGGGAGAGGAGTTCAGAGGACTCCAAGGCATCGGTTAGGGATTGTGGGGGTAACTTCTTCCAAGGGCGGTAGAAGATGGTGGTGGGTCTGGTGGAGGTGGGGAGGGGGGTGGAGGTGGTGAAGGAGATGAAGTAGTGGTCGGAGATGGCCTTGTCGGTAATAGTGACATCCGAGACACTGAGGCCCCGGGTGATCACCAAATCGAGTGGGTGGCCGTGACTGTGAGTGGGGGAGTTTATGTGTAGGGAAAGGTTGAGTGAGGAGAGCAGGGAAGAGAAGTCTGTGGAGATGGAGCAGGAGGGGGTGAAGTGTAGGTTAAAGTCGCCCAGGATGATGAGGCGATCAGAGGAGAGGCAAAGAGATGTGAGGAGTGTTGAAATGTCAGAGATGAAGGTGGGAGAGGTTTTAGGGGGCCGGTAGAGGAGGAGGATTTTAAGGGAGAGGAATGAGGGGTGGGAGAGGGTGAGGTGCTCGAAGGAGGGGAAAGAGCCAGAGGAGTAGGGGGATAGGGCAAGTGGTGTCCTTGAGATAAGGGCAACACCACCGCCACGGCGGTTGGGGCGGGGGATGTGGTGGGAGGTGTAGCCCGGTGGCATGGCCTCCGTGAGGGGGAAGGTGTCGCCTGGGGTGAGCCACGTTTCTGTCAAGGCCATGATATCAACGTTCTCATCAAGGATGAGATCGTTGATGACCAGGGCCTTGTTGCAGAGGGAGCGGACATTTTGCAGTCCGATGTGGAGGGAGCGGTTGACAGAAGGGTGTGTGGGAGGGGAGGGGGTCCAGGTTGTGAGGCAGGGGTGGGGGAGATGGGGATGAGGGAGGAGAGGTTGACTCCCCGGGTCTGTGTCCGGGGTGGGTGGCGAGAGTGGTGGGGAATGGGGCAGTCGGTGTGGTGCTGCTGGACAGCCAACGCCGAGTGCCACGGTGAGCCCGGCGGAGGATTCCCAGACTGGAACAGAGGGAGGTTGTGGGAGGGTCAAGTGGGGATAGAAGACGAGAGGGACGGAGAGAGAGGAGGAGAGAGCGGGAGAGATGCAGAGGGGGAGGGTTTGGGGGGAGAGAGGAGGGGGGCGGGAGGGAGGGGGTGAGGGGGCTCGGGTCAAAGCGGCAGCCATAGTGCGCACGCGGGGACCGGGAGCGAGCGGTCAGGTGGATGGCATTATCCCGCAGATTGGGGCATCGAACCCAACAGGACCATAGTGGGCTCTGATGTGAGCCCTGGGGGGGGGGGGGGGGGGCGCAGAGGTTTTTTTTTTTTTTTTTTTTTTTGTTTTTTGTGCGCGCGCACTCACCTGAAAACTAATCTATGACGTCGCAGTTCCCCCGCTCCGCCCCCACACCTCCCTCCCCTCCCTAGCTGCACTCGCTCCGGCGTCGAGTTTAAGTACCTGGGTCAGTAGGCCCAGGCTCCTCCCCGCCCGCTGCGCTCCGACTGCTGCACTCGCTCCGGCGCGAGTTTAAGTACCTGGCAGTAGCCAGGCTCCTCCCGCGCTGTCCGCTGCGCTCCCGACTGAGCAGAGCGGATCATGGCGCAAATATGGGATAGAAAGGATAGTTGAGAGTCGAACAAGACTACAAAGTTCGGGACTGGCTTACTAAGCTGGAGCAACCATGGATGGTGATGCTGTCAGCGCCTGAGGTGTGGAGGCGCTGACGGGAGCCAATCAGGAGAGCCTCGGTCTTGTTAACATTCAATTGAAGAAAGTTAGCTCTCATCCAGGACTTGATGTCTGACAGACATTCTGTCAGGACAGAAGTAGTCCTGGAGTCAAGGGTGGAAGCAAAGAGGTAGAGTTGGGTGTCATCCGCATACATGTGGAAGTTAACCCCATGTCTGCAGATGATATCACCAAGAGGGAGCATACAGATGTTGTGGAGGAGCAAAAAAATCCCAGTTCATCCAGTCTCTGCTCATAGATGAAACCACTCATCCATCGTATCATCCTAGTAAAACTCCTCTGCTCCCCCTCTATCGCCTTGACATCTAACTAACAATTTATATAGGCTTAGCATTTTCTCTTTGCTTTTCTATCCTGCACTTCTATATATAAAATTTAAGGTTCCATTAGCTTCCATTAGCTGCTGGAATTCTATTAGGTGGGGTCTCTCGTCAACACTGCTGTAGGATCTTTAACATTGCAATGAATAGGCAAATGGGATCTCTGTTTGGATGGCCAAGTTTGTAATATGCAAAATAGGAGTATTTGTTTAATGTCAGAATGCATATACAGCATCCAAACACCCACATATCCAAGTACTTACATGTACTGTAAGGCAACAGATCATCAGGTTACTGGGTCTGACACAAGTGAAATTTGCCAATTAAACTTTGAATTGAGATCATGCTTCAGCATACAGCAGTGCATTTGTTACCTTTGTATGCCCAAAGTTATGCAAACCATTCCTTTTTACAAGTACTAAACTTTCTAACCGTAAACGATTTAAATAAAGTGATAAATGACTAATTTAAAATGTTCTATGCCCATATCTACATAACATAACATGTAGGAGCAGGAGTAAGCCATTCGGCCCTTCGAGCCTGCCCCGCCATTCAATCATGGCTGATCTTCTAATCTAACTCCAGCTAATAACCTGACCCTACCTTATCCCCATATCCCTTAATCCCTTTTGCAATAAGAAACCTATCCATCTCAGCCTTGAATATGTTCAAAGACAGAGTATCAACAGCCCTTTGGGGTAGTGAGTTCCATACATTCACCACCCTTTGAGTGAAGAAGTTCTTCCTCAACTCAGTGCAAAAGGGCTGGCCTCTGATTTTAAGGTTGTGACCCCTGGTTTTAGTTTCTCCAACCAGGGGAAACAATCTCCCACTATCTACTGTATTATGCCCTTTGATGATCTTATAGGTTTCTATAAGATCCCTCTAATTCTTCTATATTCTAGAGAATAGAGGCCCAAATTTGTCAGCCTATCCTCGTAACACAACCCCTTCATCCCTGGTACTAACATAGTAAATCTACGCTGCACCCCCTCCAAGGCAAGTGCATCCTTCCTTAAATGAGACCACCAAAACTGGACACAGTATTCCAGGTGTGGTCTCATCAGGGCCCTATACAGTTGCAGCAAGACTTCCCTACTCTTATACTCTAATCCTTTCATACTGAATGCTAACATATTGTTCGCCTTCCTAATTGCTGCTGCACCTGCAGACTAACTTTCTGCGATTGGTGTACAAGGACACCCAAGTCCCTCTGGACGCTAACATATTCTGATATGGGTCCACATCCTCCGCTTCATCCGCTCCTTCCGCTCAGCGGGCTCTGGCCTGCTTCACATCCCCTGCCTTGCCCGCTTCACTATTGGTGGACAGGTCTTCTGCCACTCTGCACCCAACCTCTGGAACTCCATCTCTTAATCCCTCCATCTCGTCCCCTCTCTCGCCACTTTCAAGACCCATCTCAAGACCCTCCTCTTCAACCGTGCTTCCGATCTCCCTGCTTTCACTCCTGCCCTCCACCCTCCCCCACCCCGACCCCCAGCTCGGGTCCGTAACTCTGTCTGTCCCACGCCTTTGGACGTCCTCCTGACATGAAAGGCGCTAAATAAATGTAATTTTGTTGTTGTTGCTGTTGATTGTATAATATCCCAGTAAAAATGGAATCACTGCATCAAAGAGTTTGCTTCCACACTGGACACTGAAACAAAACGACTACTTAAGTGGCAGCCCAACTCACCAATAAGTTCGGATATTGGCAGTTTCTTCTGCTGCTGAGTTAATTCGGAGTTGAGATCTTCGTAAGCGATATCAATGCAAACAAAGTTTTCCCTTGAGAATAAATAAGACAAAACGTTAGTTAAATTTTGAAACTGGTTCAAATTTAAAAATTTGCATTGCCAAATCAAACTAGTTCTGTTTTGCGCATGTTTGATGGTGAATCTACCGTCCGAAGTCAACAAAGTCTGAAAAACGTGGTGCGAGCACACTGCCTAGTGAATTCAGGACATCTGAGCTAGTAAGCAATTGTAGATCTCAGTCATAAAAATAATAATAATCTTTGTATTTGATATAATGCATTTATAAGGCCTTTCACATCAGGATGATGACTTAAAGCGCTTCACAGACAATGTTCCCTGTAGGTGAATGCGGCAGTCAATTTGAACACAGCAATGTCGCATGAACAGCCATGAAGTAAATGACCAATTTAATTTGGGGAATTATTGACTAGGACTCTGGGACAAGCTCCCTTCTCTTTTTAAATAGTGCTATGGGATCTTTCAAGTCCATGTGAATAGGCAGGCAGGACCTCAGTTTAATGTCTCATCTAAATGGTGGTACCTTCAATAATAAAACACACTCCTGTGCTGCATTGGAGTGTCCCACAAACTGCTGTGTGCAATTGGCTGCTGCGTTTGACCCACAAAATATACAGTCAATTCAGTTTACAATATATTCTGTGAAGCGCTTTAGACGTCTCAAAGACGTGATAAGGTGCTATATCAAATGCAAGAATTATTATTATTTACATGATGGCTGTTTGTGAGACATTGCTGTGTGCAAAATGAATGCTGAGTTCACATAAAAAATAGTCACTGCACCTTAAAGTAAAGTCCTGTGAAGTGCTTTGATATATTTCAAATACGTGATAAAGCTCTATAGAAAATGCAAGGATTTTTATTATTATTTCCAGCTATAAATCTCAGTCATTTTCTTTCTTTTTGCTCTCCATTTGTTTGTTCAATTGAAATGTTAATAACACTGAGAAGACTGGTCTAACATTTTGAATGCAGTGTGCAGGAGAGATGGAGACTTACACAGGTTGAGAGGAAGTTTGATTTCTCCATATGATCTGGACTAATGATTATTTATCACACCAATGTAAGCAATGTTTGGCTATTTGTAAATCCGATAAGGGAGGATAATTACGTACTGACATAAAAAAACAAGCAACATATTTTGGTTCCTATATTTTGCATGGTTAAGTCTGAGAGGTTATTTGCACTTTTCATCAGTGGATTAACAGCTCATGTTGATCATTTTGTATTTTTTTGTACTCAAGATAACCAGGATGTTTGATTAATAATGGTTACAAGCTTTGAGAAATCATGTGTAAATAATGGATACAGTAAACAGAAAGTTCCTTGGTTACTGAATATCTAACACTTCAAGACTTATTATCTTTCTGTCAAGTACTGACAAGTACATGCTATATTGAAAGCTAAATGTCCGAATTGAGTTTGGCTGCTGACTAACTGCCTCTCTGCATACAGCACATTTAATAATAATAAATAATAGTAATATACAACCTGAAGAGATGTCTGAGGAGTACTGAGCAGTAGCCATTTTTTAACCATTCTGTTACGACAGCGGGCTTGTTTTATGTGCCCGAACCATTGTGTTATTATAGGGTCTGACTCTATAAAATGAAATAGTAATAATCTGCAGAAATAATGGTGAGATATCCCACCTTCTGCATAAGATGAAAGCAAGAAAGAATGTTCACAGGGGCTTGTCAAATTGTTGCGTCTCAGAGCATTTTGCAAGCAATTTCTGTATAGTGTAGTGACCTTGGGACGTCCTTCCGACGTGAAAGGCACTATATAAATGTAATCTTCTTGTTGTTGTTATGCGGAATTAGAAATAAGACAACCTGATCTGACTCAGAACATACATATAACAGCACCCAATGAAGGTGACCTCTGTGACTTTTGAACTGAGGAATGCTATCTAGTCATTTTATTTAACAGCTACAAATACAAACATTTGAAGCTTTCCCTCTGATAACCTGCAGATAGTACTCACCTGATATACTCCTTGGTTTTCTGAAATTTTGTGGAAAAAAAATGCAACCCTTTGTTACTTGGAAAAGTGGAATAAGAGACACGAGTGGCATATTTTGTCTCTTGACACGGAGCGGGGCAGTTGGATCTGTATGGACCTGCTTTGCAGAGTCCCTCTTTCTCTATGAAATCTAGAAGATAAAGAGGAAAAGCACAATTTTAGTTTTGCTCCCAACCAATAGTTGAATATATTTGTTAAAAATAACAATTAGATTTGCAAATTATAATTCTCAGTACCTGGTCTGGGAAACAAATGAAGCAAATTGTACTTGTGAGAACTCTTCTCCAAGGGAGGAGCTTAGTTCAGTACAAAGTTCTCACTAGCTAGTTGGTGTGATGTATGTGAGGTTCTCTGCATGAGATGCACTTTATGTCCTGAGACAATTTACAGGATTTACACTGCAATTTTCTCATTCAAGTTTTTCTTCAACCCCCTGCCCCTGGCAAGTCAAGTTACTCCAATGGATCAATGATTAAATGTACTATGCAGACCTAATACTCCCAAAGATCATTATAGTAATGATAATAATAATCCTTGCATTTGTTATAGCGCTTTTCACGACTTCCAGACGTCACAAAGCGCTTCACAGAATATAATATAAAGTGAATTGACTGTAAATTTTGTGGGCAAAACATGGCAGCTAATTGCGCACAGCAGTGTCCCCCAAATAGTCGTGGATCGAGTGACCAAATTATTATTGTTTGTTTTTACTTGAGGGATTATTATTATCATTGTTCAGTGAATGAGCCGATCACAGCTTGGGTGGCAGGAAACAAGGGTTACATTTGGTCTCCACTGCACTGAATGAGGGAGGGTGGAAATCAGTCTGATCTTGATCTTGTTCTTGACCATGGGCAAGTGACCTCCACGTGAAATTCACATGATCTAAGCTGGGGACATTTTGCAGCTCTGCTGAGGCAGTTTCCATGATTCGTTAGCCTTCTGACATTCATTGAGATCTAAAGTTTGCAAACAAGGTCTGAAGGATAGGGAGCCAATGGGGTCGGGCGAGAGTGGGGGAGATGGGGTCATGGAGTTTGGTGATGGAGAGGACATGGACTGCAGAGTTCTGGATTATCTGCAGTCTGTGGAAGGAGGAGTTGGGAAGGCCGACAAGCAGAGCATTTGCATAGTCGAGCCTGGAGGTGAAGAAGACATGAATAAACGTTTCAGCGGCCTGAGGGGTGAGGTAGTGGCGGAGTCAGGGATGTTACGGAGGTGAGGGAAGGCAGAGCGTGTCATGTCTTGGATGCGGGAAGAAAAGACAGTTGAGGGGTTGAACAAGACACCTAGGTTCCTGACTGGCTTGGTGAGTTGTAGTGTGCAACCATGGAGGTTGATGCTGCCAGAGCCTGAGGTGTAGAGGTGCTGGCGCGAGCCAATAAGGAGGGCCTCAGTCTTGTTTACATTCAACTGTAGGAAGTTTGCCCTCATCCAGGACTTGATGTCTGTCAGGACAGCAGTGGTCCTGGAGTTGAGGGTGGAGGCAGAAAGATAGAGTTGGGTGTCATCCTCATACATATGGAAGTTGACCCCATGTCTGCGGATGATGTCACCAATGGGGAGCATGTGAATATTAAAGAGGAGAGGGCCAACGACAGAGCCCTGGGGGATGCTAGACGCAACAGTGCGGGAGCTGGAGGAGAAACCGTTAGAGGCAACAAAGTGGAGATGGTGAGAAAGATAGGAATCGAACCAGGCAAGGGCAGGTCCGTGAAGATTAAGTAAGGAGGAGAGGCGGTGTATGAGGATGGAGTGCTAGACAGTGTTAAAGGCAGCAGAGAGGTTGAGGAGGACAAGGAGGCAGAGGGAGCCCTGATCACAGATGTTCAGAATGTCATTTGTGACTTTGATCAGGGCTGTTTCCATGAAATGCTACATTTAAGGATGTTACTTACACAGCAAGGGATACGCACAGTTGTAGTACTTTCCTGGCTCACATTCAGGTCCATGTCCTTGAAAGACAAATAATCTATTTCAATAAATTAAAGCTTCCACGCCTGGTAAGCACTCATGCCATTTGCCGTAATAATATATCAAATATTTGCCTTGCCAAGTTGAGATAGACTGGGATTTAGGGCTACGTTACATTGCAACCTGTGCACCCATTAAACTGCGTTAGCATCTGTGTTGCCAAAGCAATTTAGTGCTAAGCAAAGTATGGATTTATGTTGATCCTCCTCCCATTCAATAATGACAACACAAGCATTTCATTGTGGCCAGCACAAAGGGCATTAGGATAGATTAATACAGACAAGTTTTACATCACTCTTGTATTGATATAACTAATGCGTTGATTATACCAATATCTGTTTCAGCCCCAGAGTTGCCAATAATGCAGTATCATAGAATCACTGACTTTCATCACAGAACTAGTCTATTCAGCGTGCCATGTTTCAGCGATTATCTTAAGTGAAGGATGCAATATCATTGCAAGTTGTTGTTGTAGGCTATTTCAACCTATATTGCCTTTGCCGTCTTTCTGTCAGAGCTATCCAGTTAATTCCAATGCCCTGTCTTTTCCATATAGTCATTTAAAATATATCCTTTTGAACTACTTGTCTAATTCCCTTTTTAAAGCCATGGATTCCACTTTGCCCACCCCTCGACTGAACCGCCATGGTGGCGGGGTGGCTTTCAACTCCTGTTCCTTGATCAGCCTATCCCGTTACTCCTCTGGAAATTTCCCCTCCTTTGAGCACCTTACCCTCTATCACCCCTCCAACCTTACCCTCAAAATTCTCCTGATCTATCAACCCCCCAAGCCCTCCCCCACCTTCATCCCTGACATCTCCACCCTTCTATCTTCCCTCTCCCTTTGTTCCGAACACCTCCTCATCCTTGGCGATTTCAACCTTCACTTCAACCCCACCTGTTCTACTCCGCTGACTTTTCCTCCCTTATCCTCTCCCTCAATCTCTCTCTCAACATCCACTCCACCACCCACATCCACGGTCAGCCCCTCAACTTGGTGATCACTCGGGGCTTCACCATCTCGGACCTCACCATCATTGACAAAGCGATCTCGGACCATCAATTCATCTCCCTTAACTCCTCAATCACTCTTCCCAACGCCACCCAACCCACCTCCACCTCCTCCTGCCCCTGGAAAAAAATCTCCCCCCCTCCCTCTCGGCTGCCTTGGAGTCATCTAAACTCTTTCCCCTCTGGGCATCCTCCTGCAATGACCTATCCTTTGTGGAGTCCTGTAGCTCAGTGGATATAGCACTCGCTTTGCAAGCAAGAGACCTGAGTTCAATTCCAGGCAGGGCGAAACCTTGGGCAAGTTTCCTTACTCCACACGCCTAATAATAATCCCTCCAAAACAAACAACAATAATAAATTGGTCATTTTCAATCTACGACTGATTGTGGGACATTGCTGTACGCAATTGGCTGCCGCGTTCACCCACACATATACAGTCAATTAACTTTACAGTGTATTCTGTCAAGCGCTTTGGGAGGTCCTCCCGATATGAAAAGCGCTATATCAAATGCAAAGATTATTATTATTATTATTATTACTATTATTATCCTCCTTGGTCACTCTTCTCCACAGCTCCCTATTCTCCACTCTTGATTCCCTCGCTACCCTCTCTTCCTGAACTGACTCCTCCGTCCACTCTCTCAGGCCTCACCCATCTTCACCTCAAATGCCAACTGCGAGGCGATGCTGGCTTCCTCAAATTCAAAGTCAAGGGAATCCACTCAGCTGACTCTGCCACTGCAACTGCAATCCCCTCCCCAACTCCTCCTCTAACCCCAGCCCCTACCCACCCCTCGCTCCACATCTTTGAACTCATCTCCTCCTCTCTCAGCACCATCATAACCCATATGATACACACCACCTGCTCCCTCGACCCCATCCCTACCCCACTCCTTACCTCCCAGCTCCACCTCCTTATCCCTCCACTCACTGACATTGTTAACCTCTGCCTGTCCTCTGGTACTGTTCCCACCCCTTTAAAAACCGCTGTCATCACTTTTATCCATAAAAAAACTCTCCCTAGACCCTTCTCTACTCCCTAACTACTGCCCCATCTCCAACCTCCTCTTCCTCTCCAAGGTCCTGGAACAAGTTGTTGCTTCTCAGCTTCGCTCCTTCCTCTCCCGCCATTCTCGAAACCCTCCAATCGGGCTTCTGTACCGCCCACAACACAGAAAACACCCTGTCCATCTGGGACCAGGGCTTCCTCTGCCTCCTCGTCCTCCTTGACCCTCTGCTGGCTTCGCCACCATCGACCACTCTGTCGTCATCCTCACCGGGGTGTGTTGCATTATTGAAAGCAGGGAGATCGGAAGCACGGTCGAAGAGGAGGGTCTTGAGATGGGTCTTAAAGGTGGTAAGGGAGGGAGTGAGGTGGAGAGACTGCGGGATGTCCTTGGCCCCTCCTACCTCTCTGACCTGCTGATTCTCTACCAACCTGCCCGCTCCCTCCATTCATCGGGCTCCGGCCTCCTCTGTGTCTCCCGCTCGACCTATCCTACCATCAGTGGCCGGGCTTTCAGCCTCTCTGCCCCCACACTCTGGAATTTCATCCCACAGTCCCTTCGTCTTGCTTTCCCCTTGCCTCTTTCAAGGCCGGTCTCAAGACCCTCCTTTTCGATTGTGCCTTCGGTCACCCTCCCACCTCTCTGCCTTCCATCACTCCTACTCCATCCCTCCCCCTTGCTCGATTCCTGACTCCTGACTATCCAGGGCCTTGGGATGTCCTCCTGATGTGAAAGGCGCTCTATAAATGTAATTTTGTTGTTGTTGTATGTAAATTTGAACTCCCTCTCTTCTAAAGTCATTTGAAAGCAATGCTCTGCTATATTTATTGAAATACTTAGGCTTTTTTTTCATCTTAACTCCTGCTTTGGAAGTTGTGAAAGTTATTACAATTATCCACCATCTTCCCTGACTGTAAGAAAATCCGTTGATGTTGTTGATGCCTCTACTCTCCACCAACAGAGTGTCAGATTAACCCAGGTTTAAAGTACTAACTTGACATGTTAACAAATGCAGGGACCTTGACATTTTTATAGGAGCAACATTTGTATTATTCCTAAATAAATTAAATTTAGTGTAGAATTTAGGGTCTGGGGATGCCTGTCCTCTGGTACTGTTCCTACCCCTTTAAAAAACGCTGTCATCATTCCTATCCGTAAGAGGAAATATAGCAAATATTCAAAGCTTCCTTATTGTCACCGTAATAAACTGTTAGACACATACAACTTTGAAGTATTGTTTTCACTGATGACCATAAACCCGTTAGTTGCTTTTAACAGAAAATTATAAATGTACTAACCAGGCAACAGGAAAGGAAAGCAGCCACAGTGTTGTTTGATATACTTTGATTTACACTCCTGCAAACATCTGTATGTTGTATAGGTGTCGTGATATTCCAGGCTTATGTGAGGGTTACATTCTCCCCATGGGTATTCCTGGTTTATTGTCTATAGTAAAGAAACACAGATCCCAGCTGAAAACAGGCATTTAGGACAGTCGGAGATTTGAACTATAGATTGCCATGGCGCACACAGGAACAATAGGTGGAGTATCAAAGCACAACCAGTGCCTGTGGAACCGCACTCCTTTAGGCCCATATCCTCACCAGTACCAATCTCCATAGCCCCATCACCCCAGTCCTTGCCAGACTCCACTGGCTGCCTGTCATAGAATGGATTGATCTCAAGATCTTCATAATCATTTGTATCTCACTTCATGCTCTGGCACCACTCAACGTCTCTGACTTCCTTACACCCCACTCCACTACCTGTTGCCTCCTCTCAGCTGGTTCCGGGCTCTTGCATGTCCCTTGTCCCTTCCACTCTACCATTGTCGGTCGTACCTTAGGTCACTACACCACAAAACTATAGAACTCTCTTCCTTAATCCCTCCGCCTTGCCACCTCATTCCCCGTCTTCAGATCTTACCTGAAGAACTTCCTCTTCAACCATGCCTACGATCATCTCTTTCTCCTCGGCTCGGTATCAAGTTCCATCACTGTTGAGCACTCCAGGATGCTAGCCCGGCTGAAGGGTATTTTATAAATACAAGTTTCTATTGTTGTTGTAAAGCCCACTCTGTAAATTACAGCTCTATCCACTACACTATCTGGGTTCCTTAGTTAATTTTACTTATCTTGTCAGAAAAAATTACAAAGGACTCCAAGTCTTATTCTGTTGATAGCCGTATGTTGTTGGTTTAATTTTTTTTGCTTACCTTCAGTTGCCGTATTACAGCATAGGCATGCATACCAACTCCCACAGACAGGCCCATGGTCTCAACCTGTGGTAGTTCATTGGGAGAATGGATCACAAAGTTCATCCCAGCATCGGTATAACCAAGGGCAGGATTGTCTGTCATCTCTGACTGTAAATTCAACAAAAAAGAAAATTTAGCTGAAAGGTTATAATTGGATCCAAAGTAGACATTTCCTTGCAAAAGTAGCTTGCAGCATAGAAATTTGCACTGGGGAAAATGGAGGAGGGGGGCAGGGGTCATAAAAATGGAGTAAAGTTTTAAGCATTTCATAATGAACACAAGGAACACATTATTAAATACCACAAACTTAACCCAATGTTTTATTTGATAACAGTTGTGGAACATTTTTAGAGCTGTATTGTTGATCAGGACACTGGGAAAATCTCCCTCCTCTTTTCAAATAGTGTTTTGGGTCTCGTTTTAAATTCTCATCCGAAAGACGGCAAGTAGGAGATAGAGTAACATTTCAAGTTAAATCTGACCCTTCTTAACTGATATAGAGACAAAGACATAAGGAAGAAATAGAAATGAAGTAATCTGCAGTTCTGGTGAAAGTCTTAGACCTTTCTTTCAGGATACTGATCAACTTACTCCAATTTTAAGCGTTTTCCAGTTTTAGTCAAGTCTTCTTTATTAATCACTCAAAATATAAAACAAACGTTGTAATTGGAGAAATCTAAAATGACTTTATTCATTCAATTATTTTCAAAACTGGAGAAATTTCTTTTTCACTTTTAGATGAAACACAAACCTGCTTGATATCAAATAGCACTCTTAGTCCCCTTCCTGATGTTTTCACTCGTCGTTTGCTTTTCAGATTCTGATGATTGAACGTATAGCAATTGCCATACTCAGTAAACACGTGCTCAAAATCCTGAAAAGGGCATTGCAGGAAAGAGTCAAATTAGACTTACTTATCTTGTAGATTTTGAGAGTCCCAAAATGTTATGATAAATATGCAGATACTCAGACTGTTCAAAACTCACTGCACTTTAGGTAGGTAATTCTGTAGTAAGTGTATTAATTGTGGATGATATGGATAGGGGATCCAGACTTCGATCAATCCACAAAATGTTATTTATGTATATAAAACTTTTAAAATCAATAGTAATTTAAATTCATCTGCACTTAGTTATTTCCACAGTAAATTCCCATTCCTTACTCTTTGCCATTAAGACATATTCTCTTTAGAATACTTTGTCAGGAGGTTTACCTCTTAAACAAGATAGATAAGTTTCATTTGATTTACATTTGGATAGCAGGGCTCTCCAGAGAAATCACATTGTAATAGAGTGCTGTTATCAAGCTGGTAACCGTGCTCTTTGGTGAAATTCTGATGCTGAAACTTTCATTGCCTTGAAGAAAGTTATTGACACTTTCGGGAATGTTGTTTCCATCACCAGCATCAATGCTCAGAACTGCAGACACAATTTTCCATAATAAATATATTATGCTCACGTTGGCCACTGCTTTTTCTTGGTATCTGTAGAGAACAAAACACAATCACCATCTTACCATTTGAAAACTTAATAAGGACATTTGTATAAGTGACTCCATGATCCAAAATCCATCGCCACTAAATGTGGAGCCAATCTTTTACTTGTCATTTCTATCTGTTGTAAATTGTTAGATTTCTCCTCTCTTTCATACACACAGAAACATACTCCGTTTATATATTGTAACAAATAGCATGCGGTGAATCACATTTATGCACTTGGGCTAAAATAAAAATAGCAGTTGTGTTCAATTAGTTATTTTCCACATTTGTACAGTTTGTACAGTTTTGTTTCAAGCAGTACACATGTAGTATTAATTCAAGTCAAGGCATAGTAATTGAGGGCTTCCTTAACTGTTCTGGGGTCCAATTTTGTGAGGGGTTATTTCTTCGCAGATTTCATAATAAGAATTGTGTAATTCTTTTGCATGTAATGAATCTAATGAACTTTCCATAGTACATTTGATGCTACAGAAATGTATATGGGGAAATGTTGTAGTAAAAAATCTGTTACGAAATATCAAAATTTAGTCCCCAAAAACCTGGAATGAGATTTGTAAAACTCATAGTGTGAATCAACTATGAAACTCAGCCATAACAAAATCAGAAATACAAGAAATCTAACAACTTAAATGACATTGGTGGAACTGACAGGTGGAAGCTGGATAAATCATGCAGCAAGCACATGTAGAGAAAATGTAGAATAAAGTATCAAAACATATCAATGGTGCATCATATTTCAAATGTTTCAGTAGAGATGCCAAAAATGTAGGTATACTAAAGCTAATATACTGACCAATTATGTACTAAATTGCAGGCTAAAACAGATGGGTTATATGATCAGCTTTGTATGAGAATGCATGACTTCCAGACAAATGCCAAATGGTTAAAGGATTTGAACGAATTACAGAATGAATTGTTCCTAACACAAAATCAAGAGATCCAACAGCAGTGCATCTGTGGTCTTTTCGAAAGGGCATTTATTGCTCATGCACACAGAGACTGCTAATGTTTATGGTCCCTTACATCTTTTTTGCCATTCTTTGGATGAAATGTTAAACCAATGTCCCATTTTCCTGTTCAGGTGGATGATGTTCAAGATCCCATCTCACTATTCAAAAAGAGAAGGGAGTTTCAACAAGTCCCGCCAAGAAAATATATCCTTAAAGGTATGGATTGTTTTAGTTTGAAGTGATCGACTTCAAGATCCTCACCCTTGTCTTCAAATCCCTCTATTCCTCTGCAATCCCCTACCTCTCCGACCTCCTCGCTCCTCAAAACAGTGCCCATTGCCTTTGTTCCTCCGGGTCTGGCCTCCTCCTTGTCCCCCGAGTCCTCCGCTCCACCCTCGGCGGCCGTACCTTCAGCCACTATGCTCCGAGGCTCTGGAACTCCCTTCCTCACTCCCTTTGCCTCACCCCCTCTCTTCCTATTTTCAGGACTCTGCTGAAGAACTTTCTTTTCGACTGCGCCTTTTGTCACCTTCCTCCCCCTCCCCCTGACTCGGCCCCAGGATCCGTTACTGTGAAGCACTCTGAGATGCCATCCGACATGGAGGGCGCTATATAAATACAAGTTGTTGTTGTTGTTTAGACTCAGTCAGAATCAACTTGACATAGGAGGCTGCCAGGCAAATAAACAGGGCATTAGATACCTGTTTATAGACAAATAAGCTTTGAAGATTGAATTATCTTCAGTCTCGAGAAGAGATGCCTCAGAGGGGGATCTTATATAGATATGTGAGATTTTAAACGTGATTAAAAAAGTAAAGCCAGAGCAATACTTTCAGATACAATACAATTTAAAATATAATTTATACTTGTACACCAAATTTCACTTCGCAGAGACGTCTCAAAATGCTTCATAGTGAAATCAGAGTGTAAACTGAAGAAGAGAGTGGAATGCACAAATGCTGAGAACAAGAGAGCACAGGTTTAGAGTTGCAAAAGATCATTTTAAGACAGAAACTAGGAAGTATTTCTTTTCACAGAGGTTAATTAACAACTGACTACGAAGCGTGGTTGAGGCAAATGCTGGACTCATTTAAGAAAAAAGCTTGATGTTTTAATGTGAGGATTATAGGGTGGATATTCTGGCAGAATGAGATCAAATGAGTCAAAGAACATTCTTCATCCAAACCTCTCTTATGATCTTGATGGAGGCTTTTCATTCCATTAACGATAGGGTCTTTGATCTGATGTTTATTTACCTGGGACTGTCTTCACTTTAATTAGTGAGACGAAACATGCATGAAAACTAAATAGTGAAAATGTATATAGCATTTGCTCCACTGGTGAGTTTAAACAAAAGTGTTAAGAAAGCCAATTGATGGATAAAATGTAGCTTGTCATTAATTAAGTTTGATAAAAAATCTATGCAATGATCTCGGAAAAAATAATTCATCTTGTAGTCACAAAGCAAAGATAATCCTCGTTTTTTTTTAGAAACTTTAATTCTATGTTTGACTTTCATGGCATTTTAAGAAAAAAATATATCTTAGTTAAAATTAATTAATTGTTAAAATCACACCACTTATGGAATTTCTTTGATTTTACAGCAGTTAGAATTAAATCTTAAACATGAGACCTGGAATACCTGTTTAAATTGCAGAATGTAACGGCAGGAAATTCAATATCTTCAACATACTTGATGGTGAGAGACGTGGATGTTGGCCAAGTGAAATAATTAATAAAGAGTTGGGTAATCTGGGAAGAAACTCCAATTACAGAAAGTGAGACAATCACTATCCAGAGGACTCTGCGGATTCTGGGTTTGCTCTGCAGTGCATTGTGCAAACCATGGAGAGAGGTTGAGGTTGCAAAATCATAGTCAATGTGTCTTATGTTCTCCATAGATGTAACTGCTTTTCCACAAAAGACCAAACTTTTTTTAATGCTCCTGAAAAGATACAACCGAAAGAAAATAACACTATCAGTGAATTTATGGTTTTAAATAACGGCAGCTTTGACATGTGAAGAGCGTTTCAAGTTTACTACAATAATACAGTTCATTACATAGTAATACTTAGAATATACAACACAGAAAAGGCCATTTGGCCCAACTGGTCTATGCCGGCATTTATGCTCCACATGGGCTTCCTCCGGCCCTTCATCAACTAAACCTATCAGCAAAACCTTCTATTCCTTTCTCCCTCATATACTTATCTA
The DNA here is from genome assembly GCF_018977255.1 of Callorhinchus milii. Classification (NCBI taxonomy): domain Eukaryota; kingdom Metazoa; phylum Chordata; class Chondrichthyes; order Chimaeriformes; family Callorhinchidae; genus Callorhinchus; species Callorhinchus milii. The sequence continues at coordinate 23,947,868 of NW_024704749.1, forward strand.
GCTTCCCCTTAAATGCACCTATGCTGTTCGCCTCAACTACTCGTTGTGGTAGCAAGTTCCACATTCCCACCACTCTCTGGATAAAGTTTCTTCTGACTTCCCTATTTGATTTATTGGTGAGTATTTTATATTTATGGCCCTTAAACCTTTTCATCATTTTAAAGACCTCTATTGGGTCATCCCTCACCCTTCTCTTTTCAAGAGAAAAGAATCGAAGCTTGTTCAGCCTTTCGTGATAGTTTGCAGTTCCGGTATCATCCTTCTAAATCTGCTTTGCACCTTCTCCAGTGCCTCTATATCCTTTCTATAATGTGGGGACCAGAACTGTACACAGTACTCCAAGTGTGGTCTAACCAAGGTTCGATATAGGTTTAGCATAACTTCCCTGCTTTTCATTTCTATCCCTCTATAAATGAACCCCAATGCTTGGTTTGCTTTTTTTAATCGCCTTATTAACCTGCATCGCTATTTTTAGCGATTTGTGTATTTGTATCCCTAGATCCCTTTGCTCCTCTACCCCATTTAGATTCTTATTTTCCAGGCAGTTTGTGACCTCTTTATTCCTCTTACAAAATGTACCACCTCACACTTATCTATATTGAAATTAATTTGCAAATTAAATGCCCATTCAGCAAGTTTATTAACGTCTTGCTGTAATTTGCTGCAGTCCTCCTCAGTATTATTTACAGCTCCCAATTTGGTGTCATCTGCAAATTTTGAAATTGTACTTTCGATCCCTGAGTCCAAATCATTAATGTGAATTGTGAACAACAGTGGTCCCAATACTGATCCTTGTGGAACACCACTTCCCACCCTCTGCCAGTTTGAGTAGCTACCCTTTACCCCTACTCTCTGTTTTCTGTCTTGTAGCCAGCTTGCTATCCATTCTACTACTTTTCCCCTGACTCCACATGCTCTGACCTTATCCATTCATATCTTGCTATTTTATACAAATCTTAAATCATATGAGATAATAAATATTGAGCAAATTATATACCAAGATTGGGGTAAACATTGATAACTAATTTAAAATCAAATACTAATATGTTTGGCAATTTAGAACCAATTGTTATTGTTTCACAGAGCCTGTAACACATATATGTTACAGTAAAGTTGTGAAACCAGGGATTTTGGACGTCCCTGATATTTTCAATAAGGGATTGTTAACACAATTGAGGCTTCCATGACACTAGGAGTTACATTTTAGCTTTGCACAGACTTTGTGTGGTGGACAAGACTTTACGAAGTGTAACTACGGTCAGAAGAAATTTCAGACTAACCATTGTAAATGTTTGAATGCAAAGATAAAATTAACATTTGACTCATCAGTGAATAAAATGTCACATGAAGTATATGATGAATAAAATATTAATTTTCATAATGTGTTATTTATTTGCTGTTAATGCTAACAACTGTCAAGGCAAGGTTATCAACATGATGAAATGATCACTTTTTCACAAAATCCCTGATTTCTAATTTGAGTGATTTCATGGTTTCATAATTTTAATGAAAACTTCAGGAATTTTGCAAAATCCCTGGTTTCACAATTTTGCTGTAACATATACAAATAAAGATTTTTTAATCATCTTTTCTATTAACAATGTATAATATGAGTCAAAGATTTGTTTTTGTCAAATCAGTCTAAATGCATTGGAATAATTGTCTTATAGAATGAGACACATTAATTTTTCATGGTGCTGCTGTATTTACTACTAATAAGTAATAATCACTGTATCTGCTATAGTGCCTTTACAATCTTGAGGATGTCTCAAAGTGGTTCACTGGATCCACTGTAAAATCAAGTAATACTCTATGTAGGCAATATTAGATTAATATCTGACAAATATATATAACATATTCAATACATAATATAGTATTTGTGTTTCATACAATACATAATTATATATTTAATTAACATATATATTAATATATTATAATTAATATAAGAAGTTACTATTCACCTACACAATCCACAGTCATTACACTTTATAACAAATCCTATGGAGCACTTTTTGAGACATTATCTCCACGTGAAAGGCTCTACAACAACAATAAATGGCGCCCCTCATGTAAATAGTATCTTGGAGCTCTTAACAGCGGTGTAGTTTGACGCCAAGGTGGAAAGAGAGGGGAGGTGACTGAAGGCACAGTCAAAGAGGAAAGTTTGCAGGTGTGATTTGAAGACAGGTGAATAGTGGGCAAAATGGAAGGATTGAGGCATGGCATTATATTAACAAATGCAAAGATTATTTTGTTATAAGCAGAATCTACCTTCCTTAAACTAATATTTCTCTCCAGGCATCATCAAAACAATTAAATGAATGTTGAATGAATCACAGATACCGGGGCCAAAAATATGACATTTGTATCTGGATTTAGCAATATTTAATCTATCTAATAACAAGAAGTGTGTTGGGTGAATTTTACAGCTCTGACAAGATCTATCTCTGATCTCCCTGTAATTAGGTCAGTGTAATGCACCTCTGGCTCTGGGCAGATGAATCCTATGCAAATCAGTTGGGAATTTTGCCTTCTGACCCATTCTAATTGTAACATGCTCTGCCATTCAGTTATGTAAATGTACACAAGCTTGTGGAATTTCAATCATATGTTTGATGAGGTTATGTTTCAATTTATCAACAATATACCATTACTCTTGTGGAGCTGTCCTACTTCTGAAACAAGTTCATATCAAGACTGGAAAAATCTAAACCCAGGAAGAATATCTTATCCCATGCTTAAATGGCACATCATAACCCCTTCCCCCTCCCCCCACCAAAACCAATAGTCCTTCCACAGCTCATTGAAAAATATGAATAGCTTTAACTGGTTAATCTCAAAAGGGCTAGTAATTTGATAGTTTCTGTTAACTCTAGGCTTAGAGGATTGATTTTTATTGTTGTTAAACAAAACATAAACTCTAAATATATCTTTCGCGCAACTCAGATACTACATTTTTCTACTTAACAGTATTATAAAAGAGCAAAAGTAGAGTGAAATTTGTCATGTTTCATAATGGTTTCACCTCGATATTTCTCAATTTATTGTACAGTATTTGGGGAAAATATATGTTTTTAAATGATCCAGTGTTTCAAACGGATAGGGAGGAGATTTGAATAGTGTAAAACTCATTAGCTTAACAAATGTTAGTAACATGCATAGATTACAGAGAAATGTTTCACTTACCTCTTGCTTTAAGCTGTAGTACAAAATCATTGAAGGGTATAAAGCAATTCTCCTAACAGTGTTTTACTGAGTTGTTGTGCTGAGCAAAGGAGAAGAAACACTGATGTGACTGAATAACTGGAGGAAGAGAATGCTTGTTAGTACAGGTAGATTACAGTGGCCTGGGAGCTGTTTTATATCAGCACATATTTCAGATTCCTGGCAGCACTTGCTGCTGTTCAAACATATATGCACCTCATGAGTTCATTACAATATAGGGGATGAGATTTCACTATAATTACCCTCTTTTCACTGTAATTACTAAACAAGGGAAAGGTTTGCATACAAAATCATAGAGGGGTTATTTTGGATTGTTTCTATAAATGTGTCAAATACTTTTATCCAGTATTAGCATGTGTCTGTTTTGATGATACATCAGAGTTGTGCAATAAGATTTTTCAATTATACTAACATCCAAAGATACCCAGAGTATACCACAATTCCATATAAAACTCCTCACCTAAATTGGGGGACTGGAAGGGGGCTTAATCTTGTATTCAAGCGTTTCCCTTTAACAGCAGTTAGCTCAGTGATTGATAGCTAGTTCCACATAGAAGTGTAGGATCTCTTGACTGTTCTGCCCCATCGAGCCTTCAGTAGACTATGAGCTCAAAATCCTGATAAGTAGATAAATCCATAGCTTTATGACTCAGAGGTGAAATATTACCAACTGAGCCAAACTAACACACGGAATTAGAACCATGAACTGTACTGACATAGGCTTTATAGTCAATTTTGTTTCCGTGGTTTACTGTGGAGAAAAAAGTGTCTCTAAAGATTTAATTTGAACCTGAAGTTAATAACACAATATAAGATTTTTCAGATATTCTGGCCTTTCAAGGGCACCAGAACTGGTCTGGTATTTATCCTTACTGCCTGAAGTGCGTAGCAAGGCAATAAAGTATTAAATAAAATCTATATTTTAATATTAATGGTCACAAAGAAATGGCATTGCGTAAAATGAAGAGCCAAGCTAACTGAGCGGAAAGGATTAAGACGAGTGATATTTATGTCTGTTTGAACCTTAAGAAAAGTAATGAAAAGTAGCCATGGAGGCTAATGTTCCATATTCACAAAAAGGATACAATGTGTCAAATACAATCTCCAAAAGCTGCCAAAATGTGACAAAATCCAGAGAGCAAGATACTCCCTCCATCCTCTCACTTTGGCAACCTCAAATGTTGCTTCACTCTTTCAAAGTAGGAATCTGTCAGTATCCTAGTACTATTAAAGTTCATGCTTTGGAGGTGACAGAAATATATAACTTTATACATATACAGGCTCCAAGTTTAGCTTTGATGCCTGACATGCATATCTGCATGATGGAGCAGTTAATAATAATCCCAGTATATCAGGAATGTGATACAATCCCTTTCCCTTTTCCCTTCTATTGCTTATCGGTGATCATTGGGGAAGAAAAATATGACTGCTGTTTCATACTGTTATCGCTAAGTACATAGCGGAATAAATTGTACATGTAATAGTGTAGGAAATGAGCTACAAAGTTAAGGTGGATTATGCTACCAACCTGCTCGCTCCTCCACTCGCAGGTACTGGCTTGCTTCACATACCCTGCCCTACCCGCCCCAACATCAGTGGTCGAAACTTCAGCCTTTCTGCACCCATTCTCTGGATCTCCATTCCAGAGTCCCTTCACCTCGCCCTTTTGCTTCGCCTCCTTCAAGGTCTGTCTCATGACCTTCCTCTTTGACTGTGCCATTGCTTATCTTCCCACCCCATCCTCCTTGGCTCCACCCCTCCCGAATCCAATCACCAGTTTGAGTGCAAACCTTTGACTGTTCAGCACCTTGGGAGTGATGTGAAAAGCATTATATAAATGCAATTATTGTTGTTATTGGGTTGGATGCAAGTAAATTACAACAAAAGCCAATGCAGTTAGCATTAATGAAAGGACATAGAATCATAAAATCATTGAATTTTACGCTGGGTAGGGCAGGACATGTGAAGAAGGCCATTCGGCCCATCGTGCCTGTGTTGGCTCTTTGAAAGAGCTGCTAACTAGTCCGACTCCCCCGCTCTTATCCCACAGCTCTGCAAATTATTCCTTTTTAAGTACCTATCTAATTCTCTTTTGAAAACTATTATTGATTCTGCTTCCACCACCCTTTCAGGCAATGCATAACATACCATAAAAACTCTCTGGATAAAAAAAATTCTCCTCGTGTCCCCTCTGGTTCTTTTGCCAATTATCTTACATCTGTATCCTCTGGTTACTGATCCAACCACTAGAGGAAACAATTTCTGCCTATCTACTCTATCAAAACCGCTCAGAATTTTGAACACCTCTGTTAAATCTCCCCGAAACCTTCTCGGCTCTCAGGAGAATAATCCCAGTCTCTCCACATAATTATAGTTCCTCATCCCTAGTATCATTCTTGTAAATCTTCTTTGTATCCTCTCCAAGGCCCTGACATCCTTCTTAAGGTGTGGTGTAGGTAGGATACAATACTCCAGCTGAGGCCTAAACAGTGATTTGTAAAGGTTCAACATAACTTCCTTGCTCATATACCCTATGCCTCCATTTATAAAGCCAAGGATCCCATATACTTTTTTTAACTGCTATGTCAACTTGTCTTGCCACCTTCAAAGAATTTGTATATGTGAACCTCCAACTCTCTCTGTTCCTGCACTCCCTTTAGAATTGTACCTTTTATCTTATATTGCCTATCCTCACTCCTCCTCCCAACATGTATCACTTTGCATGTATGAGTCTGCATTAAATTCTATGGTTGTATATATACAAAAAGTGCAATGATTTGAAAGGGAGGGCAAAGGCACAGTCAATTTTTTTATTTAATAAAAATCAATTGGTGTGCTTTTGTTTACATGGACAAACTGGTTTCTTCACTTGAGCAAGCATTCAGCCAAAGGATGGGTTGAGGATCTCACCAAATGGATATCAGGGAAGTACATTGACTCTACAACAACAACAACAACAAGATTACATTTGTATAGCGCCTTTCACGTCAGGAGGACGTCCCAAGGCGCTAGACAGTGTACAGCATTTCAGACCTGAGCTGGGGTCAAGGGAGGAGAAGGGATGGGAGGGGAAGGGGGGTGGTCGATGACATGGTCGGAGAGGAGGGTCTTGCGACGGGACTTAAAGGAGGCTAAGGAGGGGGCGAGGCGGAGTGATTGGGGATGGAATTCCAGAGGTTGGGGGCAGAGTGGCTGAAGGGTCTCCCGCCAATGGTGGGGCGGGTGAGTTGGGGACATGGAGCAGGCCGGAGCCGGCTGAGCGGAGGGAGCGGGTGGGTTGGTAGGGGGTTAGAAGGTCACAGAGGTAGGGTGGGGCGAGGCCATGGAGAGATTTTGAAGGTGAGGAGCAGGATCTTGAACAGGATCCTCTGAACATAAGAACATAAGAATTAGGAGCAGGAGTAGGCCATTCGGCCCCTCAAGCCTGCCCCGCCATTCCCTGAAGGATAGGGAGCCAATGGTGTCGGCCGAGAATGGGGGAGATTGGGTCATGGAGTTTGGTGCGGGAGAGGACACGGGCTGCAGAGTACTGGATTATCTGCTGCCTGTGGAGGGAGGAGTTGGGAAGGCCAACAAGCAGGGCATTTGCATAGTTGTGCCTGGAGGTGATGAAGGCATGAACAAGAGTTTCAGCGGCCTGAGGGGTGAGGTAGTGGCAGAGTCGGATGATGTTACGGAAGTGAGGGAAGGAAAACTGGGTCATGGCTTGGATGTGGGGAAGAAAAGACAGTTGAGGCTTGAACAAGACATCTAGGTTTCTGACTGGCTTGGTGAGTTGTAGTGTGCAACCATGGAGGTTGATGCTGCCAGAGCCTGAAGTGCTGAGGCGCTGGCGCGAGCCAATCAGGAGGGCCTCAGTCTTGTTCACATTCAACTGTAGGAAGTTTGCCCTCATCCAGGACTTGATGTCTGACAGACAGGGTCTGACACGGAGCGGGGCAGTTGGATCTGTATGGACCTGCTTTGCAGAGTCCCTCTTTCTCTATGAAATCTAGAAGATAAAGAGGAAAAGCACAATTTTAGTTTTGCTCCCAACCAATAGTTGAATATATTTGTTAAAAATAACAATTAGATTTGCAAATTATAATTCTCAGTACCTGGTCTGGGAAACAAATGAAGCAAAATGTACTTGTGAGAACTCTTCTCCAAGGGAGGAGCTTAGTTCAGTACAAAGTTCTCACTAGCTAGTTGGTGTGATGTATGTGAGGTTCTCTGCATGAGATGCACTTTATGTCCTGAGACAATTTACAGGATTTACACTGCAATTTTCTCATTCAAGTTTTTCTTCAACCCCCTGCCCCTGGCAAGTCAAGTTACTCCAATGGATCAATGATTAAATGTACTATGCAGACCTAATACTCCCAAAGATCACTATAGTAATGATAATAATAATCCTTGCATTTGTTATAGCGCTTTTCACGACTTCCAGACGTCACAAAGCGCTTCACCGAATATAATATAAAGTGAATTGACTGTAAATTTTGTGGGCAAAACATGGCAGCTAATTGCGCACAGCAGTGTCCCCCAAATAGTCGTGGATCGAGTGACCAAATTATTATTGTTTGTTTTTACTTGAGGGATTATTATTATCATTGTTCAGTGAATGAGCCGATCACAGCTTGGGTGGCAGGAAGCAAGGGTTACATTTGGTCTCCACTGCACTGAATGAGGGAGGGTGGAAATCAGTCTGATCTTGATCTTGTTCTTGACCATGGGCAAGTGACCTCCACGTGAAATTCACATGATCTAAGCTGGGGACATTTTGCAGCTCTGCTGAGGCAGTTTCCATGATTCGTTAGCCTTCTGACATTCATTGAGATCTAAGGTTTGCAAACAAGGTCTGAAGGATAGGGAGCCAATGGAGTCGGGCGAGAGTGGGGGAGATGGGGTCATGGAGTTTGGTGATGTAGAGGACATGGACTGCAGAGTTCTGGATTATCTGCAGTCTGTGGAAGGAGGAGTTGGGAAGGCCGACAAGCAGAGCATTTGCATAGTCGAGCCTGGAGGTGAAGAAGACATGAATAAGCGTTTCAGTGGCCTGAGGGGTGAGGTAGTGGCGGAGTCAGGCGATGTTACGGAGGTGAGGGAAGGCAGAGCGTGTCATGTCTTGAATGCGGGAAGAAAAGACAGTTGAGGGTTGAACAAGACACCTAGGTTCCTGACTGGCTTGGTGAGTTGTAGTGTGCAACCATGGAGGTTGATGCTGCCAGAGCCTGAGGTGCAGAGGTGCTGGCGCGAGCCAATAAGGAGGGCCTCAGTCTTGTTTACATTCAACTGTAGGAAGTTTGCCCTCATGCAGGACTTGATGTCTGTCAGGACAGCAGTGGTCCTGGAGTTGAGGGTGGAGGCAGAAAGATAAAGTCGGGTGTCATCTGCATACATGTGGAAGTTGACCCCATGTCTGCGGACGATGTCACCAAGGGGGAGCATGTAGATAGTAAAGAGAAGAGGACCAAGGACAAAGCCCTGTGGGACGCCAATTGTGACAGTGCAGGGGCTGGAGGAGAAACCGTTAGAGGCAACAAAGTGGAGACGGTTAGAGAGATAGGAATCGAACCGGGCAAGCCCGCGAAGGTTAAGTAAAGCAGAGAGGCGGTGTATGAAGATGGAGTGGTCGACAGCGTCGAAGGGGGCAGAGAGGTCGAGGAGGACAAGGAGGCAGAGGGAGCCCTGATCACAGATGTTCAGAATGTCATTTGTGACTTTGACCAGGGCTGTTTCCATGCTGTGGGCAGCGCAGAAGCCGGATTGGAGGGGTTCAAAGACGGAATGGCAAGAAAAAAGGAGCGGAGCTGGAATACGATGACTCCTTCCAGGGCCTTGGAGAGGAATGGCAGGTTAGAGATGGGTGGTAGCTGAAGAGAAGGGATATGTCCAGGGAAGGTTTTTTTCAAGATGGAGATGATGACGGCTGTTTTTAGAGGGGTTGGAACTGAACCAGTTGACAAGGAGAGGTTGATGACTTCGGACAGGAGAGTGGCCAGAAGGTGGAGCTGGGAGATGAGGAGAAATGTGGGAATGGGATTGAGGGAACAGGTAGTAGGTTTGAGTTTGCGGACAGTTGTGGTGAGGGAGGAGGGAGAGATAGGGTCGAAGGAGTATAGGGGGGGATGGATGGGGAGTGAGTCATGAGGGAGAGGTGATGTGGGGGTGGCTGTGGACGGGTAAGGTGGCTGAACATAGCCCCTCGATAAAAAATGACTCTACTCATTCTTTCAGAGGAAAATAAGGGAAAAGGCATGAAGACAGACAGACAGCTGATGGTGGCCTCTTTGAGACCAAACCACTCACAAGGATCAACCACCAGGAATCTCAGGGTAGAAATGGGGGCATCTTAGCCTGATGCAGGTAATAATCAGTAATTCACCAATGCATGCAAAAGATGCGCATATGGGCTGTGCACTAAATTTCCATCATTCATCACTGCATTTTTACATTCTACTCTTAAAAAGAATGAGCCTTACCTCTCAGGTGACACCATTTTATATAACACCATTATATGTATTATAATGAAGGTTTTGATAAGGTGAACATTGATAGGAATAGACTGTTTCCACTTGTTAGTGGTTCCAAAACAAGGGGACAAGAATATAATAATAATCCTTATATTTGATATAGTGTTTTTCACATCAGGAGGACATCCCACAGTGCTTCAGAGGATATGCTGAAGAATCCAGTGACTATGTGTTTTGTGAGTTATTGCACCAGTCATGTCCCACAAACAGCATAAACTCGCCACTTGTGGAGCTAAAAGGGATTTTAGGAAGAATGTCTTCATGCAGTGAGTGTTCAGAACGTGGGACTCGCTGCCGCAAGCTGTGGTTGATGCAGAGAGCATTAACGTATTTAAGAAAGTTTATTCAAACATGAGGGAGAGGAAATAGAGAGGCATAAGGGAGAAGATGAGATGAGACAGGATGGAAGCTGATGTGGAGTATAAACACAAATGAGCAAATTAGTTGGGCTTTTTCTATGTAGTTTATTCTGTGTAATTCTATGTAATTCTATGTAAGTAAATTAATAAAGCTATCGTTGGATTATCAGAGACCTATGACTGGTAAGAATTCTAACCCTGTGATCACATAACAACATAATTCCCAATGTGATTTGCCAGTAAGTTCATGTTTTTGCAACATTTTAACATCAAATAGTCAATACTAGCCTTCAAAATAAAGCCAAGGACCAATCAACAATCAGCTTAAGTGGGAGGGATGCACAAAATCAAGGTCAACTTCACTCTTCCTAAAGAAAGATACTAAATTTTCAAGCAATTTGCAGCTAATATTCTAGTGGATTTTACAAATCTAACCCTTATTTTATAATCCTTACATTTGATATAGCTCCTTTCAGGATGAGAGGATGTCTCAAAGCACTTCACAGGATATGCTACAAAGTGGAGTGACTGTGCATGTCATGGGTGAATTAAACAGCCAATGTCCCACAATCAGTCAAGAAATGAATGAACAATTTTATTGGAAACATCTAAGGCCAGGACGCTGGGAAAACCTCAGTGCCAGTCCAGACTTTATAAATAAGAAGACAAAGACAGGCGTGAAAAGTCATTAAACACAATTCAACACAATAACCTCGCTGAGCATTTGGGGAAGAAGTTGATAAATCACCTCAGGAGGAATTCTCTGAAAATGTGAAAAGATCACAATTTTCAGTTATTTAGTCACAGATGTTTTCTTCGGATAAGGTAAGTTAGAAACCATAATTTCTGAACAAAAACTCAATTGCTCAATTAATAAAAAAAAACTTTGCTAAACTGAAATCATGGGTTGTGGTTTGGTGACATTTTCCCACTCTGCTTTTTCTGACATTTTCCTCACCGGCCTCCCCTCCACTACCATCCATAAAATCCAGATAATTCAAAACTCTGCCACCTGCATTCCCATCCGCACCAAACTCTGCTCCCCGATCACCTCAGTCCTTGCCAGACTGCACTGGCTGCCTATCCCAGAGAGAATCGATTTCAAGATCCGCACCCTTGTATTCAAGTCCCTGCACTCCTCTGCAGCCCCTACATCTCTGACCTCCTCTCTCCTCAAAACAGTACCCCTTCATTTCTCCGGGTCTGGCCTCCTCCTCGTCCCCCAAATCCCCCGCTTCACCCTCGGTGGCTGTGCCTTCAGCCACTATGCCCCGAGGCTCTGGAACTGCCTTCCTCACTCCCTTCGTCTCGTTCCCTCCCTTCCCATTTTCAGGCCTTTCCAAAAACCTTTCTTTTGACCGCGCCTTTGGTCACCTCCTTCCCCCTCCCCCTGGCTCGGTTCCGGGATCTGTTACTGTAAAGCGCTCTGAGACGCCGTCCGGCGTGGAGGGCGCTATATAAATCCAAGTTGTTGTTGTTGTTACTTGCCTTGTGGTCAGAAGAATTAAAGGAATTGGGAAATTCTCATTGCTTGGGCAGAAGCATAAAAATAGATGCTTTGTTTTGGTCTGGAATTAGACAGTGCCTGTTTGCTTTTGCATAATTTTTGTTAAAAAAAGGATTAGAGAACATTTATTTAATTTAAAAGTTGTCTGGGTTTCAGCTGGATTCCGTGAAACTTGAGAATATCTACCAATATCACTATCTATTTAGTGACCATTTTTGGACAGAATTATATGGTCTGTATGCTATACTGTGGCAGATCTAAAGATCTCTAATATAAGACAATACACAGACAATCTTACTTTGCAATATTTTCTGTGAAGCGCTTTGAGACATCTCAGTGACACGATAGGACGTTATATCAAATGTGAGGATTATTATTAGTATATGCTGATCAATAAAGATAGCCACATTTTTTTAATAAAAAATACTACTATTGGTGATAACCCCCTGCTACATTGAGCTAGTCCTGCATGTTATCTATTTAATTTGTCCTTATCCTCTACCATCTGAAATGGAATCATTTCAATGTTTTGCATTAATAATCATGTTTGTCCAGATGTCATTGATGCACAGATTGCTCCAATATTAATCAGATGAAGAATTGATACACTATAAAGTGTAGCATCTTTGCTGGTATTGCTGATGGGCTTTTGTTTAAGTGCAGGTGTCTGGCAATTGATTTGGGGTGTTCTTCTTCACTGTACAAACCATTGCAGAAATTGATGATAAGTGCTGGAAGGACACATCTAACCATAGGAAGCAGAGAAAGAGATAAACGAGCCAGAAGTACCCCTCATGAATGGCAGAAGAGGGTCTAATAATTCAGTAAACACAAGTTTTTAAATAACTGTTTACTTAAATAATAATTAATAGGTTGGACTAGGTGCTACTGAATTCCATCTGGTAAAATAGGTCAAGAACCATTTTTAATTATGTCAAGAGAACTCTCTCTACTTTGTCTTCACAACTCTTACCTCCATAAACTGCAGATTATTCAGAATTCTGCAGTTCTCTCTTGCACGAGGCTCCATGAACCTATCACCCCCATCCTCGCCCGGCTCCACTGGCTCCCCATCCCTCAGAAGATAGAGTTCAAAATCCTCGTTCTCATCTTCAAAGACCTCCACGGCCTTGATCCTTCCTCAGTGACCTGCAAATGCCCTATTGACCAGTCTGCTCCCTCCCCAGTCAATTCTTCAGCCTTTCTGCCCCAACCTTTGGAACTCCATCGTTTTAAAACCTTCCTCTTACACCAGCAGATAATGACCAGGGAAGTTGTACTAGTTAATCTAAATCTTTGATAACGATGTGCGGGACCAATCTATAGTATGCATCGGAACACTGGCTGTAAAATTGGCTAATATTGTACATTTTTGGTGGATAGTTCACTTCAGTTCACTGTGGGAGATATGACAGATACCAGCCCATTTCCCAATGCAGAGATCAGAAAAAAATGCTCTTTATACTAAGGCTGTCAGATTCTTCCCAACAGTTTCATAGGGTGATACACTGCTTTTAGCTGTCTTCTTCAGATGAAGTTGCTCACAAAACACACAGTCACTCAACTTTACCGTATATCCTGTGAAGCACCTTTGGACGTCCTCCCTATGTGAAAGCCACCATACAAATGTAATATGTTGTTGTATACAAAAAGGAAGGATTAATATTATTAATTATAATTCATTAACTATTATTAATCCAAAAAAATTCTTTCTACCTTTGTGGCCATTTTAGTTTTCTACACAAATATTACAGGTGCTATTCAGTTATCTGCATTCATAATCTTAGTGATAAAGTTTAAAACACCAGTCATATTTTTGTTCACCTGTATGAAAGGAGCTGTACAGCATACCTAGAATACCAGGGATTATCATTAGCCACTCTGTTAGTGTACCATTGCAGTCATGCAGACATGTTTACCAGCCTATTGACGAATGCAGGACTAAGTGCAGAGCCTGTACTCAAATAAAATTATATAATTCTATCACTCTCAAGGCTGAGGGCTATAGGTCAACAGGCTTGTAAATAGTCTAGTATGAAGGCTGTATGCCTTAGTTTACATTTTCAATGCCTTGATTTATTTCAGTTGATGTCATTTGTCAATTTCAAACAAATAAATACGCTGTGGAACTAAATAGCATTGTTTCTTTGGTTTGGGAAAAGTTTGATTGTGAAAACAGGAGAAGAGCAAAACTTATGTTTTTGTTGTACAGCACAAAGCTTGTTATAACAAAACATAATTGTCAAGGGAAGTCAGATACTGAATATTAATGAAGTACAATTCTTATGAATTAAACATGGATCTTTCAATATAATTGTAATTTTAGCTACCATATATGCAACTCCCAATATCAATAATAATAATAATATTCCTTACATTTGGTATAGGCCTTTCACGTGGGGATGCTGTCTCAGAGTGTTTCACAGGATATACTGTAAAATGTAGTGATTGTGTGTTTTGTAGGTGAATGCAGCAATCAATTTGTACCTAACAATGTCTCACAAACAGCCATGGAGCGACTGACCAATATCAATCTGACTGTAGCTGCTATGCATGAAGCTCCTAATATTAGAGTGTCTTCAGTTACTGTACATGAAGTCTTATACTCCTTATAGAATTTCTTGCAGTACAACATTACAGCAGATTGTAATAACCTGTTTGTTGAGTTGTGACTGACTATCTCAACACAAACATCACAAGCCTTGGTCGACCAAGGTTGCAAACTCCTCACAAAAAAAACTTTTGCAAATTTGTCATTCACATATTTTCATTTCAAATAACAAACTCCACCCCTGCCTTTGTGAGACTCCTCCATGTTTATATAGTTCAGTTGGTTTATTGGTTGCTTTTGCTGCTGAGTTAACTGCTTGTTAATTTTGTTTCGTGAGCACAAAATAAACCTCCTGTATTTTAAATCATTTTTTTTGGAAATGCTATTACAATTTGTTTGTGCTATATGTTTTACTCGTGTGTTTAAAACAACTCAAAATGATTTTCAGGTTAATATAACAATCAATTTACAAATGCACAGTCCAAAGGTACATAAGTTGGGGACGTCACATTTGTTACAAAACATGATATTTTGCAATTCAAGGGCATTTTAGTCAGGTTGAAGCATTGAACAAATATTTACATGCAAATGTTTGAACACGAGAATTTAGATTGTTTGTATCGTTGCAATTTCAGTATTGGGCATTGCAGTTTAAAATGTAAAGTGAGATTATTATCAAAAAAAATTAGAAGGAGTCAGGCAGTTTGCTGTTCTGTGGTCCATTGAATAGGTAACCACTCAGTTGTCTCTGAAACACAAAGATACAACTGCTGTGGAAAAAGCTACCACAGAAAAAGAAAACTTGATCTTTGGTTTCCCAAGGATTCAGGGAGTGAAAGATTGATAAGGTGTCAGAAGATCATCTGAAAGATAATCTCTAAATGAGACTTTCCAATTTAGGGATCTTATGAAACTTGAAACAGTTACATGTTGTTAAAATTCATCAGGAAACATATGGAGACACATTTGTGGGGATTGCAATTACGTTTGAAACAGTTGAAATAAAAATAAGAATAATCCTTGCCTTATCACATTTTTGAGACATTTCAAAGTGCTTCACAGTCTATACTGTGAAGTGAATTAGCTGTATATTGTGTGGGCGGATCGCGGCAGCCAATTGCACACGGCAGTGTCCCACAAACAGTTGTGGATTGAGTGACCAAGTTACTATTATTATTTTTTTTTAAAGGGATTATTACTCCTGCAAAAGCAATCCACCAATCGCCTAACAATCGAGTTCCTACTTACTGCTAGGTAAACACAGGCATATGGAATAAGGAAACTTGCCCAACGTTTTGCCCTGCCCGGGAATCAAACCCAGGTCCACTTGCTTGCAAGGCAAGTGTTAAGATTGCAAAAGACACTAAAAACATTGACAACAACAACAGAAGTTTATGGGTTCAAGCCCCACATTAGGAATTTGAACTCAGATAGTCTAGGCTGCCACTCCAATGCATTGCTGGCCGTGTGTGCTGCATTTTTAGAGGTGCCGTCCTTCAGATGAGACAATAAATCAACGTCTCACTTGCCTGTTCGGGTAGATGTTAAAGTTCCCAAGCGCAATTCAAAAAAAGAAGGGAGTTTCTCCTGTTGTCCTGACCAATAATTGCCCGAATAAAACTGATCATTCACTTTGCAATTCACTTTGTGATATTGGTATGTGCAAATGGGCTGTTGCGTTCACCTAAAATAGTGCTGTAAGTTTTATAGCATACCATGCAAAGTGCTTTAATGTGAAAGTTACTGTACCAAATGCAAGGATTATTAAGGGTTATTAAGGATGATTATTAAGAGCAATGTAGGTTTAATTTACTGGCCACAATGTTTATTCTTTTAAGAATTAGAATGGTTTAAAGGGTTGGAGCTGGACACTGTGCACTTTTTGTTCAAGTGGATGTTTTTTGTGATTTTCATACCTGACACAAAGTTGGGGAGCGGTGTGGAATCAGAAAAGACAGCTAAGCACATAGAAAGAAAGTTTTATGAAGTATGCACAGTCTGATAACTGGAAAATAAAGTTCAATACAGATAAACTAAAGTACTTCATCTAGGAAGTAGCTCAGTCCTGTAAATCAGTGGTTAGAGCACTCACCTTGCAAGCGAGACACCAGGGTTCAATTCCAGGCAGGGCGAAACCTTGGGCAAGTTTTCTTACTCCACACGCCAATTTTATCTGGAGGATTATTAGTCAGGACATGAGAAGTAACTCCATTCTCCTTTTGAATGGGATCTTTAATTTCCACCTCAACAGGCAGACAGGACCTTGGTTTTAAAGTCTCACCTCTAACAGTGCAGCAAACCGCATTGGTGTCAACCTAGACTGTGAATGTGTGCAGTATCAAAGTTGAAAATACATATGATTAAATGAATGTCCACAACAAGAAATATGAGATAGATAAATAATAAAGTTATGAAACTTGATTTGGATGATCCTCCAATTGACAATAGATTTACTGATCTTGACAGGTGAGCAGCTTCTTGAAAAGAACCAAATTGAACCATTTTACAAATTTTCCACAATTCTGTGCCATCGTATATCTTATATTTTAAGACAAAATGTTTATTTCAGGCTAAGAGTAGATTAATTGCAGTCCTGTGATTCTCCACAGGTTGGTAAATTTGAATCTAATGGGATAATAATTAATCCTGGACTTTGATAAAGTGCCTAGAACATAAAGGTGCCTGAAGTATTAGACATTTGAAAGTGCTTCACAGAGTTTTCTGTAAAGTGTAATGACTGTTTTTGTAGGTAAATGTGGCAGCTAATTTGCACACAGCTCTGTCCTACTAATAGCCATGAAGTGAATGATTAATTTTACTTGGAGGGTTGTTGGCCAGGACACGAGGAGAAACTCCATTCTCTTCTTTAGTGCATGAAATGTTTAATATACACCTGAACAACTTTACCATGTTTCTAATGCTGACCTGAGAGTGCTGGGCTAACACTTTAGAAGGACCTTTACATTACAAGCACCAGCACAGACATGATGCAATACGAGCTGGGGAATCAAATCAGAGAATATAATAATCCTTGCATTTGATATAGTGCTTTTCACGTCTTCTAGAACGTCTCAAAGCGCTTCACAAAATATGCTGTAAAGTGAATTGACTGTATATTTGTCGGCAAAACGCAGCACAGCAGTGTCCCACAAACAGTCGTGGACTGAAAATGACCACTTCATTATTGTTTTTGTTTTGGAGGGATTATTATTAAATGTATGGAATAAGGAAACTTGCTCAAGGTTTCGCGCTGCCTGGAATTGAACCCAGGTTAAAATTATTGAGTTTCTGCCAATACATTGGACATAGTAAATGCCAAGGTGACAAATGACAATCTGTTCATCTGTGACTAGGGCTCCCTCTGCCTTCTCATCCTCCTCGACCTCTCTCCTACCTTTGACACTGTGGACCACTCTATTCTCCTCCACCGCCTCTCCTCACACTTTAACCTTCAAGGTTCAACCTTGAACTTAACCTTGAATGGTTCAGATCCAATCTCTCACACTGGTTCCACTTTCTTTCCCACTACAATCCTCTGGCCTGTTGACCTGATGCCACTGACCCACACTGGTCCACAATCCCTGACAGCAAGCCCAAGTGGCCTGTTGAGGCAAGGCAGAAATTGGGAAAAGAGAAAGGAGTCTCTCTCCCACACTCCTCCACTCACTCACTCACTCACTCACTCACTCACTCACTCACTCACTCACTCACTCACTCACTCACTCACTCACTCACTCACTCACTCACTCACTCACTCACTCACTCACTCACTCACTCACTCACTCACTCACTCCCTCCCTCCCTCCCTCCCTTCCTGGTTGTGGGACACTGCTGTGCGCTCTCTCTGTCTCCCTCCCCTGGAGGTACGCATCAACTTATCTAATTCCAGAGAGTAATAGGCCCAGTTTGGCGAGAGCCCAGAATGTGAGTTGGGGTAACTTCTGGAGTCTAACCAGCAAAACCGCATAGCTTACCCATTGTCTCAATGTGTCTGTAATCTGTTTGCTTTACAAAATAAAATATTCTTACTGATCTTTGAAGTTCCGTGCAGTTCTCACTGTGTTTCCCCTCAGTGCTGACCCCTTCATTAAATAAAAAAATATCGCTCGTCACCTGGGAGCCTTACTCTGTCTCTAACCCTGACCTGGGAATGTGGGTGGACAATATAGAAGAAGCTTTAATGTGTCTCTAACCCTGACCTGGTAGTGTGGATGGACAATGTAGAGGGAGCTTTACTGTACCTCTAACCCTGACTTGGGAGTGCGGGAGGACAGTGTAAAGGGAGCTTTACTGCGTCTCTAGCCTGTGCTGTTGCTGACCTGGGAGCACTGAAGGTGTTAAAAGTCCCAACACTGAAATCTTGAGTGAAAACAGTTGGAAAGAATGCTAACTACAGCATAACATATGACAGAGAAGTTTCTTCTGTGATACTAGCAGAACCATTCACACAGTTTAAAGACATCTCAAGTCTTTCAATATCTTAGTAAAACAAAGTTGGTAACTTTCCAAAATGAAGTATCTATTCATCATAAAACCCTGCTTATTTACTGATACATAACAGCAACAGTATCTCTGCAAAGAAGGCAGAGCTCTTTGCAAAGTCGGGAAGCTTTGAAATGTCAAGTATGTATGGAATGAAGAAGTAATTGAATTTGTACCAATACATTGGACATAAGAACATAACATAACATAACATGTAGGAGCAGGAGTAGGCCTTCGGCCCTTCGAGCCTGCCCCGCTATTCAATCATGGCTGATCTTCTAGTCTAACTTTAGCTAATACCATAACCCTGCCTTATCCCCATATCCCTTAATCCCTTTTGGAATAAGAAATCTATCTATCTCAGTCTTGAATATGTTCAAGGACTGAGCGTCAACAGCCCTTTGGGGTAGTGAGTTCCATACATTCACCATCCTTTGAGTGAAGAAGTTCTTCCTCAACTCAGTGCGAAAGGGTTGGCCTCTGATTTTAAGGTTGTGACCCCTGGTTTTAGTTTCTCCAGCCAGGGGAAACAATCTCCCACTATCTACTCAATCATGCCCTTTGATGATCTTATAGGTTTTTATAATTCTTCTATATTCTAGAGAATATAGACCCAAATTGGGTCTATGCCCCAGTGACTGGTCTGCCCTCCAAGTCCTGCCAATGTGCCAGTCTGCCTGTGCAGTCATTAACAGTGCCTGGCTCAGGAACTGGATCACCTAGACTGCTACAGATGGCAAGTTCATGTCACCCTGGAGCCAGTTCAGCTTCAAGGAGAACCCACTTACCACCCCCCGTCCACCTTCCAAGAGTATAGTTACTAATGACACTAAGGCGTCACAAGGCTATTCTCCATTCTGACAAGATTACCTTCCGCCAAACATCGGTGTCTTGCACTGTTCCGTTTTTAGCATTGGCAATATTATTTGCCTACCAATATGTTATTTGTCCAGATCTCATTGCATCTCAATGTGTTTGAAACTCCAAAATGTTGCAGCAGTGTTTCTAATCATTAAATTCTTATAAGGATTCATGATGGTAAAAAACAATTTTTTCTTCCAATGATATAATCAATTTAAATTATAAAAGTACAAAAATGTGTTTTTTTTAGACTGACTGGCTCTTCTTCAGTGAGTTGTAAAGCACCTGTGAATCATAAATAGACAATTCGGGGAACTTTTCTGGTGTTGTGCAACTGGTTTATAAATTTTACTCTTTTCTTATTTGAATTGCAGATTTATCTTGACGCATGTACCTCATGTGTATCCAGAGCACAGCTGATTGGTCGGCACAGATGAAAGAAAAGCTTTTTAAAAGAGATAGTTTTCAACCAGTGGCAAAGAAACTGTGGAGAAATAAGACAAGCACCAGAAATTCAACGTGGGACTGAAGATACTGAGAAAACCATGAGTGGCTGTCCGTTCTCAGGAAGAAAATTCTTGTAAGTCATTTATTTTCAAACTTGACTTCTTGAGATTTTTAATTTCAGAAACCTAAAGTATTTGCACACACATTTACAGCATTAGTTATTTCTTGGTTCTGCATGCTAGTGAGTAAATACTGTAAATATCCTGAAAATCAGCGTGGTAGGAAATATCAGTGTGATGTGCAAAGATTCTCTATATTCCAATACAATGCAAAATGACATTTGTTTAGCACCTTTCACATCGGGAGGACGTCCCAAAGCGCTGATTAATCAATTAATAATCTTATTAATATGCCACAGTGTTTGTCTACAAATACCCACCAGAGCACAATTCTTGTGAAACGCTTTGAGACATTTCAATGATGTGTTAAGGCGTTATATCAGACACTAGCTGTACCCATTGCAGCTTTGTTTGCAACCAAAGGATCCAATATGGAATGTAGATTGACGCACAGTTGGCAGGTCAATAAAGTCCAGGCGTCTAGGAAACACCTGTTAGAAAATAAAATCAGCCAAATCTGTAAGGAAATAACGCTAATTCTTTTAACCAGATATCAGACTGTTTTATTATTATTCGTTCATTATTCCCCAATATCCCGATGGGTCAGACCAAAGGCCGGTACAATCAACAGATCTTATAACTGAATAATACCACCGTAGATATCTCAAGCTCAACACTGTGTCTTTACAGCACACAAGCTTGATTCTTCATGCTTTCAGTCTTCTTGCTTACAGCTTTCAATCTTCCATCTGATATCCTTGGTCTTAGTGTTTCCAGCTCTCAGTCTTCCATCTCCGTACCCTTGTCTCCGCAGCCCAGGATGGCCCCATCTCCCGTATCCTTGTCTCCGCGACCAGGGACAGCCCCATACACAAAGTTATTGGAACTCTTATACCAACGTTCATCCAATCATGGTGCGGACATTAGATCACCTGGTCGAAATCATGCTAGGTATACGTGCCTCAGCACACATACACATTGTCCTTAAGATCCCTGTTATCTGATCTAATTGTCTAAGATAGAGGATTGATTAGTTTAAGGCTGTATCTGGTGCTCATTGTTTTGTGGTGCGGAATCATTAGTACATTCCTTTTAAGTGACTGGTTATTTCTTATCAGTATCCCGGGATGGTACCAAGGTCCTCTAGTTTAAGCAACTTGCTCATTAGTTGCTATTCTTGAGGGTTGCCTTCTGTCGGTTGGCCCTGTCAGAATCTAGCGACTTATTGCTCAGTCGAGATCCTGTGTCAACTGGTACCTTGGACCATTACCTCTGTGGGCTTGTTGTCATTTACTGATAAGAGGTGACCCCCTGCTACTGTCCGTTATTCTTTCAAAAACAGAGAAAACCAGATGTGTTCTATCCCATGACTGTCAGTCCAGTTGTCCCCCACACTTAACTTAAAAGTTAACCCATTCACAACATCTATTATGATTCTAGCAGTATACAAAAAGTGTATATTCTAACACACCTACACAAAATATCTTAAGAAGCCTGGAACACAGAGTCATACACCCTACCTGGGAACTACCATTTTGTTTGCTTTTGGCTATGTGTACTCTATATAGTTGTTCAGTGTTACCTTCATACTTACCCACCAATGGATTGATCAGTTATACTGTGATATCATTTGTAGTCTTCAATACATTTCTACATTTATTGGAAAAGTGGTTGGCTGTTCACTTTGATACCCCTATCACTCAAATGAGTTAAGTCACTCTCCTATTTTTAGCCTCACTCAAATGCTGATCCCCACAATTGGGAACAGCATCTGAGGGGAGAAATTCTTGGATATAACTATTTTGCTGAAACCACAGCCACGATGGAAAGAATTATGCTTTCTTGCTGTACATCTGTTACATCTGTTCTAAATCAATGGACTTTTCTTTCAGACACAAATCTCCATCAGGTGATAAAGGTGATGCATCACAAGCTGGAACAA
The DNA here is from genome assembly GCF_018977255.1 of Callorhinchus milii. NCBI lineage: Eukaryota > Metazoa > Chordata > Chondrichthyes > Chimaeriformes > Callorhinchidae > Callorhinchus > Callorhinchus milii. Next base: position 23,969,876 of record NW_024704749.1, read on the forward strand.
ACAAAGCCAGTAAGAGAGGAATATTATATGGGGAATATCTGCAGGTAAGTTCTGGGCTTTGATCTGATGGCTACCTGTTCTTTTTTAACTCCAAAGAATTATCTTCAAATGTTAACATCCTAAAGGCACATGGAAATAATTTGCTACAGGAGGCTGTTGAATCTAAGAATAAGATAATATTTGTACTTGATATAATAATAATAATAATAATAATAATAATAATAATCGTTGGATTTGATATAGATTTACCACATTGTCGAAACATCTCAAAGCACTTCACAGGATGTACTGTGGATTGACTGTTCATTCAGTGGTCGAAAACCAACAGACAGCTGTGCATGGCAATATCCCACAAACAGCCATGCAGTTAGCGGCCAACTCTTTTGGGGATTTGTTGGCCAGGACACCGGGAAACCTCCCTTCTTTTTTTCAGACAGTAACACAAGATCCTCAATGTCCACCCGAACAATCAGACAAGACCTCGGTCTAATGTCCCATCCGAAAAATGACACCCCAACAAGGCAACACCTCCCAGTAATGCACCAGAGTCTCAGCTCAAACTACATGATTGCAAGTCCCGACATGAGGCCTGAACCCATAGCCCTCTGACTCAGAGGTGAGAGCGCCACCATTGAGCCAGGCTAACAGACTTATAACAGTATAGTGCAATGTACCACTGACCACTCTAATGAAGAATAGGCAATAGGATGATGTGAATATTTGCAATGGGAAAATAGACAAGTTATGGCTCCAAGCTCCAATGTAACTTACATGCTTTCTCTTTTAAAGCTGGATAAAATAATCAATGCACAGGAACTAGAAAGTGTGAAGAAAGGAAATATGGTACACGATGAACATCTTTTCATCATTACCCACCAAGGTGAGATTGCTGGATAAATAACAGAAAATAATTCGACATTTAGCAGTATCATGGTTGGGAGAAACGTGTGTTACTGATTGAACAAATTATTCATGCAGATTAATTGAAGAAATTACTTTTTTTTACATAAATGGCAGCTTATGAATTGTGGTTCAAGCAGATTCTTTGGGAACTGGATTCAGTTCGAGAAATATTCCAGTATGGGCAGGTGGGTACTGCATTTTATTAAAGATCACTGCTATGAGTTCTAATTTAAGACACTTAAATGCTGAGATAGAGGAGTAATAATAATAATAATAATAATAATCCTTGCATTTGATATAGCGCTTTTCACGTCGGGAGGATGTCCCAAAGCGCTTCACAGACCACACTGTAAAGTGAATTGACTGTATATTTGTGGACGAATGCGGCAGCCAATTGCGCACAGAAATGTCCCACAAACAGTCGTAGATTGAAAATGACCAATTTAATTATTGTTTTTGGTTTTTGAAGGGATTATTATTAATCCCTAAGTAAGCAAGATTAGTGCCATAATACACTGTAATATGCACAGGAGCTTTGTATGTATAAAGCAGTCCATCGTTGCATAACAAACACATGGAAATATTGTACATTTATTTTGTTATTTGTATTAATAAGCAATGGGGGCAATGATGCTGGAACAACTTGTGTAGTGGTGCTGAATGATAAATTATTTATTATCACGCCAGCTTCTGACTATGGCGGTGGTAATAGGTGGGAGGGAGTAATAGTGCGGGGAGTGGGAGGTATGACAGTGTGGGGCATGGCTGGGAGGTATGACAGGGGCTGTTGGATGGGTGATGGCTGAGTGGGTATCTGTGACGCTGGCTAGGGGGTGTTGTTTGGGGGAGACAAGAGGATGCTGGGGGAGGGGCTGTGTCCCTCTGTGCCAGTACCTCGGGTCACGCTCTTCTGTTCTCCTCTTCTCATGCCAGAATCCCGAGCCCTGCTCTTCCGACCCTCATTGCCCCTGTGTGCCAACCCAGCCCCTCACTGTGTGCAAGCTTGGTCCCCTCACTGTGTCCATGCCAGCCCGGTCCTCTCACTATGTCCATGCCAGCCCGGCCCCCTCACTGTGTCCGTGCCAGCCCGGCCCCCTCACTGTGTCCATGCCAGCCTGGCCCTCTCACTGTATCCATGGCAGCCCAGCCCCCTCACTGTGTGCAAGTCCGGCCCTCTCACTATGTCCATGCCAGCCCGGCCCCCTCACTGTGTCCGTGCCAGCCCGGCCCCCTCACTGTGTCCATGCCAGCCCGGCCCTCTCACTGTGTTCATGCCAGCCCAGCCCCCTCACTGTGTCCATGCCAGCCCGGCCCCCTCACTATGTCCATGCCAGCCCGGCCCCCTCACTGTGTCCGTGCCAGCCCGGCCCCCTCACTGTGTCCATGCCAGCCCGGCCCTCTCACTGTGTTCATGCCAGCCCAGCCCCCTCACTGTGTCCATGCCAGCCCGGCCCCCTCACTGTGTCCATGCCAGCCCGGCCCTCTCACTGTGTTCATGCCAGCCCGGCCCCCTCACTGTGTGCAAGCCCGGCCCCCTCACTGTGTGCAAGACCGGCCCCTTCACTGTGTCCGTGCCAGTCCGGCCCCCTCACTGTGTGCCAGCCCGGCCCCCTCACTGTTTGTGTTTGCACTTGCCCTGGGTGCTGTGAGTAGCCAATTGCACCACCAGCAGGTGCACAGCACCCTTGTACTTCAAGTGGGTGAACCCCCAGCACCTATACATTAGGGTAAATTGTGGCATCCATTCTGATAATTATCTCCAGTAATAATTAGCACACTATAATCATTTTATGCCTTTGCCCCTCACCACCAGCATGGAATTTTTCCCTTCAGCCTGTTTAAATTGGATCAGTGTTATGTTTGATTTTAGTATAAAGAGGACTGAATTATACAATTTGCCAAATTCTAGACTGTCTGAAATGTTAAGAAAATAGAGTCAAAATTGGTCATTTACTTCATGCTATTTGTGGACATTGCTTTGTACAAATTGCTGCCACATTTGCCTGCAAAGTGCACATTCCCTGCACTTGACATTAAAGCTTGTGAAGCACTTTGAGATGTTCTCCCGCTGTGAAAGGTGCTGTAACACATGTAAAGAATATTATTAAAATGAATAAGAATTAATTCAGACCAAGGTGAAATTTCTCCTCATTTATTAATTTCTAATTTATTAATAAATAGTGCGCTTTTACATAACGTGTGTTACAGCAGTTAATTACTGCATAATGAAGACAAGAATAAAATACCACCACCAACAACAACTTGGATTTATATACCACCCTCCACGCCGGACGGAGTCTCAGAGTGCTTTATAGTAACGGATCCCGGGACCGAGCCAGGGGGAGGGGGAGGGAGGTGACCAAAGGCGCGGTCGAAAAGAAAGATCTTCAGCAGAGACCTGAAAATGGGAAGGGAGGGAGCGAGACAAAGGAAGTGAGGAAGGCGGTTCCAGAGCCTCGGGGCATAGTGGCTGAAGGCACAGCCACTGAGGGTGGAGCGGAGGACTCGGACGACGAGGAGGAGGCCAGATCCGGAGGAATAAAGGCAATGGGTACTGTTTTGAGGAGAGAGGAGGTCAGAGAGGTACGGGGGTGCAGAGGAGTGCAGGGACTTGAATACAAGGGTGAGGATCTTGAAATCGATTTTCTCTGGGATAGGCAGCCAAGGCAAATGCAAATCCGGAACCATTTGCGCTGTTCTGATATACACAATTTTTTTGTCATTTTAGCCCAAAGCTTTATACCTACGATTTCATTGAGAAAAAAAATATTTTCTAGCAAAAAAAGGTGTGAGAAGTAACAATTGGTCCAATGAGATATCATACATAGTATATGCCACCCAGGCAGATAAAGCACTGTGTCCAGCCAAGTATATTCAGAACTCTGCAGCTCGTGTACTGTCCCGCACCAGGCTTCGGGACCACATCACTCCCACCCTCGCTCGCCTCCACTGGCTCCCCATCCCCCAGAGGATTGATTTCAAGATCCTCATCCTCACCTACAAGGCCATTCACGGCCTTGCTCCCTCCTACCTCTCCAACCTACTATCCCCCTACCTACCTGCCCGTACCCTCCGTTCCTCTGGCTCCGGTCTGCTCCACGTCCCCTGCCCCAACCGCCCTACTATCGGTGGTCGGGCCTTCAGCCTCTCAGCCCCGAGGCTCTGGAACTCCATCCCCCAGTGCCTTCGCCTTGCTTCCTCCCTTTCCTCCTTCAAGGCCGGTCTCAAAACCTTTCTCTTTGACCGTGCCTTCAGCTCCCCTCTCGACTCTCTTCCTCCTCCTCGCTCCCTCCCTTCCCTCCCCTCACCCTGACCATTTCCCCCCTCCTCTCTCCCTCCCTTCCCTCCCCTCACCCTGACCATTTCCCCCCTGCTCGGGTCATGACCCAACTGTGCAGCGCCTTGGGACGTCCTCCTGACGTGAAAGGCGCTCTATAAATGGAATCTTGTTGTTGTTGTTGTTGTTGTATTCCAAAATAGATTACAAGATCACAAAACCGATTTGGATGAAGAAGGTCCTTTGACCCATCTGTTCTCAATTTTCCAGAATATCCACCCTATCAACTCCCCCATCACAGCATCAAGCTGTTTTTTAAACGCCGACAGTGTCCCAGCCTCAACTACCCTTCTTGGTAACCTGTTCCAGTTGTTAACTACCTACTTCAATAATTTTTCTGTAGAACCTATAATGGGGTCTAGTAATCATTAAAAACAGTGATTATTTACACTAAATATATATAATGGGAAATGCCTTCATAAAGACATAGAGAAAAGGATTGCTATTTTTAGCCATGCATTTATAATAACAATAATTATCCTTGCATTTGTTATATTGCTTTATCACATCTTCGAGACATCTCAAAGCGCTTCACAGAATGTACTCCAAAGTGAATTGACTACATTTTGTGGGTGAAAGGAGGCAACTAATTGCACACAGCTGTATCCCATAAGCATTCGTGGATTGCATGACCTAATTATTACTGTTATATTTTTAAGGGATTATTACACATGGAAAAGCTATCCGCCAATCGACTAACAACAGGGTTCCTCCTACTTACTGCTATATAAACAGAGGCATGTGGAGTAAGGAAACGCCCTGTCTGGGAATCGAACCCAGGTCCCCTCGGCTGCTGGAGAGTGCTCTAATCACTGAGCTACAGGACTTTTAATGTAAAGTATAGTGAGTGAGTATATGTAGGCAATCTGGTCAACTCCCAAACTGTGAAACATTGTGTTGCAGGTGAGAGATGAAAGAAATATGTTGAAAGTGGTTTCGAGAATCCATCGCATTGCTGTAATCCTTAAACTCTTGGTGGACCAGTTTGCGGTTATGGAAACAATGACGGCATTGGATTTCTTTGATTTCAGGTGAGGAAAACTTCAGGAGAGGAAGCTGACATACAAAAAGCCCCGAGTTCTATTTAGTCTACAGGTAGTCTACAAGTCCTATAAGTAGGCTTGCTGGTTTCCAATTTTTAATCGGTAAAAATAATTTTCTCCAATTCAAGGAAATGTAATTCCCATTGGATTTCTTTAGCATTTTTTTAATTGCTTAAACTACAAAGAAAGCTGACTTCCTGGTCATAAGGTTTTCAGCTGTCACTTCCTGCGTGCTGACATTGGAGATACTATTCTGTGCCTTGCACTCACATGCTTCACACAGGAATTGATATCCTGGCAATCTTGCAACTTCTTAATATAAGTATTTTGTAGTCGGAAAGATCACTAAGAAATAAAAAAAATACTATCCATCAAAATTAGCCAACAAATCCAAAACTGGCAACCTTACTGATAAGACCATTTTGTCTTAACATTTAAGATTGCATTACATTGGAGAAAATGTGTAAATTCAGTTTTAATTTGGATGATGGTTTGGATGATGGGTTCTTTTTACTGGGTCAAAAAAGGGAGAGGGTTCGAAGCCACTATACACAGAGGCCTCACCAAAATGGTAGTGGATAAATATTGTGGAAAATAATAAAGGGAAGGGGGAAATGAAAGGGAATATGAATATTCCCCTAATATCCCTATTAGAATAGCTCTAATGGGGAGGGGACTCGCAAAGGCACAGTGGAGTAAATGGCCTCCTTCTGTACTTTAAACATATACTGTCCTGGAAGTATGAACGATGCATCTTAATTCTGAAATATAATTTGCTCAGAAATATATGTGTAACAGAACTAGATGACTGAAGTTGGCTGCTTTCAAAACTAATTGTTTCCTATTACCTCAATTGTAAAGGAATTATTTAGTCCCTGCATCCGGATTTCAGAGTATGCAGTTTCGCTTGATGGAGAATAAGATTGGAGTTCTTGAGAGCTTGCGAGTTCCTTACAGTAGAAAGCACTACAGGGACAACTTCAAAGGGAAGGAGAATGAACTGCTCCTTTTATCTGAGCAAGAACCAACACTAGTACAGCTTGTCGAGGTACCTGACATGACCCCTTAAATAGTATTCAGCTTAGTAACTGTGATAAAAAGCCTTTCTGTTACAGATTTTGAGTACAAGACAACGAATAAGATAATGTCAGTTTAGTGAGCAGCAGAGTCTGGGCTTGAAGCTGTGGATTCTTTACAAAGTTGTCATGGAGCTAAATTATCATTTTGCAGTGAAGGACATGGGATTCTCTTTTTAAAAGAAATAAAGTTTCCCTATTCGTAAGCTATGTTATCAATATATGTTGTGTTAAGCCCAATGTCACCGGCTCTCCAAGTCTGTCACATGGATTGGACTGAAGCACACGTCATGCATCAGATTAATCTATCAGTCTGCAGAATTATTATGGTTCTGGACTGTAATCATTTACATACTATTGACTGACACTCATATCACATTACCCAACAGTCCAAATCCATGGGCTAGCAAGTCCAATGTGCACTTTGGGACAACATTGGACCTAACACTATGTGATCCTTGAACAGCAAAGTCGAGTCGTATTGCCAACAATGTTTTGGTTAACACATCACAGATCACCATTTCACCCCAGCAATGTTCAAGTTTCAATGTAACTTCTTGCTTTCCTACCTAGTTTGGGGATTTTTTTTAAATGTTGCTTCACTTAGTTTTCAATCATATTTTAATTCTTAATGCCTTGGGATGTCCTCCCGACGTGAAAGGCGCTATACAAATGTAATCTTGTTTTTGTTGTAATATTTTAAAGCAATGGCTGGAACGAACGCCTGGACTTGAGCCTGATGGATTTGATTTCTGGGGTAAACTGAATACCAACATTGACATTGGCCTGAGGGGAAATTATGCTGAAGTTCAGGTACACATCACCATCTGAAGACATATCATAGAGCAGCATTGTCACATGTTAACGTATTCACCTTTAACATAGAAAAATATGGTATTCCTAAATGCATTCTGCTCCCTAGTCATACAATCACAAGATTGGTTTGGATTAAGAAGGCCCTATGATCTTACCCACTCTATTCTCTCATTACAGAAATGAGCTCTTATCAACCACCCTTCCTAATAACCTGTTCCAGTTGCTAATTAATCTCTGGATAAAGAAATAGTACCTGTGTCTGTCATGAAATGGCACTTTGCATATTTAAACCTATGGCTTTCTATTCTGCTGCCTTGCCCCAGCCAAGGCTCAATTTTACACTGAGTAGACATTTGATTAATTGAATCATTGGGCTGTGTGAAACAGCATTTAGTGCAAACAAGATAACATAACTGAGTAAATAAAATGTATTTATTTGAAAGAATTTCCAGTGCCTTGGGACATCCTCCCTATGTGAAGGGCACTATACAAATGTAATTTTGTGTTGTATTTTTATTGTAACTTATTTTGGTGAAGTGCGAGGGTGGTATAGTAAATCGAGCTGTAGCTTATGAATTGGGACTCGCTGATTTGAATCCTAGTCAATGGTTAAGTTTGCTGGTCTCAGTCAGCTGGTGAATGGCCTGCTGACACTCACTGTCAAGGCTCATACATGGATAATGGCCACTTAGCATTGTACTGAAGGGAAACTAACACCCCGTGAAATCAAACTCCAACAACAAGAAGTCAGGCCAGAAATAGGAATCCATACTAATGGGAAGAAAAGTAAAAAAACACTGTTTTGGGGAGTCATTGTGATAGAAAATTTGCTTTGAAATTGGATTTGCAGGTATTTGAAGAGAAACTATTTTGAAAGTTGTAAAAGATATTCAGAGTTCAACCAGCAAAGAAATTAGCAATGCAATCTCTTTGGTTTTCCATAGTCAAAGCCTGATTCTGAGGAGAAGGAAGAGCAGTTGGAGGAACTCAACAGAAAAAAAGAAGTGCTTACAGCTCTGTTTGATGAGAAACGCCATGAACATCTACTGAGTAAAGGTACACAAGTCTCCATTTTATAAAAATGAGTCAACTGTGCTTATTTTGGAACTTGTTAATAAGAGCAGTGTAGTGAAATGAATAGTTTAAGACCAGAGTGGTGGAACTTTGCCAGTGCATTCTTGCTTCAAGAATGACTTGACTTTTTTACTTCATATTACATGAAGGTTTGCTGACCATGTGCAATGGACTCTGTTCACTCCAGACTCTAGGACCACCGCAGTCCTGACACAATGTCTGACAGACATCATCCTAGATGATAGCTAACTTTCTACAGTTGAACATCAACAAGACGAAGGCCCTCCTGATTTGCTCCCATTAGCACCTCCACAACTCAGGCGCTCACAGCAACACAACAACAACAAAATTACATTTTGTTGACTGCACTGGACAGTCAGAGGTCAAGATCCGAGCATGGGGGAGGGGTGGGGGAGGGTTGAAGGAAGGCAGAGAGGTGGGAGGGCATCTGAAGGCATAATCGAAGAGGAGGGTTTTGATAACAGCCTTGAAGGAAACAAGGGAGGAAGCAAGGAGAAGGGACTATGGGATGGAGTTCCAGATCATGGGGGCAGAGAGGCTAAAAGCCCGGCCACCGATGGTTGGGCAGGAGACATGGAGCAGGCCAGAGCCTGCAGAACAGAGGGAGTGTGCAGGTTGGTAGAGAGTCAGCAGGTTAGAGAGGTAGGAAGGGGCAAGGCCATGGATGCCTTGAAAGTGAGGACGAGGATCTTGAATTTGATCCTCTGAGGGATGGGGAGCCAGTGGAGTCGGGAGAGGGTGGGATTGATGGGGTCATGGAACCTGGTGCGTGAGAGTACATGAGCTGCAGAGTTTTGGATGATCTGCATCTTGTGAAGGGAAGAGCTGGGAAGGCCGTTGAGGAAGGAGTTTCCATAATCGAGACTTGATGTGACGAATCCGTAGGTGGGTTTCAGCAACCTGAGGGTTGAGGCAGTGGCGGAGTCTGGCAATGTTGTGGAGGTGGTGGTAGACAGTGCCGGTCATGGTGCGGATGTGGGGGAGAAAGGACATTTCAGGGTCAAACAAGACACCCAGGTTCCTGACTGGCTTAGTGAGGTTGAGTGTGCAGCCATGGAGGCTGATGCTGCCAGCGTCCGAGGTGCGGAAGTGCTGGCACGAGCCAATCAGAAGAGCCTTAATCTTACTGACGTTCAGTTGGAGAAAGTTGTTCCTCATCCAGTGATGTCGGATAGGCAGTCAGTCAGGGCACCAGTAGTCCTGGAGTTCAGGGTAAAGGCAGAGAGATAGAGTTGGGTGTCATCCGCATACATGTGGAAATTTATCCCATGTCTGCGGATGATGTCACCATAGGGGAGCATGTAGAGGGTGAAGAGGAGGGGACTGAGGACAGAGCCCTGAGGAACACCGCACGAGACGCTGCGGGGGCTGGAAGAGAAGCCGTTTGCAGAGACGAAATGGAGGCGGTGTGAAAGATAGGACCTGAACCAGTCAAGGACAGAACCTTGAAGGTTGAGGTGGGAGGAGAGGCGATGGATGAGGATTGAGTGGTCCACGGTGTCAAAGAGGACGAGGAGGCAGAGGGAACCCTGGTCACACATGGTCAGGATGTCATTTGTGACCTTGACCAGAGCAGTTTCCGTACTATGGGCAGCATGGAAACCCAATTGGAGGGGCTCATGGAGGGAGTGGGAGGAGAGGAAAGAGCGAAGCTGGGAGGGAACGGCTCTCTCAAGGACCTCAACCAGAAAAGGGAGGTGGGAGATGAGCCGGTAGCTGGATAGCTGTGATGGGTCAAGGGAAGGTTTCTTCAAGGTGGGGTGATAGTAACTGTTTTGAAGGGGGAAGGAACAGTGCCAGATGACAGGAGAGGTTGATGATGTCAGCGAGTAGTGGGGCAAGGAGGTGGAGCTACAGTGGAGTCCTGTAGCTCAGTGGTTAGAGCACTCGCTTTGCAAGCGAGAGACCTGAGTTCAATTCCCGGCAGTGCGAAACCTTGGGCAAGTTTCCTTACTCCACACGCCTAATAATAATCCCTCCAAAACCCCCCAAAAAATAATAAATTGGTCATTTTAAATCTACGACTGTTTGTGGGACATTGCTGTGCGCAATTGGCTGCCGCGTTCGCCCACAAATATTCAGTCAATTCACTTTACAGTGTGTTTTGTGAAGCGCTTTGGGACGTCCTCCCGACGTGAAAAGCGCTATATCAAATGCAAGGATTATTATTATTATTATTATTTAAGGAGAAGGGTGGGGATGGGGTCGAGGGAACCGGTGATGGGCTTCATGGAGGATATGGTGGTGATGATAGAGGAGGGGGTGACAGGTTCAAAAGTGTGGAAGGAGTGATGGGTAGTGGTCGATGTGAGGGGGGTAGGGAGGGGGTGGAAGTTGGAAGAGCAATGGCAGCTGAGCGGATTTCCTCGATTTTGGACTCGAGGAAGTCCAGCATTTCCTCGAAGTGGGAGTCGGCGGAAAAAATCTGCGAGGCATGGCAGGGAGGGCAGAGGATCCGATTGGTGGTGGAGAACAGGAGCCTGAGGTTGCCCTTCGACTCCAGGATTAACCTGGAATAGAAGGATGATTTGGCTGAGGCGAGAGCGGAGCAATAGGTTTTGATGAGGTCCAGCCAGATGTGCCGGTGGACCGTTAGGCCAGATTTGAGCCAAGTACGTTCGGCTGACCGCACCAGGCCCTTGTGAACCAAGATGAGGATTGGGAATAGGAGGCAGTTTGGGAGGTGAGGGGGGCAAGGGCGGTGAGTGTGGTGGAGAGGGTGCTGTGGAGAAGAGTAAGCGCAGCGAGTGGGTTAGTGCGAGAGGTGGGCCAGAGGGGGAGGAGTTCAGAGAACTCGAGGGCAACGGAGAGGGATTGCGGGGGAGATCTTCTTCCACAGTAGAAGATGATGATAGGTTTCGAGGCAGTGGGGAGAGGGATATAGGAGTTGAGGGAGATGAAATGGTGCTCAGAGATGGCCTTGTCAGTGATAGTGACTTCCGAGACACTGAGGCCCCGAGTAATCACCAAGTTGAGCGGGTGACCGTGGGTGTGGGTAGCAGAGTGGATGTGGAAGGAGAGTTTGAGAGAAGTGAGGAGAGAGGAGAAGTCTGAGGAGGTGGAGCAAGGGGGGATGAAGTGGAAGTTGAAATCACCTAGGAGCAGAGGCAGAGGGAAGCAAGGAAGGTGGAGATGTCAGAGATGAAGGTGGGGGAGGATTTTGGGCGCGGTAAATTAGGAGAATTTTAGTGAGAGGTGGGAGGGATGGTAGAGTGTAAGGTGTTCAAAACAGCGTAATGAGCTGGTGGAGTAGAGGGATAGGGCAAGTGAAGCCTTGGAGAGGTGGGCCACACCACCAACACAACAGTTGGGGTGTGGGGCATGGTGGTAGGTGTAACGGGTTGGTGTGGCCTCAGTGAGGGGGAAGGTGTCACCTGGGGTGGTCCAGGTTTCCACGAGCGCCATAAACATTATAAACATAAACATTGGTATTTGGCAATATTAACAATTTTTCTGTTTTGTATGGTAATGAATCTTGCAGACATTGATACCCAATTGTGTGCAGTTTAATTTTTTACTTTTAAGAGAAAAGTGAAGGTTAATCATGATTCTCATTTTATAAGATTTTGCTGAGTAAAGTTCAACTTTATGAAAAATCATTTAAAAAAACTGGCAGAATCTTAAATGTCTTAAATATAGTCAGGATCTTATTGCAGATGGAGCGGACGTTTTGAAGGCCAATGCGGAGTGGACAGTAAGCAGGGGGTGTATAAGATGGGAAGGTGTAGTGGATTGGTTGGCAGGGAGGGTGGTGATGCGGATGAGGGAGAAGAGGTTAGCCCCTGGGGTCTGGGTCCGGGGTGGTTTGCAGCGGTAGTGGGGAGTGGGGCAGCCGATGTAGCTGCTGCTGGACAGCCAACACTGAGTGCCACGATGAGCCCGGATGAGGATTCCCAGGCTGGTGTAGAGGGAGGCAGTGGGGGGTCAAGCAGAGATAGGAGGTGAGGAGGGCGGAGAGAGAGCAGGACAGAGCGGGAGAGTTGAGGGAGGGGGGCATTTTGAGGGAGAGCCAGCTCGGGTCAGGGGCGGCAGCCAAGATGCGCACGCTAAGATGAGAGGCAGTGGATTAGTGGGACATTAGTGCAGGAGGCTGTGGGGGCTAGAGGTAGACAGCATCACGATCCAGGGATGCACACTCCACCTCACTGAGCCAGTCTGGAACCTTGGCATCTTGTTTGACACCTCAACTGTCCTTTCTACCTGACATCTGTGCCATGACCTGCTCTGCTTTCCTCCAGCTCCGCGACTTTACATTAGCTTACTTCATTTCTACTGTAGTTTTTTGGGGGGGCAAGACCTGGCTCAATATTGTTTAGGGGACAACTGCTTGAATTTCCATTCTTGTGAGGTTTGAGCAAAGGGCTCACCCTTGCTGAAGGTTTATAACTAATATTGCTGTAATAGAGATCAAGTGTAACATAATTGGAATGGCTTTGTTATTCCATAGAGGGAATGGGGAAGGGAAGATTGAAATCTGCAATAATATGCAGATTTACATGCAATACTAAGTTACAAAATATTTGTAAAAGAGCCATATTGTTTTCAGCTAACATTGGCAGTGGAATAGAACATTGTAAATATTTACCCAATCAATAACTCTTAACTTGGAATGAGCCTGAGTATTGTGAAAATGCAAATCGTAATTTTCACTTAAGTTCGATTGAAATGTGCACATTTAGCACTCTTTGAGACAATCTATAATATGGAATTTGATGGATTTCAACTGCTGCTATTGTAATTAACAATTCAAAGTCATACTTTGACCCAAAGTTCCTTACATTACTGTGACTGGTAATATTCATCATGTGAACAAATAGTAGTCTGGAAGATCACTATCTAATACTGTGCATCATCAATGTCAATGTACTTTGTGACTTGAGGAAATATTTGCAAACAAGAATCTCAATTTGGAAAACAAATTCTTGATGACATATCCTAATCGCTCTAAAGTGTTAAGAACTGTAGCTAGAAACTAACTTTGAGGTTTTAAAAGGTTTGTGAATCCCTTTATTAAACTGACCAAGACACAAATTAATTTAGTTTCACTTATTATGACACTATCTCTGTCATGTCTCTAACGTAAAGGGCAGTAAATTATTAACCCACAGTGGTTGGCCAATATGTATCTTCTGTGTGCAAATGGTAGCAATGGCCAGTTTTTATTTTGTTTAATCAGTTAAAATCCAATCCTAAAAAAAAGTATCCTGTCCCACCATCCTTTGTCACTTTCTTCCATTAGCAAATTCCTCTCTACTCCTGGTTTAGCCTCCTCTTCCTGGAGTGCAATTCCATAGGCACGTGTTGTCCTCTGGTATCTGGCTCAAGCGGCTATTCATGTGTGAGCCTCAGCCCCGAGAGATGGCAGAACATTTGACTGTAGAAAGCATCAGTCAAGTCTGAGTTCTTGTCATCCGGCTGCCACACATGTACAACTAAGAGTAGAGTGTGCTGAAGAGGGATGAGGAGCAGTAACCTTGTCTGATTTTAGCCTCCCTATCCCTGGGAAGCCTGCTCAAATTCAGCTTCTCCATGCAAACCCCAAATCAACAAACTTAGCATGGACCGGGATTTGAACTAGTGAGTTCCTGGTCCATCAATTGCAACTCTCTCCAATACACCAGTTAGGTCCAACTGGCAGCCGCATCCAACCACCCCACCCCCACCTCCATTTCATCTGGACCACCCACTCCCTCCATAAACCAATACATGTTATGTTTCTGGAAAGGAAACACAAAAATATTGCTTATGCAGCTCGCAGACTTTTCTCAAATAGGTCACCTGGCCCTCAGCAGCCAATAGGTTGGATCACTCCGCACTACACCATCAGGGCTGCACCAAATCCTGCACTTTTATTAGAATTGAAAAAGTGGTGGTCTTTTACTGAATGAGAATCAGCAATATGCCACCCTTACTAAACCATGTAATCTACTCCTGATCTGGTCCTCAACAATATAGCTCAGCCCCAATCTCAGAGGAACTCCCAATGCTACTTCACCAACGTGATACTTCCTTTTCTTACATCTGCTGTCCTGTAGTCTTGCTGTCTGAGATGGCCAAATCGTGCATTTTTAAGCTGCAACTACAAAAAATGTCCTCCTGATATGAAAGATCTTATACCAAATGCAGTGATTATTATTGAAACAGGCTTCAAAGTTAAAATAAATTCAACAATTTACCAAATTCTGTACACTGAAATTAAAAAAGTAATAATAATTCTCACATTAGATATAGTGCCTTTCACATCAGGAGGATGTCTCAAAACACTTTACAGATTATATACACTTTTATATTAACAGAATAAATCGAGACTGAGGTGAAATTTCAGCCCAAGCCTGCCCTGTATTCAGTGAGTTCCAGCAGTTATTATTTCAGGAAGAAAATGTTAAAAAATAAATAGCTAGGATGAACACAAGATTAATTGCACTGTTTTCCTCATCATTCCCCTGACAATCATGTTCATTCATTGGCAGTGGCTGCTTGTGCTGTGCTTTTTATCTTCAGGTGATCGAAGACTGTCTTATAAGGCACTGAAGGGAGCTCTTATGATCTACTTTTACAGGTCAGTAGAGTCAAGAGAATACATTGAGGAGACTTATTTGAGAACATTGTGATCTTTCACCTTCGGGTCTGGATTTCATTCCTACCCAGACTGATGGGATGAACGTTTTATCTAAATGGTGCTGTTTCCTGTTTCTCGGATATCATAGGGGTCAATTTCCAGGAAGTAATTCTTGCAATTTCAATAATAATTCTTGCACTTGATATAGGGCCTTATTACTTTGTAGAAAAAATCTTGAAACTCTTCACAGGAGCACTACTGTTAAGTGTAGTGACTGTGTATTTGTAGGTGAACGTGGCAGCCAATTTGGACACAACAATGTCCCACAAACAGCCATGAACTGAATGACCAATTTTATCTGGTGAATTTACTATTAGTTAGTTCTTCTGCTAGGACAAAGGAAGTATTAGGAGTATGGGATTATGTTCAACAAATAATCTTCTTATGTTTCAGACATCATTTTAAATCTGAAATTTATCACCACATTGAGTTGCCAATCTCAGTCAGGCTGTTATCTGTTTATCTCAATGCTCCTGCATAGCTCCTTGCATTGATCACCAACTGCTTTTTATATGAACCGTTTTGAAATAGAACTTTAGCATGTCAAAAAGTCTCAATGTGATTCACAGAGGTTTCTGTGCAGATCCTGTGCATTTGTAGGTAAATGTGGCAACCAACAATATAACAATGTCTGCAAACATCTATGAGGTAAATCATATTTTTTATAATGACACAGGGAGAAATTCATTTCTCTTTATGAATAGTACCTTGTGATCTTTAACATCCACCTGAACAGGCAGATCAGATGCTGTCCAAATGAACCTCTGACAATCCATCTCTCCTACTATCACTGCATTGGAATGTCAGCCTAGAATATGAGCTCAAAGTCCTGTTATGGGGCTTGAACCCACATCTTCTGACCCTGAATCAAGAGTGCTACCAGCTCAGCCAGGCATTGGCAGAGTTCTGGGAACATGTCTATTAACTTGGCCGGGAATAGTATTTTATTGTTTAATTTGCTTTGCGTTTTTAATTGCCAGAGAAGAACCACGCTTCCAGATACCATTCCAGTTACTGAATTCTCTCATGGATATCGATACCTCATAACTAAATGGAGATGTAAGTTTAACCTTGAATCAACAACAACAACTTATACTTTTATAACATCTGTCATGTAAGCAAAAATCACAAAGTGCTTTACAGAAATGATGTAAAACACATGATCAAAGGCATGGCCATAGAGGTAGGGATTTTGAAGAGTTTAGAAGACAGGGAGATCAGATACCTTGAAACACTTAAATAAGACTTCTGTAACCATTTAAAAGAAAAGATTTCTTTCCCTTTTCTTCCAGACAACCATGTGTGCATGGTGCAGAGGATGATTGGAAGTAAGCTTGGCACTGGTGGATCCTCTGGCTATCAGTATTTGCGTTCTACCATGAGGTAGGATTAAAGGACAATTCCTATTTCAGATTCAAAAGGACGTGTTGTTGTTGTCTTTGTGATGATCAAAGCTTCTGAGAAGTTTATTATAGCATGTGAGAGTTTTACCAATGAAACCTATCCAGTCTAACCTTTTATCTTTCGAGATGTTATCCTTACCATACCAGCGCCTTGGTATGTCCTCCTGACGTGAAAGGCAGATACAAATTCAAAGCATTGTTGCTGTTGATACCTGTCTTCCTCTGTCTCTTGGTACCCATTCAATTTGGAGGTGGGAGTAACTTCGAAAAAAAAACCTGGCCTTTCATTTTACAAAATCACAAGAAAAGTTTGGCAATTTATAAATTGTCCTTTGGACAACTAGATCTCGTCCTTCGGAATACCCGCACTACCGTTCTCCTATTAGTTATCAAACTGCTTCATAAATGAGTTCAGCATCCTTTAAGTTTAATTTTAATAAATGACAACACCAAATTCCATTTGTATCACTCTTTTCATGTTGGGAGGACGTTCCAAGGCGCTGGACAGTCAAGGCTTTTGACCTGAGCCAGGGGATGGGATCAGGAGCGATGGAGGGTAGGGGTAGGAGGTTAACCAAGTATGAATATTTTATTATAATAATATTTGTAATAATAACACAGTATGAATATTTATTAATTTGACTTATTTTTAAATGAACAATATAGTGATCGATACAAGGTATTTGGCGATCTGTTCAACCTTGCAACATTCTTGGTGCCAAGGCATTGGATTCCAAAGCTGACCCTTCAAACCACAAATTTCTTCACACGGTTGAGTGCTGCGATAGCTCATACTTCAGCAGTGAGGACTCTGATTAACATGAAAATCAACTAAATATGACTGTATATTTTCCTCAAAATACATTAAAAAAGGAACACGCAACAAGGGTTATGAATGTTGATTTTGTAAAGTAAAACTATCTATTACAGCTGAGCACATTTTGTTTGTACTTTGTCTGCTAAGATTTTTTGCTATTAGACCTGCATATTATGCTTCAGCATCTATCAGTATCCAGAAAAACTAGTTATTATGCTTTGTTTTTGTGCACATGTTACAAAAGGTGACTTGGCCCTACATCTGTTCAGTTCTAGATTTTATCTTTAGTTTTGAATAGCTGCTACAAGACACACGTTATACCCAGATATGAAATGGATAATACAGCCTTTAGATAGAACCCAGCGATCACGTTCAGTATAGTTGCGTTCAGTTTTTCAGGCATATTGCAAACAGACAACGAGGTAAAGTAAATCTAGTTTAGTTCAAATTCCAACAATCCAAAGAAATCATCGGAAAGTAAAATGTGGAAATGCAGTTTTAATCTTATAATAATCCATGCATATGATATAGTGCCTTAATCAGGTCTTTGAGATGTCTCACATTTTTGAGATGTCTCAAAGCGCTTCACAGAATATAATGTAAAGTGAATTGATTCTATATTTTGTGGGCGAAACGCTTACTTTCTGGGTTGGATTGGTAAAAGTTTTTAAAGGTGATAGAGTAGTAACTAAAGTGTCTTATTATAATTGAAACTCTCTCCCGCACAGACAACCAAATAACATACACTCCCATGTTAAGCTTTACATTCCCATTTACATTACCTCCCTCGCTCCCTCTCTTTCTCTCCCTCACTCACTCTTGCCTTCTGTCGCTCAACCCCCTCTCGACGACTTGATAAGGCGCTATATCAAATGCAAGGATTATTATTATTAACATGAAATTATTTATTATTACCTCATGTAAATATGAAACTATTTATGTGAAACATGATAAAGAATACACACAATTTTACTTTTTCCAAGTTCTTCAATTGAAACTTTTGCTAAATTGTGTTCATATTTAAAATAATGATCAATTGAGGGAGTGCCCTTCCCTCCGAAAAGTAGGGAAAATTTTGTAATGTTTTGTAGGTATTAAGCTTCATGGTATAATAATATTCCACTGTGAAATGCCAATGTGGTACTTGCATGGGATCCAAAACCGTCCCATTGCCTCTCCCCTAAAGATCAACC